>NC_135806.1:100405881-100732398 GCF_964213995.1 Mustelus asterias | reverse complement strand
AGAACATGCAAACTCCACACAAGCCGGGAATCAAACCCAGGTCCCTGGAGCTGTGAGGCAGCAGTGCTAACTACTGTGCCACCGTGCCGCCCATTGAATGGGTGAATAGATTTGGTGGTAAGATGAGCGAGATAAGTGGGTGGGGTGGGTGGGCTGGTAGGTGAGTTAGGTGACAGGTGGATTAGGTGGCAGGTGGGTAGGGTGCCAGGTGGGTAGGGTGGCATGTGGGTGAGGTGCTTGGTGGGCGAAGTGATAGGTTGGGTAGGATGGTAGGTGTTTTGGCGGTTGTTGTAGTATGTGCCTGCATGCCATTGTAATAAGACCACAAGACCATAAGACAGTAGGAGCAGAATTAGGCCACTTGGCCCATCGAGTCTGCTCTGCCATTCAATCATGGCTGATATTTTTCTCATCCCCATTCTCCTGCCTTTTCCCCAGGACCCCTGATCCCCTTATTAATCAAGAACTTATCTATCGCTGTCTTAAAGCCACTCAATGACCTGGCCTCCACAGCCTTCTGTGGCAAAGCGTTCCGCAGATTCACCACTCTCTGGCTGAAGAAATTCCTCCTCATCTCTGTTTGAAAGGATCGTCCCTTTAGCCTGAGGTTGTGCCCTCTGGTTCTAGTTTTTCTTACTAGTGGAAACATCCTCTCCTCATCCACACTAACCAGGCCTTGCAGTATCCTGTAAGTTTCAATAAGATCCCCCTCATCCTTCTAAACTCCAACGAGTACAGACCCAGAGTCCTCAACCGTTCCTCATATGTCAAGCATGTATCAGTGCTTGGCAGAGCAATGATAAATGTGGAATTGGAGAAAAGCGCCACACATAATATGATGTATAGAGTCACATGGTATTAGACAAAAAGAACATTCTGGAAGCAGCTGACATGGAGAAGCAGCTCCATGCATGACCGTATCTGAAATCTGTAAATAGTTAAAGATTAACATTAAATGGTTCATATTTAAACATACATGTCTCAAGCCAGTCATAACTGTGACAACACAGCAACAGCACATATTACAACATGGTTGGCAGCGGTATTCTAAATGATACCACAACAGTGGAGGCCAAAGCGCCACTTGGTGATCAGCAGTGATATGAATGTTGGCACTATTAATTATCAACCTAGAACAGAATCCCAAGATATGAAAGACTAAAAGCTGCTGAAGCTGGGCGAGAGAGATGTATGGCTAAGAAGAAAAAAATGAAGAAAAAGTTTAAGAAACTTTGAGACTGACTTGGAAGTTGCGGAATCCACCAGAGTGTGGAAGTCCATTGCAAGACCCCTGAGTAATGCAGAGTCAAAGAACCTGGTCAGTTCATGAGAAAGTTAGCAATAAAGAAGCTGTATTTACATTATTGAATAGGTGGCAATGCCAAGGGCTACGCAGGTTGCAGCACTGGTGGTCATGCTGCATCTCATGTTGCATCGAAGCTAAGAAAATAAATTCAACTTTTGTTTTGTTAAAATTGGCAGCAAAGAAAGAAACCTGCAGAGCATGGTAAAAAAACAAAGAAAACGGCTGCTGGAAGGGAAAGGAAATGGGAAGCTTTTCCAGTCAGGCCCTGGCTGGTATTAAAAGTTCCGGCAAATAAAAAGAAGTTAAAAAGACAGGCAGATCAGAGGAAAATCTACAGAGTAAAGGAGAAGCTGCTGAGATAAAAAAAATAAAGAAAGTTACATGAAAAAAAATGGCAGGCAGTGCAGAGGAGAAAAGTGCTGTTAGCTTTAAGTTAAACAAAACCAGGCCACAGTCAGAACACAAGTCTGCCACTCTCCAGAGTACGAGTCATTCTAAAACAAAAAACAAGAAAGCTTGTGGAGTGGAATAGAAGAAATTGTTTCATTGGCTTAATTTCAAAGAAAGAAACAAGTTTTTAACAGCTTAAAAAGATCGATCACCAGCGGGTCTGTCAAAATCAGAAAAGCATATGAAAATAAAACATGTAGAGAAAGTGGCAGGCTGCAGACAGCCTGAGTGAAAAACACGGTTACTGCGCATATATCCTTAAAGGGGCAATGATATTTAAATGTCACATGGAAACTAGAAGCAGGAGTGGGCCATTTGACCCTTTGAACCTGCTCCGCCATTCAGTTTGATCATGGCTGATCATCAAATTCAACATCCTGATTCCCCCCTTCCCCCCATATCCCTTGATCCCTTTAACCCTTAGAGCTATATCTAATTTCTTTTTGAAATCAGACGTTTTGGCCTCAACTACATTCTGTGGTATTGAATTCCACACATGCACCATCCTCTGGGTGAAAAGATTTCTCCTCACCTCAGTTCTAAAAGGTTCTTATCCTCAAACCATGACCCCTAGTTCTGGGCTCATCCACCATTGGGAACATTCTTTCTGCATCTACCCTGTCTAACCCTGTTAGAATTTTATAAGTTTCTGTGAGATCCCCTCTCACTCTTCTAAACTCCAGTGAATATAATCCTAACTGACTTAGTCTCTCCTCATATGACAGACCTGCCATCCCAGAAATCAGTTACTATAGGAAAAAGAAAACAGCTAAGGACAGAAAATTACAAGAGACCCCAGAGAGAGGGCAACTCTCGGTAAAGTGCCGAGGGCAACTAAAGACCCCAGAGTGAGGACAACAGAAAACCTAAGAGATTGGGAGCCAAAAGAACCCAGGGTGAGGTAGGCAGATGGTAGCACAGAGTGATGCAGATGGCTGTGAATGAAGAAAAGCTATCTGAGGTAACTCCAAAGAATTAAAACATGCCAAAGGTATATGAAGCTGTTCTGCAGGGAAATGTTCACAATGCAGCTGAATTGGAAGGTTCGAAGTCCAAAGTTCAAGCTGAGTATATACCTCAATATATACGGGCGGCACGGTAGCACAGTGGTTAGCACTGCTGCTTCACAGCTCCAGGGACCTGGGTTCGATTCCCAGCTTGGGTCACTGTCTGTGTGGAGTTTGCACATTCTCCTCGTGTCTGCGTGGGTTTCCTCCGGGTGCTCCGGTTTCCTCCCACAATCCAAAGATGTGCGGGTTAGGTTGATTGGCCATGCTAAAATTGCCCCTTAGTGTCCTGGAATGCGTAGATTAGAGGGATTAGCGGGTAAAATATGTAGGGATATGGGGGTAGGGCCTGGGTGGGATTGTAGTCAGTGCAGACTCGATGGGCCGAATGGCCTCTTCCTGCACTGTAGGGTTTCTATGATCTCTGAAAACATGATAGACTGAAATTTTCAATGAACCAAACTGTTCGAAATCTAAACAAATACATTTCAGAGATGACACAAAGATATCAGGAGGAAATAATGAACCTTAATTTCACAGTTTGGGCAAATCAAAGCAGGAGTTTGGAAAACTCAACCAGATGTACAGCCAGGCAAAACAGCAATCAGAAAAGGCACAGAGAGGAGTTGTGAGAATGATAAGGAAATGGAAAGTTCTAGGGAGGGAATTACAGAGGTTAGCATCGTGGCAGTTGAAGTCAGGGACACCAGTGGTGGAGTGATTAAAATCAGGGATAGTCAAGAAGCCAGAATTGGAAGAGGATGAAATTCTTGAAGGGATGGGAGCTGGAGAAGATTAAAGAGATAGGGAGGGGCAAGAACATGGAGGTATTCAAAAACACTATTAGGAGTTTTAAAATCAAGGAGCAAATGTAAGTCATTGAACACAGGGGTGATAAGTGAATAGGGCTTCATGGTATTTAGGGTACAGACAACAGAGATTTGGATGAGCACAGTTTTGTACAGGGTAGAAGAGGGGATTCAAACCAGGAGAATATTGGAATAGTCAAGTCCAGATTTAATAAAGATATGTATGAGAGATGTTAGGTGCAATGACCACACATTGGCTCATTGTCTGTCTTCCTATCATCCCTCATCTTCTCCTATCCCTTCCCACCAATTTTGTGAAGTGGGGAAGATGACCTACTCCTGCTCCCTATGTTTTTGAAGAGTGACTCTGACAGTTGAATCCTTCAAGTCATAGGAGAAAAAGATGGGAACTTTAATAAAGTCCAAAAGATTTACAATAGCATGGGATCATCGCACATAGGCCCTAAGGTGCTGTGATCAGCTACTTGACTGCACCAGTTAAGGTAATAATTAGTGTAAAAACAGAGCATTTCAGTTATCTCTCTTAACCCTTCCATCACTGCTCAGAATTTGTTTGGCTCCTATAAAATGCTTGGGATATTCTAAACATTTGTTTTTTTTATAAATACAAGTTATGATTTATTTAGTCATTGTATACTGGTAATAAAATTCCTCATATATTTTAATAGTTACAACTATGAACGATAAAATTACACAGTACTGGTGGCATATTTTGTACTGCAATTGTAATGGTGTCTGTCAACCACAATATTACATTAAAAGCTAGATAAGAAATGGTTAATTTAATGAAAATCAATACTGTTGCATCGAAGGAATGAACTCACATGTTCCCAAACCATTTATTCAGGGGATGTACCTTCCACAGAATGAGAAAACACATATCGTTTTTTTTCGGCCTTTTAAATCTGAAATAAAGTTTACTATGACATCCATCATACCTGGACTCATTCTGTTGTGCTAAAGATGTCAGACTCTCCAAATTTCCTGCAGATTTTTCTGCTGCTAAATGACCACTGTAATCAATTAGTTCTGATGTGAAGATGCCGGTGTTGGACTGGGGTAAACACAGTAAGAGTTTTAACAACACCAGGTTAAAGTCCAACAGATTTATTTGGTAACAAATGCCATTAGCTTTCGGAGCGCTGCTCCTTCGTCAGATGGAGTGGATATCCACTCCATCTGACGAAGGAGCAACGCTCCGAAAGCTAATGGCATTTGCTACCAAATAAACCTGTTGGACTTTAACCTGGTGTTGTTAAAACTCTTACTGTATCAAATAGTTCCAGAGCATTTGAAGGCACACCCCACCCCCATGCAAGCTCTGTACCACACAGTGAACATGTCTGATATATTTTCTGCTTGAATTTTATTATTTTGACCTTCTTTAAACATCCCACCTTCCCAATTGATGGGAAGGCTTGGAGACCTCAACAAAAGCCTCTGCCACCATTGCTCTATATTTAGCGGTTCCTGAATTGGAAGGTTTCTGAATATGACTCATGACCAAAGCTCCCTCTCTGGGAGATATCTTGTGATCAGTTTGAATCAGGATCTCACTGTGTGAACACGTAGCTCAGCAATTTGTAACAATGCGTGATACTGAGTTTAGTGTAAATGTAAATTTGGTATCAAATAAAATGTGGGCAGCTTTCAGAAAGCACATTGATATGTTGCCTTTAGTTCGATAGAAGACTTCCACAGAGTACAACTAGCCATAACACAAATGGGTTTCCTTTTACAATTGACCCTTGATCCCAATTAACAGCTGTTTGGCTGTCATCTCTTTTTAGGTACAAAAATGTAATTTCATGGAGATTGTCTCAGACTGAAATAGAATTGTTCGTAATGTTCAGTGATGAAGCTCAAAGATAATTCTTTCTCACTAATTAGGTTTTTTTTTATCCCATTCCTGAAAGCATTTACTCTTAAAATGCTGAGATTACACAGGAATGGCTTGCCTTTGGTTATCTTGCCCAAGTGACGAACTTCATGGGCAAAATCTTACATTGCGCAAATGGGTGATATGGGCGGAAGCATAAGCGGGCAGCTTGCCCATTTCTGCCCAGTCCCATGATCCCATTAGCAATCACATGCCAGCCAGCCAATTAACAGCCACCCGACAGGACTCCCAGTGAATGAAAGGCCCAGTCAGAGGTCTGCATTGCAAGTGGGCATATAAGTGGAAGCAACTACGGCCAGGGGTTAAAGGGAGGCCAGCAGTGTATATGAGTGGAATGGAGCATCTGCAGGAGAAAGGCAGAGTGCAGCACAGGGCAGGCAGAGGGGTTACTGGGATCCTATCAACCCAGTTCTCCTGCAGCAATCAGTACCACTGGTCACTGAAGACAAATCTTCACACACCCCAAAGGTTTGAAGAAGTGCAACCAACCCACCCAATTCTCAACAATGGCAGAGGAACACTCACAGGGGGCCCCACTATTTAATGATGATTCCCTGTGTGCCCTACTTAACATGTCATTGTTCCGTGGGAGGTTCTCCTCCCACAGGATGGCAAAAGGCAACATCCCCATCTAGCAAAGAAAACCATGGTGGAGATGGCAGAGGAGATCAATAACCATTCGGTCATCCCTAGGACCTGGCTATGGTGCAGAAAAAAAGGTAAATGATCTTCTCCATGCTGCAAGGGTGAATGAGGATCCAAACTCTTGACATGAGCACACATCTGTGGAATGATATGTACATGTTGTGTATGGGAAAAGATAACAAGGGGCATGGATGAGTGCTCATCCACCATGACCGTTGAAAGAGCCTTGTTCTCCTGAAGGCTTTTGGAGGCTGGCACATGGGAGTGGGGAAGGTTATATGGTGCAGGATGTGTGGCACAATTGGAGAAGCACCAGAGATTGTGGGATTCTTGGATTGAGGAGTTGATGCATCCCGATATTGAACCCATCAATATCCCATTGTTTCACAGGGGAAGAAAGCCTGTAACCCCTGAGAACTGCTGCAAATAGCTGGGGAAATGCAAAATTTGGCAGTTCTGGCAAAGGTGGAGTAGGACACCTGGGATCTGACCAGTCAATAAGGAGCCAGACCTGTTTGGAGAGGCCAAGGTGATGTTTATAACTTTCCTAAGGACCCACTCTTGGCAATGGGGGATGAGGGAGTGCTGATAGAATGGGTGTGTGTGTTGTAATTGATGGAGATGATAAGCCTTGATTCTCACCCACTCCTACAGCACATTCAACCACTGTTATCATGCATGGGCTCTGAAAAATGGTGGCAAATTTGCAACTTAATTGCCACTACAAACACATAATTGGCCTGATTCAGAAGGTGGGTGCGCCTCCAACTTTTTGATCTGCTCTCTTTCCCTAATAATGCACTCAGGCATAATGATTTCAGGGACTGGCACCATGCCCAATTTTATGGTGGATTGGGAAGGACATCAACTGGCTGCCTGACCGTAAAACTTTGCTCTTTGTGTGAGATTAGATGGTACCGGCAATGTTGGGGAGGGTGAGAGTTTCAAAGCCAAAGTTGAATTATCCTAAATCAGCACTGAGCCCCTTGCTGTTCCTGATTCTCATGGATGTTCTGACTGAACAAGTGAGACAGGAGGTGCCATTGCTAAAGGATCTGGCTCTGTCTAGGAAAGGGTTAAAAACATTTAACTGAAATAAAATATAGCTAAAAAATTATCTTTGAGAAATACGTACATATTATTTTCACAGACACAGAGAGATAGAAAGAGGCCTTAAAAACAGGCTTTACTAATCAGGGAGCCATGCTTAAGCAGATAACTTACACCTGCATTTTACATAAACATGTTGGCGAAATTCTCCGGCCTCCCAGCTGCGTATTTCCCACTGGCGGGAGGTGGCGCGTTGTTGGCTAGTGGCAGGATTCTGTGGTCTCGCCGCTGTCAATGGGAATTCCCATTGACGTCACCCCATGCCAGCGGGAGACCCAAAGGCGGGGGTGTGCTGCCGGTGGGATCGGAGATTCCCGCTTGTGTGAGTGGCCGGAAAATTCTGGCCGTTGCTTTGATTCTGAAAAATTCTCAGGACAAAGAAACTTAATAGTAAAATGGACAATGGTATATTATTTCTAAATGTACCAGATTTTCTTCACATTACAAACTGAAGTCAGTCAGATGTCACAGGAACATCACTGGGCGGCACAGTGGTTAGCATTATTGCCTCACAGCGCCAGGGACATAGAACATAGAACATAGAACATTACAGCACAATGTTGTGCCGAGCTTTATCTGAAACCAAGATCAAGCTATCCCACTCCCTATCATCCTGGTGTGCTCCATGTGCCTATCCAATAACCGCTTAAATGTCCCTGAAGTGTCTGACTCCACTATCACTGCAGGCAGTCCATTCCACACCCCAACCACTCTCTGAGTAAAGGACCTACCTCGGACATCCTTCCTATATCTCCCACCATGAACCCTATAGTTATGCCCCCTTGTAATAGCTCCATCCACCCGAGGAAATAGTCTTTGAACGTTCACTCTATCTATCCCCTTCATCATTTTATAAACCTCTAAGTCTCCCCTCAACCTCCTCCACTCCAGAGAGAACAGCCCTAGCTCCCTCAACCTTTCCTCATAAGACCTACCCTCCAAACCAGGCAGCATCCTGGTAAATCTCCTTTGCACTCTTTCCAGCACTTTCACATCCTTCTTATAGTGAGGTGACCAGAACTGCACACAATATTCCAAATGTGGTCTCACCATGGTCCTGTACAGTTGCAGCATAACCCCACAGCTCTTAAGCTCCAACCCCCTGTTAATAAAAGCTAACACACTATAGGCCTTCTTCACAGCTCGATCCACTTGAGTGGCAACCTTCAGAGATCTGTGGATATGGACCCCAAGATCTCTCTGTTCCTCCACAGTCTTCAGAACCCTACCTTTGACCCTGCAATCCACATTTAAATTTGTCCTACCAAAATGAATCATCTCACATTTATCAGGGTTAAACTCCATTTGCCATTTTTCAGCCCAGCTTTGCATCCTAGCTATGTCTCTTTGCAGTCTACAACAGCCCTCCACCACACCCACTACTCCACCAATCTTGGTGTCATCAGCAAATTTTCTGATCCACCCTTCAGCCCCCTCCTTTAAGTCATTAATAAAAATCACAAATAGCAGAGGACCAAGCACTGATCCCTGTGGCACTCCGCTAGCAACCTGCCTCCAGTCCGAAAATTTTCCATCCACCACCACCCTCTGTCTTCGATCAGATATGATGTGGAGATGCCGGCGTTGGACTGGGGTAAGCACAGTAAGAAGTCTCACAACACCAGGTTAAAGTCCAACAGGTTTATTTGGTAGCAAATACCATAAGCTTTCGGAGCAGAGCTCCTTCGTCAGATGGAGTGGATATCTGTTCTCAAACAGTGCCCTGTTTGAGAACAGATATCCACTCCATCTGACGAAGGAGCTCTGTTCCGAAAGCTTATGGTATTTGCTACCAAATAAACCTGTTGGACTTTAACCTGGTTTTGTGAGACTTCTTACTTCGATCAGATAGCCAGTTACCTATCCAATCGGCCAACTTTCCCTCTATCCCACACCTCCTTACTTTCATCATAAGTCGACCATGGGGGACCTTATCAAACGCCTTACTAAAATCCATGTATATGACATCAACTGCCCTACCTTCATCAACACACTTAGTTACCTCCTCAAAAAATTCTATCAAATTTGTGAGGCACGACTTGCCCTCCATAAATCCGTGCTGACTATCCCGGGTTAATCCGCATCTTTCTAAATGGTCGTAAATCCCATCCCGAAGGACCTTTTCCATCAACTTACCAACCACCGAAGTAAGACTAACCGGTCTATAATTACCAGGGGTCATTTCTATTCCCTTTCTTAAACAGAGGAACAACAGTCGCCACTCTCCAGTCCTCTGGCACCATCCCCGTGGACAGTGAGGACCCAAAGATCAAAGCCAAAGGCTCTGCAATCTCATCCCTTGCCTCCCAAAGAATCCTAGGATATATTTCATCAGGCCCAGGGGACTTATCGACCTTCAGTTTATTCAAAACTGCTAGTATATCCTCCCTCCAAACATCTACTTCCTCCAGCCTATTAGCCTGTAACACCTTCTCTTCCTCAAAAACATGGTCCCTCTCGTTGGTGAACATTGAAGAAAAGTATTAATTCATCACCTCTCCTATCTCTACTGACTCCATACACAAGTTCCCACTACTGTCCTTGACCGGCCCTAACCTCACCCTGGTCATTCTTTTATTCCTCACATAAGAGTAAAAAGCCTTGGGGTTTTTCTTGACCCGACCCGCCAAGAACTTCTCATGCCCCCTCCTAGCTCTCCTAGGCCCCTTTTTCAGCTCATTCCTTGTTAACTTGTAACCCTCAATCGAGCTATCTAAACCTTGTTTCCTCATCCCTACATAAGCTTCCCTCTTCCTTTTTACAAGACATTCCACCTCTTTTGTGAACCATGGTTCCCTCACTCGGCCATTTTCTCCCTGCCTGACAGGGACATACCTATCAAGGACACACAGTATTTGTTCCTTGAAAAAGTTCCACTTTTCATTAGTGCCTTTCCCTGACAGTTTCTGTTCCCATCTTATGCCCCCTAATTCTTGCCTAATCGCATCATAATTACCTCCCTCCCAATTATAAACCTAGTTCAATTGCAGCCTTGGCTGATTGTGGAGTTTGCACATTCTCCCCATGTCTGCGTGGGTTTCCTCTGAGTGCTTGGTTTCCTCCACAGTCCAAAGGAGTGCAGGTTAGGTGGATTGGCCATGCTAAAATTGCCCCTTAAGTGTCCAAAAATGTGTAGGTCAGAGGCATTTTAGGCGAGGGCCTGGGTAAGATGCTCTGTCGGAGAACCAGTGCAGATTTGATGGGCTGAATGACCTCCTGTGTACTGTAGTAATTTTATGGTGCTATGAGTCAAAACCTTCAGAAAGGGTAGGATTTACTGTGCAACCCATTGTGTGTTCTGTTGTGGTGGGATGCGGCCCACCATTGGCCAGTGGTGGGACCTTCTGGTCCCGCCACTGTCAGTGGGGTTTACCATTGAATGCACCCCTAACCATCATGAGTCCCATGGTGGGGATGTGCCATCGGCGGGACTGGAAGATCTTGCTAGTGTGAACGGCTGGAAGGTTGTGGTCAAAGACAACAAAAACTTCATTTGAGACTTTTGATTGTAAGTATAAAACTAATTTGCTATTTGTTTCAATATCCTATTAATTTTATTCTCTCCGTGGATTTGAAGTTTCCTTTTGCTATATTCAGTTTGTTTATGAGTTTGCATTTGCATTCCGTAATATTAAAAAAAAAATATCTCTCTGCAGATTTAAACTTGCAATAAAATATTATGTAGTAACCATTAAAAATGTTGTAGTCTCAGTCTGTAAACCTCTGGACCTTAACTCTTCAAGAATTCTTAATTATAGGATTCTATATATTCTGAAAAAGATTACTCTGGAAGAGAAATCATTCTGTTATAATGAACCATGTCTGTTTGATTCCAAGATTTCTTTATTTGGTCTAAAAACTCCTGAATAAAGGACATTTTATCTTAAGACCACATCACGAGCTAGCAAAGCTGATTAAGCTCTTGTGGTGATTTATAATGTTTTTATAGTTGGGGTTTTAAACAAACAATGAAGTCAAAAGTCTAGATTTACCCTTGCTGGAAGAGTAAAGATAATAGAACTTGTAACATCATGGTCAATGATGTTTGCAAATGACATTGAGCTATGAGGTGCAAATAATGAGACCACAGGAGGAAAGTATTGGGAGACATGGGATCTGAAGATCAGGAGACCAAAGACCCAATTCATGGACTGTCAGTTTGAGCCTAGGGAAGAGGATTAGTGTGAAGGTATAAAGATTATGGGTGAAGACTTGAAGAAAGTAAATAGTTTCATGTCCCTAATGTCACTGGTGCCAGGAGATGTAAATATGGGAATTCAAATTAAGCAATGGATTAGCTCTGGATGGAATAATTGGAAGAAGTGCAGTTGAATAGATGCAATAGAAAAACATCACAAAACTGAAAGGAAGAATGCACAAAACAGATGTAGAACAGGGCTTGTTATATAGTGCAGAAACTTGGGGGGGGGGGGTGGCCATCATCAAAATGATAGAAACAATGACTGGAAACAAATGAGATGCGATGCATGGAGTAACAAGGAAGGACAAAATGAGGAACCAACACGTCAGAGGGATGGTGAAGTTTGTGAGACGATCAAAACAGGGATTGAAAATGTGTGGTCATCAACTGCAGAGAGAGAAAGGGAATGTGGTGAAGCAAGTAATGGAGATAGGCCTACAGGGAGAAGAAGAACAGGAAGGCTTAAGACCAGATGGAAAAATGCAGTGGTGAGGGACTGAAATGCAGTGAGATTAGAAGTGGAATGGGTGTTTGACAGGAAGAGATGGAGAAGAGTGACCAACCAATATTGTGCCATCTACAATGAAAAAATGTGAGGTTAGATGGTGAGTACTGATAAAGACAATGGGAGTAGAGTTTAACAATCAGGTGATGGTCAGCGACACTAACGTTCCAGTGGGAGAACCAGTCCATTTTGAGATTCTGGCCTCATTATCCTGCGACTGACTGGCTGTGAACACCAAATGCTGATTCCCCTTCAGCTCAACACTTCCGGCCAGCATTACCTCAGACAGCTCTCAGGCTGTCAATTCTAATTGGACACATTCCTGGAGATCTCAGCACTTGACCTCTTATTTTCAATTCGCCACACCCCACATTTCCACCATTCCCACCTGATACGTCCATCCTCATCATGGCACCACCTTTCTACACAAACCAAAATGTGAATGGACACCTAATGATTTGATTCGATGATTATTCAGTCAGTTAAACAGCCTTTATCCGATCTTTGATATTTTAATACCAAATGAAATAGGGATGAAGGAGCTGAAAGGGTGGGGAGGAGAGCTGAGGGTGACAACAGTCAACACAATTGTTGTGGAGTCCACAAGAGCATTTCTGCTTCTCCTGACCCTACAATAATTTTAACACATCCCTCTGCTGCTGTTCCATTAACTTTTCCAGAATAGCATATTCACAGGCCATGCTCTGCACAGTCAGCCAGTAAAATTGCATCAAAGTCCCACACACCTCAATAGGACCCCGATTTGAATAGGGTAATGAGGTTCCCACCTGATTCAAATGCAAGCAATTAGAAGTGGAAGTTGGCTGATTTTTGGGAATCCTTATTCCAGGAGCACAGAATCCAGTTGTTGTATTTTCATGCTGCTTTGGCCAAACAGTATTTTACTATGCTTGTTCATTATAATCTGGTTTGTCAAAATATGCAACTTTGTTTTGAATTATAATCATTCATTTTAATTCCTGAGGGTTAAGCACCCAAATTCTGATTTTACAATAATATTTATTTAGAAAAGACTAATACACAACTAAACCTCTATATTTGCTTGGTTTTGTATTATATTGTGGTCTTGTGAATATTAACTTTGTATAATAATCCTGTAAGAGAAGGCAGCAGCCACTGAAGATATATGAAAGGTGGGTCACATGACCTACTATGGAACACTGAAGTATACAATAAACTTTTAATCATTCTCAACTTAGGTTAAATTTAAACTAATTTAATTAATCAACATCCTTGGGGTTACCATTGACCAGAAACTCAACTGGACTTGCCACATAAACACAGTGACTACAAGAGCATGTCAGAGGCTAGGAATACTGTGGCGAGTAACTCACCTCCTGACTCCCCAAAGCCTGTCCACCATCTACAAGGCACAAGTCAGGAGTGTGATGGAATACTCCCCACTTGCCTGGATAGGTGCAGCTCCAACAACACTCAAGAAGCTTGACACCATCCAGGACAAAGCAGCCTGCTTGATTGGCACCACATCCACAAATATCCACTCCCTCCACCACCGACGATCAGTAGCAGCAGTGTGTACTATTTACAAGGTGCACTGCAGCAATTCACCAAAGATCCTTAGACATCATCTTCCAAACCCACGACCACTTCCATCTAGTAGGGGAAGGGCAGCTGATAAATAGGAACACCACCACCTGCAAGTTCCCCTCCAAGCCACTCACCATCCTGACTTGGAAATATATCACCGTTCCTTCGCAGTCGCTGGGTCAAAATCCTGGAACTCCCTCCCTAATGGCATTGTGGGTCAAACCACAGCACATGAACTGCAGCAGTTCAAGAAGGCAGCTCACCATCACCTTCTCAAGGGCAACTAGGGATGGGCAATAAATGCTGGCCTAGCCAGCGACCCCCATGTTGCACGAATGAATAGAAAGAAAACTCTTTTTATTAAACACAGCAACACAAGACAGCACAGAATACACTGCAAATTTTAGTCTGTTTGTGAAAGAGGCTCAAAGCATTCTTATTCCTGAGTTACTTTATCTCAGTTAAGAAATAATTTCTGTATTTTCAGTTTCTCAAGTACAGGGTATCTTCAACATCCTCTAACTGTGAATATTTAAAATTAAAATGAAGATGCCAGCACTTTAATAGTGCAGGTATCTTTTATTGAGAATTATTAATGGTATTCAACCACACAAATACAAAATGTAACTGACATTAATAAAAAGCAAACATTTAACAAGTTTAAGTCAAGAGAGTTAAAGAAACAATCCACATTTATGAGTTGATCAAATTTATCACTAGTTAAAGAAACAATCCACATTTATGAGTTCATTAAATTTATCACAAGATTTTTATTGAAGTTCCAAATGTAAACTAATGAGGTAATGACAACTAACCATATATATGCACGTAAGTGGCTTTCTTGGTTCCAATTTACATTTTTTCTTAAGTGTATGATCAATTTTTAGATATAAAAGTGACTTCGTTTGTGTGGGCACACTAAGTCATCTGAAAACATTTATAATGACAAAGTTACTATTGTGACATTTTATAAAATCTGTGGACCTATAATTAATAATTTATGTCTTATCGTAAGATATCCTTACTGTTCTAACAGTTAATCATTGATACTGAGAACAAAAGTTTACTATTTATCATGCCAAGCATGTTACTGCTTCCAGCTTCAAATCAAGTTCAGTCTGCAAAAGGTTAACTCAATGAAAGAGAAAGCTCCATAATAATTTACATAATAATGTCACTGGTGTACTGTGACAGCTGGACCTCATGGGAAAGAAAGGCTGAAGACTCTGTACTCAGAATTTTTAATAATGTAAGAAATAGTTTAAGTATATTGGTAAAGAGTTGTCATATATCTGGGCAGTGCTAAAGCAAAAAAAGGAGAGAACTCACTATTGGTCTGGAAAAGAATAATTTATAGAAAAGTGAAGGTTCATTTTGTCCTGAAGTTAAAATAAATACTCAAAGTTGGTTAAGCCCAGTTTTCAAGTGTGCAGCCAATTGAGTTTTAGGAATCTTATACAAATATATATGTATATATATATATATATTTGGCACATTCCAATGCCACAAAGTCCATGCATTGCTGAACAGACAGGACTCAGAATTTCAAACAGGCATTGTAATTTAGAAAGAAGATTTTAAACCATGAAATCATAAATGTTTTCTAGAATCTTAATTTATGGGGTTTTCTTTGTATCTTCCAAGAAATAGATTTTGAAACAAAAGCAGAGGGAGACCTAAATCGGTCCAATGATTTGTACTGGGAACCTCTCACAGGGTCTCAATTAAGAATGCAGAGCGTGTGAGAAATAGTTTTACACATATCAAGCCTAAGACTTAACGTATTGTAGTCAGGAGCAGTATTGTACATATTATTCCCTCTTTGTACATGTCACCCATTGAATAGCTTCATAATTCTTTTAGTGGCGCTGCTGCTTTTGTTTGTTCGCACAAAATGGCGGTGGCATCTTATGTGTGCCAGCAAATGGCTTTCCTCAGTTTTCACATGGCACTGTGAATCCTGAGAGTCACTTGATTATTTATATGCAAATTCAGACACAGTATCCAGCACTTTTTGCCAATCTATTTTCAACCGTCTACAACGCTGTTTAATAGTCCGTGCTTTTTAGAGAGGCTTTTTTTTTATCAAATGCAATAAATTGCATGCAATAGACTAGTTTCAGTTTATTGTGTTTCAAATTCTTATGCAAGATTTTTATTTGAAAACAATCCTGAAATACAGAATAACATACTGAACAGTGTACTTAAGAAAATTATTTTTTATCCAGTGTGACAGATGTATCAAACTACGTTGCAAAGATAAATTGGCTATGCAGGATATGCAAATGATATTTAGTGTCTGAAGCATTTGCTTTATCTTCTTACACACAACCATAAGCTCATTCTCCGTCAAATTCAGAAAACCTATTACCAACCACATCTAAAATAATAAGCAGAGCAACATCAAATACTCTGCTATGATTAGTTATAGCAGTGGTATAACTTAGTAAAGCACTATTTGTTTTAGTAAAAATGCTGTCTTGATATCCTGATGGTTCATTGGACAAGTACACGATGCAGTGCAATACTGAGCCATACGTACCAGGAAAGTCCCAAGCCTAGTTCGATGGTCTGTGCTGAGCTATCTGACCTAAGCCAAAACAGAGGTAGGGTCACCACAAAGAGCCTGAGTCCCTCAGTTAAAGAATATTAAAATTTAGCAATGGCTCTAACTCCTGATTGGCACTAAGTCATTTATGTTGAAAAAAAATAGAATGTGTGGACACTGGGCTAGGATTAGACTTGGCTGTGATATTTACCATACTTGAATAATCCAGCAGCACTCCCTATTTAGATGCAAACTTGGAGATGATTGCGATGCTGAGATACTTATAAAACTAGCACCAATAGAATCAAACTCCAGCATGAGTCAGCACCTTCAGAGAGTAATCAAAATCAAACAGCAAACATCTGATATTAAAAACTAAAAAATGACTGTGAATGTGCTTGGGGCACTCACACTCTTGGGGCCTGGGTGATTATAAATTGAGTTTTGCATTATGATCCTATCTTAAACCACAATTGTACTATAACCTTGCAGTCATCTGTTAAGCCTTCTAATCTATTCATCAATAAAAAAATAAAATTGATTCGAAATTATAAGTTTAGGTATTCAAACTGACTTTAAGTGCCCAATATGGTCATGGTATTATATGTAAATTTGACTTAGGCTGTTGTTGTTGTACAAGAGGCCAAAGTCATTACATAAAATGTCCTTTCATTTATTAACTCAGCAAGTATATACTAGCTAAAAACAGCAATGTAAGTATGGTTACCGTTACAGAGTGCATGCATTTTTGTTCATGAATGCAAACTCAGTGGAATTCTTGATGAATCAGGCGTACCATTTGCCAATGTCAGAAAAAGGCTCAAAATCACTGATACACATTTCAGCACGGCAATTCCCTCTCATCAAAAGTAAGTTACTATTATTTATATTTAACATGCCTTCTATATAGCTAGCTATTCCCCAATAGAAACATTTTTTAAAAGTACTTGTTGGCCTAAAGAGGATGTTCCAATTAAAAACTGCCCATATTTATGTACTGGGGAAGTCCACTATTGTTTACAAATGCAGTGTCTTAACTGCCTTATAGAGGATGAATTTCTTTTCTTGTATTTCACAAATCTTTAGCATGTAAGGGAGACTCAAAAGCACACAGTTCAAAAGTAGATATCTCTTACAAAAAATGTTATGCAACTGTCATGATGACCATGTACTTAACCATTAGTATAACGATTTATTATTTAATCTCTATTTCAATGGCAACAATGCTCTGATTCAAAGTCAAGTTGCACTGCCATGCCATCAGACACACAAGCTCAGGCAACACCATCTAAATCACTGACGAATTTGAGCGAGATGAGGAAGGCGTTGGTTCTATGAGCTGATGAATGGATACACATGAAATGGACTCAACCTTCCTGTACCTACAGCAATTACCTTTTAACTCTCCTTCTGCTTGCGTGCAAAGGGCTTTATATATGTACATCTAGTCAAGCCCTGGCATTGTACACAGTCCTATTATATTAATGTGCACACCTGTAAATGTTATGTAAAAGATTTTCATAACAACAAAACAATGCTTGGAAATTTCACAGGATGATATTTGGGGTCTGATCTGAGAAAGGGTGGAACTCCTAACTTCATAACAAGAGTCAGGCTCAGAGGTATTTGCAATTCGATTAAGGTGTCGATACAATCTGTGGTGTAGTTGGACTGTCCATCACAGCTGTGTTGAAGGCACTCAGTTTGCTGTAACTCTTTGCCAATTGTGCTGACTGAAGATATTTTTTAAAAGTAAAATGCTGGCAGGCTTTGATTTTAGTGGAATCCCTACTGTATTTGGTTGCCCTGTGATCTATTGCTGTAAGCTATTTAAAATTCAACTCCTCCCTCAATTCCCTGCAAGATCCTTAGAAATAATAGCAATAGTGGACACCAGTCTCATGCTATTTCTTTGAACCACGTGTTGTTAAAGTGAAAATGTTTGGAGATACTCCAATTGATGTATCACCCTATTCATATTGTGTCATAATATCCCCAACCAGATATATTCTCTCCCGAGTGTAAGTAAAATGTTAACCGAAATTTTGAAAAAAAGACAGTGACTTAGGGTTTCTCTTCCCCCAACTT
Organism: Mustelus asterias; assembly: GCF_964213995.1. Classification (NCBI taxonomy): domain Eukaryota; kingdom Metazoa; phylum Chordata; class Chondrichthyes; order Carcharhiniformes; family Triakidae; genus Mustelus; species Mustelus asterias. The sequence continues at coordinate 100,714,239 of NC_135806.1, read as the reverse complement.
TCTATCCATGTCCAATTGCATTATGACATTATTAAGCTGATTTCATTGATGAAGGTCAGGACTAACATAAGTAAACCCAGAGTAAAATTGTGGAGAAGAATTGGCAAATATTCAAAAATATTCAACAACATTATCTATTTCTCTCAGTGTTCCATATGTTATAATCTGGCAAAGTTTCTGCTTTTCAACATGTTTTTGAAAACCCAAGTCCTATGCATTTCGTTAAAAGTGAAAATACTTTACAGCAAGGGAATGCATGATAAAAGTCCCAAGTGGAAATATTTCCAATCCATTATTAACCCAGGTAAATATTTTAGCTGGTTTTTGAAACAGTTTTACCTGCAAAAAGGAGTATGAGGTATCACTGCCCCTTCAAAATAAAATCCTCAGTTAATCTGGCTTCACTAAATACCATCCATTTCCAAATGTTCTTTCTTCTCCAAAGTCATCGAATGTGTTACTGCTTCCCAAATCTGTGTCCACCTCTCCCACAACCCTCTGTCTGAAACCATCTCACAACATCAGAACAACATTCACCATTGTCATTCTCTGTGACAGATTTTGGTGCGTTGTCACTCCTCATGTCCCTGGCTTCTCTGCTAAAGCTTTTACCTCCAATGAAATTTTCAGATGATACCAAAGTAGGAGATATGGTTAACTCAGAAAATCAAAGGATATTGATAAAATGGGGGAATTGGCTAAAAAGTGACAGTTAAAATTTATCAACAACAGAAACATACATTTATATAGCACACGTAACATAATAAGGCACTTCACAAGAGCAGCACCAAATAACATTTTACACTAGGCAGCATAAGGGATATGTTGGAACAGATGATTAAAGGCTTGGTCAAAGAGGTAGGTTTTAAGGAGCATCTTAATGGTAGAGAGCAAGGTAGAGAGATGGAGAAGCTTAGGTAATGGACTTCTGAGTTTAGGGCTTTGGCAGCTTAAGGAATGGCAAGCAATGGTGGGGTGATGAAAATCAGAGATGTGTAAGTGGTGCACGTATGGAGTTTGGCAAATGAAGTTGGTGAGCTGCAAGGGCAGTTCGCCATATGGAAATATGATGTTGGGGTGATAATGGAGACTTGGCTGATTAAAAGACAGGACTGGGTACTAAATATTTCTGGACACCAGGGGCAGAATTTTCCCATCCCGCCTGCCACGGGAATCTTAGTGGGTGGGACAGAACCATGCAAAGATCTGTTGACTTCGGGCAGGATTTTCTTGGCACGAGCATGGTTGGAAAATCCCAGCCTAGGTGTTCAGTAACAATAAGAAAGAAGAGAAAGGAGAATGGGTGACAATATTGATGAAGGATAATATTAGAGTGCTGGAGACAGAGGGTGTCTGAAATAGATCAAGGACAGAATATATTTTGGTATAGCTAGGAAACAATAAAGGCACCATTACACTACTACATGTAATGTACAAAGGTTTCCAACTAATGGGAAATATATTAAGGAACAGATCTACATGGAAAATACAGAGAAGTGCAAAACTATAGAGTAGTTATAATGGAGGATATGAATTATTCTAACATAGACCATGATAGTAAGAAAGGGCAGAAGAAAGGAAGGCTTTCTAAAATGTGTTCAGGAAATATTTCTGAATCTGTATGTTTCCAGTCCAGGAAGGCAGGAGGCAATGCTGAATCAAATACTGGTGAATGATGTGCGACAAGTTCACCAAGTGTCAGTATGGCAACATTTAAGGGATAGTGAAAAGAGTATAATAAGGTTAGCTATGGAAAAGAAGAAGCAATCCCCAATCGGGAGTGGGGTGGGCGGGGGGGGGGGGGGGGGGGGGGGGGGGGGGGGGAAGGAGGGGACCAATTTCAATTAGATGAGATTGGATCTGACCCAAGTGAATTGGAATCAAAGATTGATAGGCAACACTGTAAGTGAATAGGCTGCCTTTAAAGAGGAGAGAGTTCAGTTACAGTTGACATGCATTCCCACAAGAGGAAAAGGTAGGATAAATAAATTGAGAATTTCAAGGACAACAGAAGAGATTGAGAGTAACATGAAACAGATAAAGGGAGCACAAGCCAGATGTCAGGCTGATAGTACAAGTAAGAACCAGGCTGAATATAGAAAGTTCAGAGAGAAAGTGAGAAAAAAAATGAGGCAAGAGAGAGTATGAAAAGAGTCTGAAAACCAACGTAGAAAGGAATCCAATCTCCTATAGTCATATATATGGGAAAAAGATGGTAAAAGAAGGAGTAGGTCCAATTAGGGATCAAAAAGGAGTTTTATGCATGGAGACAAAGGGTAATGTCAAGGTACCAAATAAATAATCATGGAAGAAGATGCTGCCAAAGTTGGAATGAAAGAAGAGGTAATTGAGTAAGTTAATGGGTGAAAAATTGGTAAAAAGGAGGAAATATTAAGAAAGATGGTTATACTTCAAGTTTTTAATTCATCAAGATCATATCAGATACATCTGAAGATACTGAGGTAAGTAAGGTTGGAAATTACAGAGCACCGGCCATAATCTCCCAATTTTCAGATAGAGACGGGGTAATGCCAGAGGACTGGAGAATTGCAAATCTTTTATTCCTCTTCAAAAAACAGTGTAAGAATAAGCCCAGTAAATATAGGCCAGTCAGTTTAGCCTTAGTGGTGGGAAATCTTGTATGGGGAAACTATAAGTCAGGACAAAATTAACAGTAATTTGGACAAATGCGTATTAGTTAAAGAAAGCCAGTGTTCATTTGTTAAAGAAAATGTTTAATTTGATTGAGTTTTTTGATGAGGTAACAGAGAGGGTTGATGAGGGTCATGCAGTGGATGCGGTGTATATGGACTCCAAGAACATTGAATAAAGTTCCACATAAAGGCCTTTCAGAAAAGTTAAATCCCATGGAATAAAAGGGGTAGTGGTAGCATAGATACAAAGACGGCTAAGTGACAGGAAATAGAGAGTAGTGCACCGTTGTTTTTCAGATTGGAGAGCGGTTTATAAAGGGTCGGTGTCAGATGAGGGACCACAGATCTGGGTGTGCAGGGCATTTTGCAGCAGGGACAAAGCTTGGGAGTACTGTGAATTGTGAGGAGCACAGTTTTGTATTGCAAGGAGACGTGGTCAGGCTGGTAGAATGGGCAGAAACACGGTAGATGAAATTTAACATGGAGAAGTGATAAATTTTGGGAGGAAGAACAAGGAAAAATAATATAAAATAAAAGATACGATTTTACACCCATTGCAGTAACACTGGGGATATATGTGCACAAATTATAGTGGTGAGTATGGCTTGTGGGATCCTGGACTTTATCAATAGAGGCATAGAGTATAAAAGCAATATTTTATGGTGAACATTTGTAAAATGCTCACTGGCTTAGCTTCCGCTGGAGTATTCTGTCCAATTCCAACTTTAGGAAGGATGTGAATACATCAAAGAGACTGAGGAAAAGATTGATGAGATTGGTCCAGAAGATTTGGAGTAGAATCATAGAATTATAAAGCGCAGAAGAGGCCCTTCAGCCCATCAAGTCTGCACTGACACATTAGAAACACCTGATCTCCCATCTAATCCCACCTGCCAACACTTGGCCCATAGCCCTGAATGTTATGATGTGCCAAGTGCTCATCCAGATACTTTTTAAAGGATGTGAGGCAACCCGCCTCCACCACTCTCCAATGCAGCGCATTCCAGACTGTCATCACACTCTGGGTAAAAAGGTTTTTCCTCAGATCCCCCATAAACCTCCTATTCCTCACCTGGAACCTATGTCTTCTCATGAGTGACTCATCAACTAAGGGAAATAGTTGCTCCTTATCCACTCCGTCCATGTCTCTCATAATGTTGCACAGCTCAATCAGGTCACCTCCCGGTCTTGTCTGCTCCATCGAAAACAACTCAAGCCTATGCAACCTCTCTTCATAACCTAAATGTTCCATCCGAGGCAGCATCCTGGTGAATCTCCTCTGCAACCCCTCCAGTGCAATCACATCCTTCCGATAATGCGGCGACCAGAATTGCACACAGTACTCCAGCTGTGGCCTCACCAAAGTTCTATACAACTCCAACGTGATTTCCCTGCCTTTTTCACCACCCTACTACCATGCCCTTCCGCTTTCAGAGATCTGTGGCCAAACACACCAAGGTCCCTTTGTTCCACAGAACTTCCTAGTGTCCTACCATTCATTGAGTACTTTCTTGTCAAATTACTCATCCCAAAGTGTATCACCTCACACTTTTCAGCAAAACTGGGACTGTTCTCCTTATAGAAGAGAAGGTTGAGAGGGGATTTGATTGGGTATTCAAAATCATGAGGGGTCTGGACAGAGTAGCTAGTGAGAAGCTGTTTCCATTGGTGGAAGTGTTGAGAACCAGAGGAGATCAGTTTAAAGGGATTGGCTAAATAAGAACCGGAGTTGACTAGAAGGAAACATCTGTTTATGCAGCGAGTGGTTAGGATCTGGAATGCACTGCCTGTGAATATGGTGGAACCAGATCCAACAGTGGCTTTTGAAAGGGAATTGGATAATTAACTGAAATGAAAGAACTGCAAGTTATGGGGAAAAGGCAGGGGAGTGATATTAGTTTAGTTGCTCCTGCAGTGAGCTGGCATGAATCCAATGGACCAAATAGCCTCCTTCCGTGTTGCAACTATTCTATGATTCAATGATTCTATGGTTAAAATGGGAGGACCACAGAGATTTAGGAGAGTTATAGGGCTGAAGGATGTTACAGAGATAGGGAGAGACAAGGCTATGGAGGGATTTAAAAATGAGGATGCGAACATTAAAATTGTGGTGTTGTTAACCCATGAGGCAGCGTAGGGTAGTGGTGAGCACAATTGTGCTGGGTGAACACGACTTAATGTGAATTAAGATGCAAAAAACAGAGATTTCAGTGAGATCAATTTTACAGAGGATGTAAGATGGCAGACTGGCCATAAGAGCATTGGAATAGCCTAGTCTGAAGGTAACAAAGTCATGGATGAGGGTTTCAGCAGCAGCTGAGCTGAAGCAGTGCTGGATATGGAGGTCTAAGTAGGTAGTTTTGCTGATAAAATGGATACAGAGTTGGGAGTTATAAATGTGGTGAAAGAATTTTAAAAATCAACAGTTATTCTACTCTGCATGGTGATAAGCTCAGTGTTGTGGTACAGGAACATAGAACATTAAAGACATCAGACTTGATTTTCGCTGAATCAAGATGGCTCGGGAGCCCTTTAAAAATGGTGGTGGATCACAATTCTGGGATTCCCAGCTCCCTTCCCATGTTTTCCAATTTTTGGGATTGCCATTTGAAGGTGCAGATTTGTTCGGGTCATGATTCCACACCTTGCACCCCCAACCTGGCCAGCCCCATTGCTGGGATGGGTATGTTCAAGTTCTTGGCAATTTTCATGGGATCGGGACAGTTTTTCAAAGAGCCATGGCTTATAGCAGAGATACTGTGAGTCTGCATGAGGGAAGGTTTTGAAAGATAAATTCAAAAGGTCCTCCTCATGCCTGTCATGAAAATGTACGCCCCACAAAAAACCCTATTGCCTCTCATGACCCCAACAGGCTAATGCATTTTTCGGTTCTTGGCCAAGCTTCATTATGTATTCTTGGCTGAGAACCCATTAGATATTAGAACACCTGAACCCCATGAAAAACATTGCTTGATTGACAAATATGTCTCTCTGTTCTAAGCTGTCAATTTCACAATGATTATTTGCATGGGATAAAGAAGTTTCAAAAGTTTACAGTTTCTGCGATTGTTACTTTAAAGTGTCTGGACAATTGGCACTTTTATTGGGCTGTAGTAAAAAGGAGCTTTTTTTATAAAAATGGGGAAAGTTATCAATTAATGACTTTTTAAAAAAGCTTTTTTTTAACACATCCTAATGTCACTATAGCATTAATTGCTTCCATACTCTGTCTAATATGTGAATTGATGTGGAGGTGCCGGCGTTGGACTGGGGTAAACACAGTAAGAGTTTTAGCAACACCAGGTTAAAGTCCAACAAGTTTATTTGGTCGCAAATGCCATCTGACGAAGGAGCAGCGCTCCGAAAGCGAATGGCATTTGCTACCAAATAAACCTGTTGGACTTTAACCCGGTGTTGTTGAAACTCTTATTGTAATATGTGAATTGACATGGAATTGCCATAGCTTGACATGGAAGCCCGGGGGTGTTTTGGGGATGCTTAGCTTGACACAGAGGCATGAGGTGCTAGAGATGATGGATGGGGGCATGAAGTGGCATGGAGAGCTTTTCCGTTCTTATTATAATTGGAATGAACTCCCACAGCACCAAGGTGGCCTCTTAAACAGCCTGCCTGCACACCCAGCAGCCTCTCTTGCTGCCTCCAAACCTTTTTCTGGATTTGCTGGCTGGACAGGTGGGATGAGGATTGGTGGGACAGGCACCCAGTCCGTCAATCAAGCTGGTTGTCATGCAGCAAAGCTTTTAAATTTATGTGGCTTGTGTCAAAGCTGCACTTCCAGGCTTTCCATCTGCCCTTCGTTCTTTGACTGGCTCCAAGTAAATAATGGAGTCATAGAATCCTCTTCCACATGTATGCCAATCAGGCAGTGCTCTTTATTTCTATCTCCCCAATTTTTATCTCTTTTCTGACCCTATGCTAGGAGACTGCTTGAGTGACACCTAGAATTGGATGAACCATAACTTTGTCCAGCCAAACAATAGGAAAACGTTGAGAGTCTTGGACCAGAGGGCATAATCTCAGAGTCAATGGTCATCCATTTAGACAGTGATGAAGAGAAATTTCTTCTCTCAGAGGGTAGTGAATCTGTGGAATTCTTTACCTATGGAGGTTGGGTCATTAAATATGTTCAAGGCTGAAATAGACAGATTTTTAATCAGTAAGGGAACCATAAGTATGGTGCGAAGACAGGAAAGTGGAGTTGAGAATTATCAAATCAGATCAATCATGATCTCGTTGAATGATGGAGCAGACTCAATGGGCTGAATATCCTACTTCTGCTCCTATGTCTTAAGGTCTTAGTATAAACCATTATCTTCTGCCTGTGATACAAGCTCCATACACATGCCAATAATTGCATCCCCTTCTGGGCCACTGTCTCAGGCTGGTCCAGACTTCTTACAAACTTGGTATTCCATTCTGCCCTGAGCTATATCTTCTCCATCACACAAACTGCGTACTGCCACCTCCATAACAACACTTGCCTCCATCCCTCCAAGTCAGGCTGACAGTGTGATTATCCATATGTTTGTCACTTTTGTATAGCTAGCAGGAGGCAAAGAACAGTCATAGCTTTTGAAATATTTTGGAACATTGACTCATTTTATTAACCTATCAGATATAGGAGAAATTTAGGGTGATCACCAATAATGAATACTTTGTCAAACCAGTTCACTCATACTTAAAAAGAGCTTTAGTTTTTGAAAGGTTTGTTAATACATATTGGAGGTAATGTTCACCTTTGGCAGTGGCAGTAGAAAGTCATACTGGATCGACTGCCTGTTATATCCATCCCTGGAATCATTCTTGTGAATCTTTTCAGCACCCTCTCTAAAGCCTTCATGTCTAAGTGTTGGGCCCAGAATTGTACGCAATACTCCAGTTGAAGCCAAACCATTGAGAGCTTTTGAAAGGTTCACCATAACGTCTTTATTTTTGTACTTTAGGATTCTATTTATACAACCCAGGATATTGTAAGGAATAATAACAGCTTTCTCAATATGCCCTACCATCTTAAACAATTTGTGCACTTACATCTCCAGGTTTCTTTGCTCCTGCGCTCCTTTTAGAATTGTATCCTTTATTTCATATTGCCTCTCCCTATTCTTCCTCCCAAAGTTTATCACTTCATACTTCCCTGCATTGAATGTCATTTGCGATGTGTCTGCCCATTCCACCAGCTTGTCTATGTCCTCTTAAATCTATCACCATCTTCCTCACAACTAACAACAATTCCAAGTTTTGTGTCATCCACAAGCTTTGTAATTGTGTTCAGCATGTCCAAGCCTAAGTCAGATCAAGAAAAGCAGTGGTCCTAATACAAAGCCCTGGGGAACTACACAGTATGTCATCCTTCAGTTCAAAAAGCAATTGTTCACCATTACTCTCTGTTTCTTCTCACTCAGTCAATTTCGTATCCGCGCTGCCACTTTTAGTCCATGCACTTTAACTTTGATGTCAATCCTGCTATGTGGCACTTTATCAGATATCTTTGGGGGTCCATGAACTCCACATCAGCAGCATCACCTTCCTCAACTCTTTTTGTTGCCTCATCAAAAAGCTCAGTCAAGTTAGTTAAACACAATTTGCCCATAACAAATGAATGCTGGCTGAAGATCAGTAATTTACATTTGTCCAAGTGATGATAATTTAAGATGCCAAATAGGCTAAAAATTGATAATGTGGAGGTGTCAGAAAGTGCAACCAACACTTTCTAACACCTCCGCTATATCAATTTTTAGCCTATTTGTATCTCAAATACCTCCTCTTTCATTAGAATTTGGCAGCGCTTTTTTCTTAGGTAAAGACAGATGCAGAGCATTCATTTAGTACTTTAGCCATGCTATCTACCTTCATTTTAGTTGTCCTTTTTGGTCCCTATTTTGTCCTATTCCTCCATTTACCACCTTTTTATTACTTATATGTCTATCGAATTCTTTTGGATTCCCTTTTATGCCAGTCACAGTCGTTTCTCATACTGGCATTTTGCTCCTATTATTTCTCTGATCTTTCTATATTCAGCCTGGTTCTCATTTCCCACTTACCTGTGAGGCTCCAGAAGGAGCATGTTAAAGTAAAGCTTGACATTAAATCACATAAGGAGATGCTGTAGAGAACAGCTGTAGAGAAGGTGTATGCTGTGGAGGGATTGTCTACAGAGTCTCTGTGGGTGGAAGTTCGGAGTGGGAAGGGATCGATCACTTTGCTGGGAGTTTTCTAAAGGCCGCCCAATAGTAACAGGGAGGTGGAGGAGCAGATAGAGAAACGGATCCTGGAGAGTTCCAATAATGTAAGAGTTTTAACAACACCAGGTTAAAGTCCAACAGGTTTATTTGGTAGCAAACCTGTTGGACTTTAACCTGGTGTTGTTAAACTCTTACTGTGTTCACCCCAGTCCAACGCCGGCATCTCCACATCATGAGTTGCAATAATAGCAGAGTTGTTGTGATGGGAGACTTTAATTTCCCAAACATAGATTGGAATATCCCTAGGGTAAGGGGATTGGATGGGAAGGAGTTTGTTAGGTGTGTTCAGGAGGGTTTCCTGACACAGCATGTGGACAAGCCTACAAGAGGAGAGGCTGTACTTGATCTGATACTGACCAATGAACCTGGACAGGTGTCAGATCTCTCAGTGGGAGAGCATCTGGGGATAGCGATCATAACTCTATCTCCTTTATGCTTGCATTGGAAAAAGAGAGGATCAGGCTAGCTAGGAAAGCGTTTATATGGAGTAAGGGGAAATATGAAGACATAAGGCAGGAAATTAGAGGAGTAAACTGGAAGGAGGTATTCTCAGGGAAATGTACTGAAGAGAGGTGGCAGTTTTTCAAGGAATGTCTGTCTAGAGTTCTACAGGACAACGTTCCGAGCAGACAGGGAGGAGTTGGTAGGTTAAAGGAACCATGGTGCATGAAAGCTGTCCGGGACCTAGTCGAGAAGAAAAGGAAAATGTACAAAAGGTTCAGAGAGCTTGGCGAAGATAGGGATCTAGATGAGTATACGGCTTGTAGGAAGGGACTAAAGAAGGAAATTAGGAGAGCCAGAAGGGGTCACGAGAAGGCCTTGGCAGGTAGGATTAAGGAAAACCCTAAGGCGTTCTATAAATATGTGAAGAGTAAAAGGATGAGACGTGAAGGAATAGGGCCCATAAAAGGTGAAGGCGGGAAAATCTGTATGGAACCAGTAGAAATGGCAGAAGTGCTTAATGAGTATTTTGCCTCGGTTTTCAGAGGAGAAGGACCTGGGTGGATGTACTGCAGGCTTGCGGTGGACTGAAAAGATTGAGTATGTGGACTTTAACAAAGGTTGTGCTGGAATCTTTGAATGGCGTCAAGATAGATAAGTCGCCGGGTCCGGATGGGATGTACCCCAGGTTACTGTGGGAGGCGAGGGAAGAGATTGCAGAGCCTCTGGCGATGATCTTTGCGTCGTCGATGGAGGTGGGAGAGCTGCCGGAGGATTGTGGATGTGGTTCCTATTTTCAAGAAGGGGAATAGGGATAGCCCAGGAAATTACTGACCGGTGAGTCTAACCTCAGTGGTTGGTAAGCTGATGGAGGAGATCCTGAGGGACAAGATTTATGAGCATTTAGAGAGGTTTAGTATGCTCAAGAATACTCAGCATGGCTTTGTCAAAGGCAGATCGTGCCTTACGAGCCTGGTGGAGTTCTTCGAAAATGTGACTAAACACATTGACGAAGGGAAAGCGGTAGATGTGGTTTATATTGGTTTTAGCAAGGCGTTCGATAAGGTCCCCCATGCAAGGCTTCTAGAAAAAGTGAGAGGGCATGGGATCCAAGGGGCTGCTGCCCTGTGGATCCAGAACTGGCTTGCCCAAAGGAGGCAGAGAGTGTGTATAGATGGGTCTTTTTCTAAATGGAGGTCGGTCACCAGTGGTGTGCCCCAGGGATCTGTTCTGGGACCCTTGCTGTTTGTCATTTTCATAAATGACCTGGATGAGGAAGTGGAGGGATGGGTTGGTAAGTTTGCCGACGACACAAAGGTTGGTGGGGTTGTGGATACTCTGGAGGGATGTCAGAAGTTACAGAGGGACATAGATAGGATGCAAGACTGGGCGGAGAAGTGGCAGATGGACTTCAACCCAGATAAATGCGTAGTGGTCCATTTTGGCAGGTCAAATGGGATGAAGGAGTACAATATAAAGGGAAAGGCTCTTAGTACTGTAGAGGATCAGAAGGACCTTGGGGTCCGGGTCCATAGGACTCTAAAATCGGCCCCGCAGGTGGAGGAGGTGGTTAAGAAGGCGTATGGTGTGCTGGCCTTTATCAATCGAGGGATTGAGTTTAGGAGTCCGGGGATAATGATGCAGCTATATAAGACCCTTGTCAGACCCCACTTGGAGTATTGTGCTCAGTTCTGGTCGCCTCATTACAGGAAGGATGTGGAAAAGATTGAAAGGGTGCAGAGGTGATTTACAAGGATGTTGCCTGGATTGAGTGGCATGCCTTATGAGGATAGGCTGAGGGAGCTCGGTCTTTTCTCCTTGGAGAGACGTAGGATGAGAGGAGACCTAATAGAGGTTTATAAGATGTTGAGAGGCATAGATCGGGTGGACTCCCAGAGGGTTTTTCCCAGCGTGGAAATGGCTGCTATGAAAGGACACAGGTTTAAGGTGCTGGGGGTAGGTATAGGGGAAATGTTAGGGGGAAGTTTTTCACACAGAGGGTGGTGGGCAAGTGGAATCGGATGCCGTCAGTGGTGGTGGAGGCAAACTCAATAGGGTCTTTTAAGAGACTCCTGGATGAGTACATGGGACTTAATAGGATGGGAGGGTTATAGGTAGGCCTAAAAGGTAGGGATATGTTCGGCACAACTTGTGGGGCTGAAGGGCCTGTTTTGTGCTGTAGTTTTTCTATGTTTCTATGTTTCTATGAGATGCTATTAAGCTTCATCTGAAAGGTAGGTTTTCTGGACCATCTTGAAGGAGAATAATGAGTTAGATGGGCAAAGAAGTTTAGGGAGGGGATTCCATAGTGTAACGCTCAGTCACCTGAAGGCACGACCAGCAATGGTGGAGTGATTAAAATTGGGGATGTTCAAGAAGCGAGAATTGGAGGGGGGGTAGATATTTGAGGGTTGTGGGTTTGGAGGAGTATACAGAAATAGGAAGGGATGAGGCCACAGAGTGACTTGAAAACAAGGATAAGAATTTTAAAATCAAGGCGTTGCTTAACTTGGAGCCAGTGTAGGTCAGCAGGTATGGGGCTGATAGGTGGAAAGAATTTGCTTTGAATTAGGACATTGGCAGCAGAGTTTTAGATGACCTCATATTTATGGAGGTTAGAAGTAGGGAGGCCAGCAAGAGTGCAATGGAATAGTCAAGTCTACAGGCAACAAAGGCATGGATGAGGGTTCAAAGATCAGATGAATTGAGGTGAGGTGGAATCATCTCATATTACCTGGATAGAAATAGGTGTTCTTAGTGATGGCATGCTTATGGAAGATCATGTCAATGTTCAACAAGTTATCATTGCAAACAGTCTGGAGGGTGGTATGGTGGCACGGTGGTTAGCACTGCTCCCTCACAGCACCAGGGATCTGGGTTCGATTCCCAGCTTGGGTCACTGTCTGTGTGGAGTTTGCACATTCTCCCGTGTCTGCCTGGGTTTCCTCCGGGTGCTCCGATTTCTCCCCACAGTCCAAAGATGTGTGGGGGCCATGCTAAATTTCCCCTTATTGTCAGGGGGATTAGCAGGGTAAATATGTGGGGTTATGGGGATAGGACCTGGGTAGGATTGTTGTCTGTGCGGCTTGATGGACCGAATGGTCTCCTTCTGCACTGTAGGCATTCTCTGATTAATCTCAGAAGGCTGTCAAGGGACGAAGAAAGCCCATGGCTGGGAGAGTTTGAGAATTTTGGAGTGAAGACAATATCTTGTCTCTATATGATTATTAGTTGGTGGAAATTCTGTTTCTCCAGTTCTGGCATTCCCACATTCAAATGTTTAACAGGTCCATCTAAAATTTTCTCTGTTCTCATTTTCATTGATGTGTTAAATAATTTACTTCAATACTGATACTAAAATAGAATAAATTCTTATGAATGTTTCAAATGTTTGTGTGTTGACACCACGCTTTATAATTCCAGAGACTCATTTAAAATAAATTTGGGACATGATTGATTCAGTGGTGTAATTATGCAGTCACTTTTGCATTGTCAGGTATCAGTTAGTTCCATTCAAACTTGGGGGATGGTGACTCATCTTAGTTGGACTTGACTTATGTCGAGTAGAACCAGAGTATAACTCCTGCATAGAAGGCATTTGGCACACTTGCCTTCATTGGTCAGAGCATTGAGTTTAAGAGTTGGGACGTTATGTTACAACTGTACAAGACATTAGTAAAGCCACATTTGGAGTACAATTCTGGTCATCCTGCTAATAGGAAAGATGTTATTAAACTGGAAAGGGTGCAAAAAAAGATTTACAAGGGACGTTACCAGGACTGGAAGGTTTGATTTATAAGTAGAGGCTGGATAGGCTGAGACTATTTTTCCCTGGAGCGTAGGAGGATGGGGGATGACCTTATAGGGGTTTATAAAATCATGGGGGGCCTGGATAAGGTGAATAGGCAAGCTATTTTCCCCAAGATAAGGGAGTCCAAAGCTTAAAGGCATAGGTTTAAGGTGAGAGGGGAACGATTAAAAAGGGACCTGAGGGGCAACTTTTTCATACAGAAGGTAGTGAATATATGGAATGAGCTGCCTGAGGAGGTATTGGAGACGGGTACAATTACAACATTTAAAAGACATTTGGATAGGTTGATGGATAGGAAAGGTTTAGAGGGAAATGGGCCAAATGCAGGCAAATAGGACTAGTTCAGTTTAAGAAACCTGGTCAGCATGGACAAGTTGGGCAGAAGGGGCTGTTTCCACATCTCTATAACTCTATGGGTGGGATTTTACGGCCTCACTCATCCCGAAACTGTAAAATCCCCGCCCAAGGTCAAAGGGCCTTTCTATTGTCCACCCCTCGCCTGCTCCGATTCCCGTGGCGGGCGAGGTGGTAAATGTTCCGGCCTATACGTTTGTGAAAGTTCTTAGATAAGTTGTCCAAATTCTGGGCACTTTATAAACAGAAGCAAATTCATTTGTAATGCTTTAAGAAAATGAATACTTTCATCTGCATCACAAAACTTAATAAACTTTGCTGAGAGTGAAATCCTGTGAATGCATCGAAGCACATATGCATAAAGTTCCCTTTTGGTGGCTCATGTGTGATTTGCAGCTCACGGTACAACTAGAGCATCGCTGGCTGTGAATTGTACTCTCAGCTACAGGTTGTACAGCATAACTGCAGCATAAGGAATCAATATGATCCTCTTATATCAGATATCAAATAAGCATATTGTGATTACGCCTTTGCCAAAAAGAAGTCTTCCAGTCCAAATACAAGAAGATTACATATTGTTGCTTAATCTAATAGTTCTGCATGTTAAAACTTATCATTCAGATTTTAAAGTGAAGATAAAAGAACTGATCTATAGTGTTTGCATTTTGGGCAATTGCAGGCATATTGCATGAGAATTTCTACCCATTATGGGTCGGCATAGTGATTTATCAGTATATTGAGCTGGCAGGTAAGGCTTCTCAGCAGCAGTGCACACTCAGAAAATTGGCACGACAAAATAAAACTACAAATCTTAGAACTCTGATGTAAAGTACAAATTGCTGGAAAGTTTCTTGAGTATTTGAAAATACAAAAGGCAGGTTAATGTCTAAGATGTAGATGTTTTGTTAAAATGGGAATCTGAGAGATAAGCAAGCTCTTCAGTTCTGTATGAGAGTTTCTTTACATCCCAGTCTCCAGTTCTGACAAAGCATGTATCTTCTTACATTAACCAATATTTCTCTTCATGGATGCTAAGGATCAGCCGTGCACTTCAGCATTTCTTCTAGACTACTTATTGAAGGTTTCATTGATCACGAGACTCCCTATTTTTCCCCTTCTAAATTCCATATTGTCATATCTGTCAATGGCTGAGGACATGGTGGGACAACCTCATTCCTGATTACAGCCAAATCTTCATAGAAACAACTTGTGAGTGATAACTAGAGAAGTTTGGGATGACTAAATCAATTTTCTTTTCTGCTGTGTGAAAGAAGTGCCCACCACTCTGTCGCAGTAGGGCTGAGATCAGGAAGTTAATTCAAAACATATCTCTGTTCCTTTATCATTGTGGGTTAAAATCCAGACCTCCTCACTAATGGCAATGTGGTTCACCACATGGACTACAGTCATTCAAGAAGAGGTCCAACAGGTTTATTTGGAATCAAGAGCATTCGGAGTGCAGCTCCATCATTAGGTAAATGAATTTTAAAACGGAACTCAGAGTACATGAATTGTAGCCACACATTTCGGTTCAATTGCTCCACTGTGCAATGGTTTGATCTTCCCATACACTTTGTCACTTTAATTTCATATTTCCATCACACTTCTACAGTATTTAAAACTGGGCATGTCCACATAACGATTCACCAAGTTGTTATCTAATTAAAATTAATGTTCTCTTGAATGCCACAATGAACGCACAACAGTCAAGTATGCCACTGTGATTGTGTTCTTCATGTAACACATTGCTCTTGCAAAGTAAAACAATTATTTCATAATAATAAAATTTAAAAAGTCCCATTGACAACATGCAAGGAGGAGTAGTTGACTGTTCTATATTACTCATCATCAACTTTGATTTGCTGTTTTCATATGCTTGTCTAGTGTGGCATTAAACCAGCGGTTCACGGAATACATCTTCAGCATATATTGATTATATATCCAGCACCAGAAAATTCATCACCAATAGAGAACAGCTTTCTAAAAGCAGCTATACCTATTGAGACCATGGTAGCGGAATACAATTATAATTTAAATCTGGATTGTATGTCAAAAATGGGTGGGATCTTTTTTTTCCAATAATTGAAACCTGTTCCACTGCCTCCTACATTTGAGAACTCCAGAGGCAGAAAAAAGCCGTTGGCATTTATCTCAGTTACTCACTCATTGTCTTTTTATAGAAATGTGATAACTGCACAAAGAGCTACTTGATATTTTGTTTCCCCATTGCACCAATGAAAACATTATGAATGAGTACAAAAAAGCAATTATTTACACAGAGTCAAAAAACTGTTTAAGTTTCTGTTTCTAACAATCGAAATATGCTCAAAGGATCATGCTGACTATACAAAACAAAACTGGAACATTTTTTGTGATGTGCCTATAAATGTTGGCTTGCACAATGAATGTCCCCTGTTTTGCACTAAACTAGAAGTACATAAAAGCCGTACTATGTAGCAACTATCTGCAAAGAGACGAGACATTATCACCATTATAAAAATGCAACAGAACCACCATTGTGTTCGAACAACACTGCTTGCAATAAAGCTACTACTATTCGTCCTGTCATCAATATCATTTAATGTCCAATTTCCCTCCAAACTAGACTAAATGATGGATTTTCCAGTTTCCTCTTGATTTGTATAAATTGCATTAACTGTAGTAAAGTTAATTTACAACAGATTTAAACTTATGAACAATACTCACGAAGCTTGTACCAGTATATTATGGCAATTTCAGCTGCACTAGCCAAGAGGCTTGTGGCTAGAGATAAAGTTTAACTGAATTGTACAATTAGCCTCACATAAATTCATACAAGCTATTAGGGATTTGACTTGTCAGCACTGCCTGGCATAAAATTTCAGATGGTCCCACGTTAAATGGAAGATGTTAAACCCAAAACCAGCTTTGGACATAGCCATGCTCCAATGTGTGATTTAAGATACCCCAACCAAGAACGTTTACTATGTTTCATTCCTTCTAAAAGGAAGGACCAATTCTGTACTGGCCCAGTCTTATCTTTGTGCAGAGAAAGCTTTCTCTTGGCAAAAAAGATCAAGCATTTTAGTTTAGCATCTGGTTACATCCTAACAATGAGGTGCATTGTGGCAATAGGAGACTAGCCTAATAAGCATTTTTACCTATGATAAAGTACCGGTTGAAAACTGGAAGAAAGCATACGCTGCAAGATGGGAAAGGAAAAGGAAAATTGTCATCTGTAAAGAAAGGTAATCCAGTTTTACTGTTTCGTTTTCATCTTCTTGTAATAGGCTGTTGTTTTTTACAATCAGACGTATCCAGATTGACAACTTCAAGTGACATACATTTATTTCACTTTTTAGAAACAATTCTATTCAGAAACCAGAATTTAATTTTAATATTCTTTTCATTCATATTAAGGTAACTCATTAAAATATTAACACATCTAATCCACATCTTTTATTTCCCCACATGGTGAGCTTGTCATTTATGATGGGCTGTTTATGGCAGACATTGAGCAGATGCAAAGCACTTCCCTACAGAAGGGAGGAGGGGAATCTTGGTCGGTGAGTCAGCCAATGCCACTCAAAAGTGGAACAGACAGAATATAGGAATGGGTCACCTGTCTGCCCTCTTAATCTGGAATTGGCATGCGAGTACACATGAACATAAAAAGGGAAGCTATCGAAACCAAAAATTGTTTCTAAAAAATGATATCAATACCTCCAATTTTCCTCTGGTTTTAAACGACATATTGCAAGCCCATAGCATTGCTGTGAATCTTGATGAACTGCAGCCTCAAGACAATGGTGCCACTTATATAACCATGAGTACAGGAAGTGCCGTCAGCTTCAGCAGCTTGAACTCTGGGTTTTGGAACTTAAGCATCAGCTGGCATCACTGACATGCACCCATGAAGTTGAAAGCTTTGTGGATAGCATACTTATAGATGTGGTTACCCCACAGCTTAAGGGAACGCAAGGAGAAAGGCAATGGGTGACCACCAGACAGTCCAGAACAAATAGGGAGGTACTGTAGGAGCCCCCTGAGTCCATCTCACTCTCCAAGAGTTCTCTTTAGTTCTGAATTCTGATTAAAGTGATGGTTCGTATTGAGACTGCAGCCTGAGCCAAATTCATTGGCATCATGCTGGTTCAGATATACAGGGGGATACAAAATAAGACTGGAAGAGCAATAATGATAAGGGATGCAATAGTTAGAGAAGCAGACAAGCATGTCTCTTGGATGATATGTTGCCTCCCTGAGGATGTTACTGAAGGCTGCAGAGCACCCTGAGGGAGGAAGGTGAACAGCTAGTGTTCATAGTCAACATCGGTATCAACAACATAAGTAGAAAGAGGGATGCGGTCCTGCAGTCAGATTTTAGGAAGCTAGATTTAAAATCAACAAGCACAATCTCAAAAGTATCTCAGATAGAACAGATGAATGTGTGGCTGGAAAGATGGCTAAGAGGGGAGGGATTTAGATTCTTGGGACATTGGGATCTCTACTCGGGGGGGTATGGGGAGACAGGTCCTACAGGCTGGATGGGGTGCACCTAAATAGAGTTGGAACAAACCAAGAGGTAATGTTTGAGAGGGATAACAAGGTGCAAAGAACGTTGGGAAAGACAGATAGTACTAGAGATGGAAATAGTCAGGGAAGAGATGCGTTGGGCAGAATTCTCCATCCTGCCTGTGGTGGGTTTGGTGGCGGGTGGGAGTGAAGAATCTAGCGGGAGCTAAATTATTGGAAAGCTGCTGACGTAAAACTATGTTGCAATTATCCCAATGGTAGAGTAATGGCAGGTAGGTCTTCCCAGTGGCTGGCAGCATGAACACTATTTGCATTCATTTGCATCCATGAATGCTCATTAAAGCAGCTGGCTGCTGGTGCCCCATCAGGCTTTCCAATCTTGTGTCACATCAGTGGGAAATTACATTGGTCTAAAACCTGATTAATCAATATTAACAAACAGCTATTCAACAGAGAAGAGTATTTTGCCAGAAGGGATAGGGCAGGCATCATATACTTAATTCGGAAGAGTGTTCAGGCTCAGAGGGACCTGGCGGTAGATCTTTAAAAGACGGCAGGATATATTGAAAGAGTGGTTAGCAAAGAATATGTGATCTTGGATTTCATAAAGAGAGATATTGAGCATGTTAAGCTGAACCTTTATAAAGTTCTGGTTAGGCCCCAAACAGAGTATTGTGTCCAATTCTGATCACCATACTTTACAAAGGATGTGAAGGTGCAAAGAAGATTTACTAGAATGGTTCTAGGGATGAAGGAATTTGACCACAACTCTACCATGGAGAGACTGGTCTCGTTCTCCTTAGAACAAAGGAGATTGAAGGGAAATTTGATTGATGTCTACAAGAATGTGATAGATTTAGATAAGTTAGACAAAAAAAACTTATCTCATCAGCAATGGTACATGGACTGAGGGACGCAGATTTTAGGCTATGGGCAAGAGATTTAGGGGAGATGTGAGAAATAACTTTTTAAGCAGAGAATGGTAATGATCTGGCACTTGCTACATTTAAGGGTGATGGAGGGAGAGATGTTCAACAATTTGAAAAGGAAATTCGATGGGAACGTGAAATAAATAAACTTGCAGAATTATGGTGATAGAGTAAGGGAATGGGAGTGCCTGGACTGGTCTACAGAGAACCAGCATGGTCTCTATTGGTCAGAAGGCCAGTTTCTGTGCTGTTAAGACTCTATGGGCAAAGTTTTACACTGGGGATGATGGTTCTGCCCCCTTGCATAAAAATTAATGGTGAATCCATCTCTAGTTCATCAGCTTGACCTGCAGCCATTGAATGCATGACTGCCCTTTAAGCAATTAGAGGGAGTCATCTGCCCCTCATCAAGAGGACATCCCATCACAGAGAGCTGCTGGCCAATCAGAGGGCTGGCAGCAGCAAAGTGTCCAGTAGTGCTGGCTACTGCTGGGTTTGCACTGAGAGGAAAGTGCTCAGTGTTAGAGCTAGGATGTAAAGTGAATCTGGTGTCTCACAGGGTCCAGTTGGCAAGCCCCAATGAGGAGCTAAGGGGGCAAGGAGAATGTTGCCCCATGGGAGTGATATCTGATGGATATAGGGTACCCATCAAGGAGGCACCTTCTCCAGCCTGGGAACAAGACATGCTGGTTCTACCTGGTGATCGGGTGTCAGCCCCTCCCAATGGCAGTGGGAAGAGGTCCTTGAGAGCCCAGCAATTGGTCTCTTTAGCGTTCCAATTTGCAAGTGAACCACCCGTCACCACTTCTGTTGTTAGCATGACACTCAATTTTAGGGCACCTTCTTCCCCCTGAGTAACCAGCCTACCATCCTGTCCACAAGAGGTTGTAAAAGTTTAGCCTATGACTCCATGATCTTGTTTTTAGTAAAGTTTAAAGTTTATTTATCAAAGTTTATTGATGAGGGCCACAAGTAGGCTTACAGTAACACTGCAATGAAGTTTTTGTGAAAATCTCCTAGTCACCATACTCCGGCGCCTGTTCGGGTACACTGAGGGAGAATTTAGCATGGCCAATGTGAGTGGTGAGTTGCAGGAAGCCCAGGAAATCAGTGGACCTGCAGTTCAATTGCAAAAGCTACAATAACATCATTGTCATTGTGCAATTAACATAGTGACAACCTGCCTTCCCTATGCTTGCACACAGATGTGCTGCAGTTAAACGCAAATGTCACCAGTTTGGAAATGGCTTCTTGACGGGTTGTCAATTTCCCTGATGTCCTAACCAATCCTGAGCTGTGCTTATAAAAATAAAGTAACCCACCAAAAGGAGAATTTAACTCATCCTCCATAACTTTACCCACCTCTGCTCTACCTTAGCCCATCACTGCTGAAATCCCTTTCAATGTCTTTATCAACAGCAGACTTGACTATTGCAATGACTTCCTGGCCAATTTCCTACCCATTGCCCTCCCTTAAAATACAGGCTCATCCAAAACCTCTTTTGCCCGCAACTATCTGCACCAAGTCCACTTGTCTAGTCTTCTCACCCTTGCTGTCCTGTATCAGTGCTGGTCACCCAATGAGTAAAAAGTTTAAAATTCTCATCCTTATGTTTAAATTGCTCCTAGACTTTTTCTGTCTGCATCTCGCCCTAAAACCATTCCTCTCCTGTCCCCCCTCTCCAACAATCTGTTCCATCATTAGAGGTATTTAGCTGCCTAAACTCAACATCGGAATTTTCTCATACACCTCTGGCTGTCCATCTCTCTCTCCTTCTTTCAGATTCTCCTTAAACCCAACTCTTTCTCACATGTCTGGGTGCAACAAGGAGATGGTTCACCACCATCTTTTCCAGGGCAATTAGGGTAGGGAAACAAATGCTGGCCTAGCAAAAGACAACCACGTCCTGGGAGTTTATTTTTAACAAACCAAGATATCCTACCTTGGCTCCATATCGATTTGTCTAATTCACTTTTGTGAAGCACCTCAGGATGTTTTTCAAAGTACTATATAAATGTGAGTTGTTGTTAAATTCACATTTCTCTCTCTTTCAAATTATTTTTCATTTGGAAATCTTATGGTCTTATGATTGCAGAGCTCAGCATAATGCATATTTTTCATAGAACTGTGCTAACTGCCTGGAAAATGCCAGTGAAATTTCTACAATCCAAGATAAAATGATAGTCAAATTATACATTAAATGATGGAGCTTAAGAAAAATGTAAAGATTAAAGCATCTAGTGAGTATTGAATGCAGTGTCCTACAGCCAGTCTGCAATACTTTCAACATGGGATCTCATTTGTCCATTATTGTTCCAATCTCAAATACAACTCCAGATGAGCAAAATTATATTCAGTTCTTGTGCCAATGCTGTGTAAAACATGAGTCTTTCAAAATGTCACCTGCCATTCCCTTCATTTCCCCCACCCACTCACCACATGCAACATGAGCTAACTGATACGAAAGAACTCTGGCTATATTGTAAACCAAATCAAGTACAAATGACTGTACAGGACACTGAGTGTATATGTGCATAAGTCATTAAAGGTGGCAGGACAGGTGGAGGGAGCAGACAATAAAACACATAGTACTCTGGGCGTTATTAATAGGGGCATGGAGTACAAGAGCAGGGGGATTATGCTGAACTTATACAAGGCACTAGTTAGACCTCAACTGGAATATGGTGCACAGTTCTGAGCCCCACTATAGGAAGGATGTGAACGCATTGGAGAGATTGCAGAAAAGGTTTACAAGAATGGTTCCAGGAATAAGGAACTTCAGATATAAGGATAGATTGGAGAGATTGGGACTGTTCTCCATGGAGAGAAGGCTAAGAGGCGATTTAATAGAGATATTCAAAATAATGAGAGGCTAGATAGACTAGATAGGGAGAAACAGTTCCTCCTCATAAAGAAGCAAATGTGATGTGACAAAAAACTTTTTCACACAACTAGTGCTTCAAGTCTGGAGTACACTGCCTGTAAGTGTGGTGGAGGCAGGTTCAATTGAGGTATTCAAAGGGGCATTGAATGATTACTTGAATAAAAGCAATGTGCAGGGGTACGGGGAAACGGCAGTGGAATGGCACTAAGTCATGATGCTCACTTGGAGAGATGGTAAAGATGCGATGGGCCAAATAGCTCCTTCTGCACCATAACAATTCTGTGATTGTATTTGCAATTACTATGTAACCAGCAAAGCAGCATATACTTCACTGATGGAAACTTCACGAAAAATGGAAGGAACAACATTAACCGCTTAACAGAGTATTTTTCGACCTCACAGAAACCTTCGACTCTGCCGACAATGAAGATCTATGGAGTGTCTTCTTCAAACTTGGCTGCCCTCAGAAATTTGTCACCATCTAGTCCACAATGCCATGCAAACCATTATCCTCACCAACAGAACCACCACAGGCTCTATCACAGGGTGGAATTTTATGGTCCCGTCTGCTAGCCAGACTTTCCAGCCTCACCAAAGTCATTGGAATTCTGAATGGCTTGCCATATTTTATGGCCCTACCACCACCACAATGGATCCATAAAATTATGCCGTTAGTGAAGATTGAAGTCAAATTTTGTGTTATTACACAAAACCTCTTCTCCATTTTACTCATTGCAATACTGAACCTCACCTACAGCAAACTAGGAGATAATCTATAGAACAGATAGGAAACAGTTCAATCTACAACTCAAAACCAACATTACTCCAACCTGAGTCATTGAGCTTCAGTGTGCAGATAAGATGTATGTATACACTCATCCAGGAACTGAGCTCTGGGTTGTTGTTGACTCCTTCTCCAATTCCTCCCTGTAGATTATGATAAATGGTGGGAAAAGTGTGGACCATTTTTCATAACTTGGGAGCCGACACTTGACAATGGCACATGCAGATGATGGCACTCACCATTGCTTCCAATGTGCCGGTTCAGCAGACTAAGGAAAATAATATTTGAGGACCTGAATCTCAAATCCAAGACTGGCTAAGACCATGGTTTGCTAGGCAGCAGCACTCCCCAGTTTCTATATGCCTGGGAGATATGGATAATCTACAGGAGGCACCTGAAAGTATTGGAAAAGGATCATCAGCAATGCATTCATAAGATCCTTCAAATCCAGTGGCAAGCAAATGTGGTCTGACAACAGCACCGTCTCCCAGGCCAAACTGTCAAGTATCAAAGACCAGTTTCACTGAATGGGACATGGTGTTTGCCTAACACCAGTCCCCCAAATCAAGTGTTCTATTTGGAATTCCACCATGGCAGGAAACCCCTAGGAAGGTAGCGGAAATGCTTTAGGGATGTACTCAAAGCATCAAACATAGGTGCAGACTCCTGGGAGTCCCTAGCTTGTGTCTGACCAACATGGAGTAGGTGTATTAAGGAAGGCACTGAATACATCAAAACACTGAATTGGGAGCTTGCAGAGGGGAGGTCGAGGCATTGGAGAGAGCTCACAAGCCTCCACACACATCATCTGTCTGACCCTTCAAGCACCACCTATTCCACATGCAACAGAGTCTGCTGATCACACATTGGACTTATCAGCTAGCTCAGAACCCAGTGAACTAGAGTGAAAGTAAATCATCCTCAATCCAAAGGGACACCCTAAGGAGAGAAGAGGATGTACACTCTTATTTAATATTGGAACATGTCCTGAGAAAGCATACTTCTTTTTCAATCGAAAAATGTGGGGTGAAAGTCTCCGGCCTCCCAGCCGGGTGTTTCCTGCTGGCGGGAGGTGGCGCATTGTTTGCTAGTGGAAGGATTCTCTGGTCCCGCCGCTGTCAATGGGAATTTCCATTGATGAAACCCACGGGCGAGGGTGCGCTGTTGGCAGGACTGGAGAATCCCACCAGTGTGAGTGGCCGGAGAATTCCAGCCAGCATTGGTAGAACAAGTCTTATTGTAATAATAATAATCTGTTCTCATGTATCCTCATGCCTAGACTATTTCAACAGTACAATCATTTGGAACGGATAAACCTTTGTAAATGGTAGGATTTCCAGCGTTTTGGAATTAAAGATTTTCAGTTGGAACCAAACAGTTAAAACAGATTCCTGTATCACTGAAACAATTTTGCACCGCTGATGGTAAGCTCATGCTTTGTCATTGAGAATCTGTTTTTTCAATGCCACAATAACAGAACACTGTTGATGGAAATGGAAAGGAGAAACATCTATCCCTTTGGCAAAGCATGGGAAAGATACAAATAAAACATTGAAATATTATTAAATATCTCTTTTGAATTCTGTAAAAATCAACATTATGTCCTATTATATGAAAGGCAAGATTATGCATCCACCCAAAAAGGGTCTTTGTTCTACATAACGGTGCTTTTCAAATTATAACTGAGTTGTTAATTCAAAAGATCTTGAAAACCTGCCATGAATCAGAGGCTCCATTGAGCATTTCCTGATGACTGCATTTTGCTCACATGATCAGTTAGCCCACTCATACTCATATTGTATCTGCTTTTGTTGTGTCAGCTTCACAGATTTCACCCATAGAACCAAGTCTGACTTGCTGAGATGGTAGTCCTGACAATGAAAACTTATAAATGGAAATAATCTAAAGATGGGCCTTGAAGATTCCTAGTGATGGAGCTGTGACTATTTCCTTTGGCAGCTTGTTCCATTGTGTGATTGTCTTTGAAAGAACTAATGCAAGAATTATTGACAAAATAGCAGATTTATTGTGACAGAAATAATGCATTCCTTTTTCCCATTTAATCCCCCTTAGGCATGTCTGAAGGTGCTGACTCACAGTGGTGTATGATTCCACGAATGCATGCAAACCTCTTCCAGATTTTCCTAAAACTGTTCTTTTTGTGAAGGTCTAAACAATGAGTGTTGCTGGGGATATTCAGATTTGGAGAATATCATGTCCTTTTCTTAGTTGACATCCACATAGCGGGATATGGATCAAATGTGGGCAACTGGGACTAGCTTAGTGGTTTAAAAAAAGGGTGGCATCGACAAGTTGGGCCAAAGGGCCTGTTTCCATGCTGTAAACTTCTATGACTCTAGGACTCACACATATGCAGTCTTCAGCAAGGATCAATGGGAAGTAGTCTGGAGTATACGCCTGGCAGAGTTTTCTCCTCCCATGCCCTTGGACACTGAGGTCTATTTTAGCATTCCAATTGCAATCAGGTTGAGGTCAACTAAATCAGTGCAGATAAGGCATGGATTCTGGGACCTTCTATAGTGTGTGACTTACATATCACCAGGTAGGGGGTCTTGATCATTCATTTTTGGAAGCAATGTTTTTTTTAATCTACCTATCAGATTAAAGCAGGACCTCGACACTTCAGACATCCCACGGGTCACACACTACAGATTTAAAATTATGTTGTGTGCTCCTGAGCTACAAATCAAAACAGGCAAACATATTTCAGTCTCTACAGTTTATGAAAATTGCTGCGCTCATTGCTCATCCCTAATTTCCCTTAAGAAGGTGGTGGGTGAGCTGTATTCTTTAAATACAGCAGTCCATGCGATGTAGGTACACCCACACTACTGTTAGGAAGGGAGTTCCAGGATTTTGACCCAGTGACGGTGAAGGAACGGTGATATAATTACAGTCAGAGTGGTGTATGACTGGAGGAGGACTTGCAGGTGGTGATTTTTCCATGAATCTGCTGCCCTTGACCTTCTAGATGGTAGCGTTGCAGTTTTGGAAGGTGCTGGCGAAGGAGTCTCAGCGAGTTTCTGTAGTGCATCTGGTAGTTGGTACATCCTGCTGCCATTGTGCATCGGTGATAGAGGGAATGACTATTTGTGTGGTGTCGATCTCCTTGAATGTTGTCAGAGCTGCATTCATCCAGGCAACTGGAGTGTACTCCATTACATTCTTGACTTGTGCCTTGTAGCTGGTGGACAGGCTTTGGGAACCGGGAGGTAAGTTATTCACCACCTCTTCTGCACTGTATGATTCTATGATTCCATGATCTGCCATTATCAGGAAGAAGATGCAATCAGTCCACAGTGAAAGAGGAAGTAATGAATACACCTGAATGATTTAATATTGATTAAGAAGGCGGTATTAGAGAGGCTGTATTTACTTAAAATTGATAAAGCACCAGGCAGGAAGGAGATACATCCAAGGGTAATGAAGTAAATGAGTAAATGTGGACGCGCCTGGCCATCATTTTCCAGTCTTCCTTAAACTCAGGGGTGATGCCAGAGGACTGAAGAATTCCAAATGTTACACCCTTGTCCAAAAATGACATAAAAATAAGCCCAGAAACTACAGGCCAGTCAGTTTCACTTCAGTGGTATGGTAAATTTGATAAACAATAACTGGGGAAAAAATTAATAATGACATGAACAAATGTGGATTAATTAAGGAATGCCAGCAGGGATTTGTTATGGGAAAATCGTATTTAACTAGCTTGCTTGAGCTCTTAAATGAGCTATCAAAAAGGGTTGTTTAGGGTAATGTTGTTGATGTAATGCATGTGGATTTCCAAAAGGCACTTGATACAGTGCCACACAACAGACTAGAGGAAAACAAGAGCTCATGGAATAAAAGGGACAATAGCAATATGGATATGAAATTGGCTGAACGACAGAAGACAGAGAGAAATGGTTAATGGATGTTTTTCAGGTTGAAGGAAGATTTGTAATGGAGTTCCCCAGAGTTAGGACCCTTGTTCTTCCTGATATATATTAATGACGTAAATCCAGACGTACAGGGCACAATTTCAAAATTTACAGATGATACAAAACTTGGAATTATTGTGAACTGTGAGGAGCATAGTATAGAACTTCAAAAGGACATGGACAAATTGATGGAATGAGTGGACAAGTAACAGATGAGGTTCAATGCAGAGAAATGTGAAATGATTTATTTTGGTAGGAAGAACATGGAGAGACTGTAGAAAATAAAGAACATAAAAAAGCAGGGTACAGGAAGAGAGGGTGCGTATGTACAAAAGACATTGAAGGTGACAGGATAGATTGAGAGAATGGTTAATAAAGTATTTGGTATTGTAGGCTATATTAATTGCATACATGAGTAAGGAGGTTATGTTGAACTTGTATAAAACATTAGTTTGGCTTCAGTTCTGGAGTATTGCATCCAGTTCTGGATGCCATATCGTAGGAAAAATGTGAAGGCATTTGAGAATGCACAGAAAAGAGTCACAAGGTTAGTTCCAGGGATGAGGAACTTAGGTTACGTAGATACATTGGAGAATTAGAGACTGTTTTTCATTCCAGAGAATGTAGTGGAGGCAGGTTCAATTGAAGCATTCAAAAGGGAATTAGACTATTAATTAAAAAGGAAGAATGTTCAGAGTCACAGAGAGAAGGTGTGGGAATACCATAAGGTGAATTGCTCATTCAGAGAGCCGGTGCAGGAGAAAATGGGCCAAATGGTCTCCTTCTGTAATGTAACAATTCTGTGATTCTGTAAAATGCCTTTGATTCTTTTCCCAGATTATTGTTTTCTCAAACCTCACCTACCAGTGATGTTAAACTGACCAGTTTTTAATTAGTAGGAATATCCTTACAGCTTTACCTGAATTTCTCTCCAATCCTCTCACACCTCCCCAATATCTGGGGAATATTGGAACATTATAGCAAGCCCTTCCACTATCTCCACCATATGTCCTTAAGAATACATTCTTTAAAATAATAGCCATCAAGGTCAGGTGATTTATATACACTCTAAGAATAGCCAATCTTTCCAGTACACCCTGCCTATCAATTTTCAGCCCATTCATTCTCTCGACCGCCTCCACTTTTTACTGATATTTTGTCACCATCCTCTTTTTTAGTAAACACCAGTGTTAAGTGCTCATTCCGCATTCTTGCCGTTCCCTGTACCTCTAAGCAAATGTGACCCATCTTTTCCCTCATAGGCCAAATCCCACCTCTGAACTCTGATTAAGGGTCATCATACGCTGCTGGATCTACGGAGCATTTGCTGCATTTTCTGTTTTTATTCCCTTTTTCCTTCCATATAATTTCTGAACATTTTATATCTTGAATATAAAGTACTCAATCCTCCATTTTAAGCCACATTTCTGTTACTGCCAGTGCATCATATTTATACATGTTGTGCTTGTAACTCACCAACCTTATTCACCACACTTTGTACATTTACATTCATGCATTCTAAACCTGCCTTTGTATTCCTTGTATGTCAATATTTGTAATGAAAATGCTTACGTGCACATTTCACCAGTTTGTTGTTAAATCAGTTGAATTGGCTGAAGTTTTTTTTGTAAAAAACAGTTCCACCTTTTTTCTCTGTAACAGAAATCTCTTATTCTAAAATAGAATTTTAAATAATTCAATGCTTATACAGGACAATTAAATTAATCTTCTGTATTTTGAGATTTCTGTCTTCTTAAAGTTTTAAATTTGATGTCTTAGACTATCTCAAAAGCATGGCCACTCTTTTGAATCTTTCATGCACTCACATATGCTGGAATTCAGACCTTAGAATCTTTCTTTCTCTCCAGCTACATTTTCACCTTATAGAGCATACCTATTTCTCCAAGCCTTTGGCCACTTCTTTATGTATCCTCCTTACACCTCCTTTGACTCCATACTCATTTTTTTAATATGATTATGTGGCAAGCCTGTTGGGACACATTTTTAGGTGAAAAATGCTATGTAAATGCAAATTGCTGTATTTAGTGGATACTATTTACCTCAACTACCAGGCCGAACTTCTGCTAATCAAAGCAATTAAAATTTATAGAAATTTTCAGAATGCAATTTTGCCTCCATCTAGGGTCTGAAAGTTTATTTGTTTTTCCAAAAGGCTTAGGGGACAATTTTGATGTGGAGTGCACATTAGATGGTCAGTAGGTGGAATGTTCTTAATGCCGGCCTGATGTAACTCACCAGAGCCCATTTTAATCATTGGGCCTTGTTTAAGGAAAGTAATTGGCTGCCAGTAACAAATGAGCCTTATTGTCAATCAACAAGTTGTCCAGCTGGTCCAGCTGTAGCAGCAGAAGAATGTTGAAGGGTGTGGTGCTGGCTGATTGTCAGGATGGGGTAGGGTGATGGTGTGGGGGGTAAGGCAGTGATCAAGAGGATTTTCGTGGCGGTCTGAGAAGAGTAATCATCCAATTCCTGTATCTGGTTTGGTTGCTTACCACTTGGGTTTAATGAATAGTTCTTGTGAAACATTGGCACCGTACATTTGAATTCACAAATGGCACCAAGGTCTTATCCATATCATAAGACTGCTATGAGCATATGGCGTTGAAGCTCAGGCAAATACCAGCAGAAGTGCCTACTCCCTGATCCACACAAAAACTGATTTGAGGAAGGCTTTAGGTGGGATGACGACAATGAGTCATTTCTTGTGCTGAAAAGTGGGGCAGTTGAGAAACCAAAGTCATCTTTGAACACAAATTGAAGATTGAATTCTGTAAGTTTTATTTCAGGCAAGTGATGACATTTAAATTTATTACCAAAAACTGTATCTCTATTCTGAACTGTCCACACACAATGCCTCTGATTAGAGCAGATCTAGTTTCTTTGTTGAATATTAGAAAGAAAGCAAAGATTGTTCATGGAGTCTGGATTTCTGTTGTTGCTGTGCTCTCTGCTGTGGTTTACAATTGAATTAAAAATTATTTCTTTCCTGACCTAAGAATTTATTTTTACACAAAAACCTAAAAACTTTGTAAACAAACATTTGAACATGTTATGAGATAATCTTTGCTGTATCAAGAAATGAATGTTTATTAAAGATTTCATATGTCAGAAAACTCACTAATAGAGTAGTAAAGAGTGATTAGAGTGTGTGGTAGTACAGAACTTGAGTATTGCTGAATGCTGTCAAAGCTTTTCATCTTCCATTCATCAATTTGCATGGACACCAGGAGTAAAGGAAACAACAGTTTATACTTTTATTAACAGCAATTAAGATTTTAATTGACCTGCCTGGTTTGAATTTGAATAAAAGCTTAGCAGTTAACTGTTCCCTAGTGCATTCTCCATAGTAATGCCTCGACCAATCAGTATCTACTTGGCAACCAATACTCTCTTCTCCTCTTGCAAACTGTCCTGATCAATGCAAGGCGAAAAGCTTTGACAACATGTCTATTTTTTCAACAGTACTAAAAGACTGATTTTATCCCTTTGTTTTTGGGTACGTACAGCGAATGCACATCAGAACATGGCACACCCACACCCCCAGCTTTCTGTGCATATGGTAAAATGTATTTTCCTACATGTTTTAAGGCAGAAACATATAGACAGGAACTGACTGATGACTGGGAAAAAAATCAAAGGAACATGTCAGGAGGAGGGTGACATGTGAATCGCATGGGAAATAGAGAGCTATAGCCTGTATTGAGGCCTATTTTCAAAGCTCCACCCTTTAAGGTAAGCCACATTCCATCACCTTATCCCCAACAAGTACTGCCAGATATCAATAATTCTATTGTACCGCCGGTCTCTGATCATGCAGCCTTTGAAATCCTTCTCCCCAGGCCTGCCAGGCCAGAGGGCACCTTTCCCAGATTCTTGTCTTTCACTCTCAAGTGCCAGAGCCACCTTCCAGTACCTACAAATCCAAAACTACTGTCCAGTGCTGCACGATCCTTGGACTGTTTCAGTGCTCCTTGGTACCATAACTAGTGGTCCTGAATCTGTACAGTGTTTGTGGAACTGCAAAATCAGCTCTTCCTGCGCCAGATCCTGAGACACCCAATCTCCTCCACTCTGCACCCCCAAGCGAAACTTCCCAACTCAAAATACAGTATGTCTCTGAGACCAAATCTTAGGACCACTGGTTCTTGGGGCCCATTCCAACCCAAAGTTGTTTCAGAGCTATCTTCAATGTTTATAACTCAAAACCTCGCATAACACGTGGCATAATTTCCCTCTTCCTACAAGATCTCTGACTCATTGTGAGCATGACCATGGTCGGAATTCTCCCAAAGAAAATCTAAGTGTTAAATTTGCGTGAAAACTGGAGTAAATCACACTGTTTTTTTCAGCGTGTTTCCCGAAATGAATCTCCCACACTCTGTCCACTGGGCTGACAATCTTTAAAAACCAGGGGCGGGACCTATTCCTGCTGAAGAGGCTGAAATCAGCACGATGAGTGGGACTATGCGCATGAGCATATCTCTTGGAGCTCGCTAAAAAAACCTCCCAGCGTTGAGATTGCTAACCTCAACCTCCTACAGACATTGCTGGCCTCATCGCTGGCCTCTCACGCTGCCCCCCCATCCCCCTCCCCCTCTACCTTCACCTCCCTGCCCATCCCCTACGGACATCACTAGCCTCTCACCCGCCCACACTGTCCACGGACATTGCTGGCTTCTCACTGCCCCCCCATCCCCCACAGACATCGTTGACCTCTCAACCCCTCCCCATGGACATCGCTGGTCTCTCACCCCCACGGGGATTGTTGTAGCGGACCCACTAATCAGATGGTATACGCATGCGAACGTCCGTTACGCTGATTTTCAGTGTTGTTCTGTCGGTGCCAAAACATTTGGGTTGGGAGACTCTATCGGGACGGGAACCCATACCCAAACCCTGTGAATCAGCCGATGCAAGAATCTCCTTGCAGTGGGATGGGAGAATCGTCCCCCCATATCTGTTATGTCACACAATGCTCAGAGGTTGGATGTTGATGCAGATTTAAACTTCTTGTCTTAAACAATTTTTAAGCTTCAAAAACAATTTGGAAGGGAGAGAAATGTTAATTCAAGTTTCAGTTGAAATAAAAGTGAGCAATGAAAATAAAAATCCAGATTCTATGCAAAAATTACTGTTTAATGTTCTAACCATTGGCAAAGAAACCAAACCTGCTTTAATCAGATGTGGTGTCTGTCAATGAGCAATTCCTAATTGAAATACAATGGGGATAAGCTCGATATCCACTGAAAACAGGCGTGGGGGTCGCGTTGTACGATTAACCTGCTCCCGCTTACTGCATTGCAGGCAGCACACCATCATCGCGATTGGGAAATACATCACTTTTTTATACTGTCACTGGAGCCCAAACGTTCGCCACAATGGATGTGAAAATAGTAGAAGGGGCTGAAAATCCTAAGTTCCACCATGAACACAACATTTTCTATGTTGACAGGGGTAGGACTGGAGTTGGACAAAGGTTCATGCATTTATGTTTTACAGAGACAGCTGGCCATTTAAAGTATCAGCTTCCTCTACTGAAGTGGGATTTTGGTCGGCCAGCAGTGTGAAACCCAGTGTGCTGATTAGACCAGGTTAGAGATCATCTGAACTTGGTACATTCACTTGGATTGCTTGGATACCCCTTTGAAGAAGTAAGGTACCCCTTTGGATATGGTCCCAGGACATGTTTGGGAGAAGCATGGCACTCTTTGGGATAGGTAAGGCATACTTTGGAATTGTCAAAAGCAAACATGATTGTGTATAAAAAGTGACAGGAACTATCAAGCTGTCAAAGAACTTTCAAGCTGTAAAGAAATGTCAAAACTCATTGGAACTGTCAAAACTCATTGGAACTGTCAAAGTAAGATTCATAAGAACCAGGTAATAACCATCTCCAACAAGGGAGAATCTAACCATTGCCCCATGACATTCAATGGTAATACCAAAGATGTGCGGGTTAGGTTGATTGGCCAGGTTAAAAATTGCCTCTTAGAGTCCTGAGATGCATACATTAGCGGGTAAAATATGTGGGGGTAGGGCCTGGGTGGGATTGTGGTCGGTGCAGACTCGATGGGCCGAATGGCCTCCTTCTGCACTGTAGGGTTTCTATGATTTCTATGACCATTACTGAATCCCCCAATTTCAACATCCTGTGGATTACCATTTGACCAGAAAATGAACTGGACTACCTATATAAATACTGCAGCCATGAGATCAGGTCAGAGGCTGGGAATTCCTGTGGTGAGTGAGTCACCTCCTGACTCCCCAAAGCCTGTCCTCCATCTACAGTGCACAAGTCGAGAGTGTAATGGAATAATCTCCACTTGCCAGGATGAGTGCAGCTCCAACAGCATTGTGTGAAGCTCAACAGCACCCAGGGTAAAGCAGTTCACTTGATTGGCACTCCTTCTACAAACATTCACTCCTTCCACCAGCAATGAACAGTGGCAGCAGTGTTTGCTATCTACAAGATGCACTGCAGGAACTCACCAAGGATCCATAGGCAGCATCTTTCAAACTCAACTGACACCAGCTAGAAGGAAAAGGGCAGCAGACATATTGGCACACCACCACCTGGATGTTCCCCTCCAGGTTACTCACCAGCTGACTTGGAAATATATTGCCCTCCCTTCACTATCGCTGGATCAAAATCCTGAACTGTCTCCCTAACAGCACAGTGGGTGTACCTACACCACCGAGACTCCAGCAGTTCAAGAAGTCTGCTCACTATCACCTTCTCAAGGGCAATTAGGGATGGGCAATAATTTTTTGCTTTGCCAGCAATGCCCACATCCTGTAAAAATGAATTTTAAAAACTATCAAAAAAGCTAACTTTGCTGAGTTTAAATTAAAATTGTGTGGAGTTCAAAAAATAATGAGTGCTTGATATTGCACTCTGTCTCTTGACATAAGGTTGTCATTGTAGGATTTGTGCTACAATGACTGATTTTACAAACTAACAATTGGGTGGGTGCCTGTTAGATGAACATTTTAATTGACAGCTCCAAGTGGTTATCGAGGAGTAATATATGTTTTCTTTAGGAATTAGTTGAAGAAATATCTATGTATTGAATGGTTTATTATCAATGAGAGTATTTTACTGTTTAAAATAGTGATGTCATACATCATTTTATGCATGGTTCCTGAGGTTCACCCATGGTGAGTTGTCATTGGAGGGGCTAAGATGATGGGTGGTGAGTGTGGTCATGGGTTGGCATGTTGTTGCTAAGTTGGCATAGGGACTATAAAGGGTGATGAGGTTGTGTGGGAGCATGTGCTGACATAGGGGCTATAAAGGGCCGGGGGAATGAGTGGAGGAGCTTAGGGTGGCATGGGGATAAGAAGGGCCCTGGGGGTGTGTAGTGGGGTGTGGGTTTGCATAGGGGTATCACCCCACCCATGTGGGGTGGGTGGGGGCCAAGAAGTGGCATAGGTTTTCATGGATGGGGCACAGGGAATATGTATGGAGAGTGAAGAGGTAAGGGCTGTTAAATTAAATTCAACATGGTGCTAGAGCACAGAGGCAGTCCACACAGCTTGTCCCTGCACCCAGCAGCCTCTTTGCTTGTTCCGGGCAGTGGGCCTGACTCCAAATCTAGCCCAACCCTGGAACAAAAATCAGAACTGCGGGCTGTTATTTTCAAAGGTTGGATTTGCAGAACGAGGAATTCACCTGTCTCTGAGCACCTAATCTGGGCCTGGATCAAAATCCCAGAAATCCCTTCCCAACAATACTATGTGTGTGCCTACATCAGATAGACCACAATGGCTCACAAAGAGAGTTCATCACCACTGCTCAAGGGCAAAGAGGGTGGGCAGAAAATGCTCGCCATGTCAGGGATGCTCACATCCCATGATAAAAAGGGTGATAAACCAGCAATGAAAGCGATTGGGCAGGAAAAAAATAGAGGCTCAAGGACAGAAAATAAAGTAGGAATAAATGGGCCATTTTTAGGTTTGCAGGCTGTAATTGGTGGAATATCTCAGTGCTGGGACCACAGCTACTTACAATCTATATTAGTGACAGGGATGGGGGACAATGCCACCCCATCAGTACCCAGACACCCCTGGGGAAGCTAATGATCCTCCCAGCAGACTGAATTCCAAGGAAAAATTAAAGGACTCTGAAAGAGACCCATTGCAGAATCCCAGCCTCCCCCACCCCCTCCTACCCTCCCACCCCGCTGCCCACCCCCCAAAATGCCAGTCTCAACTTTGGGAAGTCCTCTGGCTTTATGACAGTGGGCCGTGCTCTCCAAAGCTTACAACTTACTATTGAGGGACTATCAGCTGCCAAGTGAAACCTCATTGGATGTTTTGCCACCCAACATAATTGACATAATTTTCCTGCAAGAGACATATGTTGGAGCTGAAGAAGCAGGTCGCTATTACATCAAATGCTTTGACCTACTCTACTACTCCCCTTCATGTTAAACACAGCTGTGCCACTAATGTCCAATCGATTTTGCCATTGCAGCTACCTGTAAAGCAGATAGGCCAAAATACAGTGAGATCGTGGACTGAATCATTGTAATTGTACCCATTCATAACATACCTGTGGAGGAATCTGATAAGCGCTTTTGTGATGTTATTAATAAAGCTGCTTGCACAGCCCTATCTCTCATGGCTATCGACCCACCTACATCCCAGGCCTTCATGCAGAGAATGCAATACTACATAAAGGAATATAAATCGTCTGGGAACTTTGATATAGCAGACTATCCCGTCAAATCTCTCAATGCTGCATGCCATACCAGATGGGAGGAAGTGACAGCAGGGTTCAATTTCACTCATTCCAGTTGGAAGTGCTGAAGTCTGATTTGCTGTCTTGGAGCAGCCCAAAAATCGCCGATATTAAATCACCCATCAGTCACCCTGAACCAAGTTGCCAGTCATCTGCTCCATGTACCAAGGGCACCGTTGGGAAATAAAATGAAATGCATCATCTATAACAGACTGAAAGAACAATGCCAGCGACGTTCAGAACATGGCAGTCCTGATTCCTTCAAGATCACAGAACTGGAGAAAGCATTAAAGGTCCTGAAGTGTGGCAAAGCAGTGGGACATGACAACATTGCACCAGGATTCCCTGTGCCAGTCCCTGGCTGACTCAATTCTACACAAAAATCATCAGCTCAAATTCACTCCCGAAGGTATGGCATATGGCAGATATCACTGACATTCCAAACCTGGAAAAGACCTTACACCGTCAGCTAGTTATTGACTGATTTCACTACTTTGTGTGCTTTGAGACCTTTGGGCTTCTCACCTCCTGAAGTAGAGACCACCCTTAATGTCGACCAAGTTCGTTTTTGTAAGAGGTGCAGAACATGTGATCAGGTTCTGGCGCTCACCACCTGCATCAAAATAGCTTCCAGAAGAACCTGAAGACAGGCATAGTCCGACTGGACCTCACAGCTACCTATGATGCAGTGTGGCACACTGGCCTGCCCCTAAAGCTGTCCAGAATGCTTCCAATCTGGGTCAGGATATTTGTTGAAATATTCCTTCGCAACAGACGATTCAAAGCCCACCTTGGGCAAGGGAAATGCACATGGAGAAGATTGTCCAATGGCCTACCACTTGGTTCAGTGAACAAAGAACAAAGAAAAGTACAGCCAGGAACAGGCCCTTTGGCCCGCCAGGTCTGTGCCAATCATGATGCCCTAACAAAACTAAAAAAAACCTTCTGTCCTTACTCGGTCCATTTCCCTCTATACCCATCAAGATGCCTCATAAATGTTGCCAGTGTGCCTGCTTCCACCATCTCTTCTGGTAGCGCATCCCAGGTGCCCCCACTCTCTGCGTGAAAACCTTCCCCACATACCTCCCTTAAATTTTCCCCCTCTCACCTTGAACCTGTGCCCCCTTGTAATTGACACTTCCACCCTGGGAAAAAGCCTCTAATTATTCAGCCTGTCTATGTCTCTCATAATTTTGTAGACCTCTATCAGATCTCCCCTCAGCCTTCATCTTTCCAGAGAAAACAATCCCAGTTTATTCAACATCTCCTCACAGCCAACACCCTCGAGACCAGGCAACATCCTGGTGAATCTCTGAATCTTCTTTGCACTCTCTCCAAAGCTTCTACCTCCTTCCAGTAATGTGGTGACCAGAATTGCATGCTCGACTGCCACAATCCTGTTCAATATGTATACAAATGAGCTGCCAACAACCACGTCCTGCAGGTTCATCTATGATGATGACATTGCTTATGCCACTCAAGGACCTGGTATGCTGAACCAAACCCTAACAAAGACATTAAAAAGTAGATGGACTGCTGCAACACATGATTTCTCATGTTAAAGCCCTCCAAAACCATACCCAGTGTATTCCACATCCACGATGCCAGTTCCAAAAAAGAATTGAATATGGATGGCCAGTGGCTAAAGCATGATCCCAAGCCAGCATACTTTGGAGTGCCTCTAGATAGGACTCTGTCCTTCCAGGAACATTTGAAAAAAAACAGCAGCAAAGTTTAAAACCAGGAACTATCCACTAACCAACCTTACCAAATCTATGCAGGACACTGCTGCCACAACACGCCGGATCATAGCATTTTTCCTATCATACTCCACAGCACAATGCTGTGCACCTCTCTGGTAAAGGTCTTTATATACACGTATTGCTGACACTCAGTGGAGTACAACAATGCATATCTGGAACACTCAGCTCACACCCCTCCCCTTGACTACCTTGAAAATTCACTCCGCCACACTTCCTCCAACTGACGAAAACCCACAAGGGTGCTGCAATTGATTTAAATGTTCCATAGCTGGAGAAAGGAATTAAACAAAAACATACATGTTTCATTTCATCTTTACTGTGTTTAATACATACAACATTACCAAATTTACTGCTGACATTATTTAGTCTCTGGTTTAAAATGGACATCAGGTTCCTACAAATGGATCCTGTCATTCAAACTGAAGTACTATTGTGTTATGTGATATGAACCACAGTGACATTTAGTTTTATTTCACACCATTTTTCAGAGAAAGGGCACACCCTGCACATGGTGTAATACTGTATCATATTCAGCTAAAGCCTCACAGTAAAACTGGAATGCAGATAAACTTCTTTTTTGTCCATTTATTCTATAATATGGGATATAAGTGATAACTTTCATTGAAGTGCCCTCGGCTGCTGACTGACCTTGACCTGAAGTCTCAGCACTGTTAGCTTAGGAGCTATTTTCTCATAAACTGAAGATAATTGGAGGCTATTTTCTAAATAAAAATGTAATCACAAATATCTACTGTACGCCAGTAATTTTTTTCTCAAAAACTATAATTTTGCTGACACAAATTGACCAAAATAATTGATGATTTATTAAAACCTGAACTCATAATAAACACATTTTACGTATTCTGTAAATCACCACAGTAACTAGAAAGACTAATTTTGGCTTCTGTAAAGGATCCACAGCATGCTGACATTTAGCAATGTGGTATAATACAGGCACCAGAAACAAAGACATTTTAAAATTGTACAAATAGACCAGAAATGCTGGGAGAGAACCATAACCAATCTTACAGGAAGAGAATTATCATTTGGTGCTGTATTCAAAAGGAGCTTTATAACCCGTTTCTCTTTAAATGGTTAATGGTTTGTGAATGTTTTTTTTCTCTGAGCAGAAAATTCTTTAATGTTTTAAAGAGGGACTTAAAACAGCTCTTATGACAGCAGTCATCTACTTTTAACAAATTTCACATTTAATCTCGTACAGCAAGAATATGACTGCGGATTTTCAGGAAATTCCTTTGTGTTGGCTTCTATCTTGTGGCACCTACAATCACACACACACGCACACACATAGCTTATGTCATGCTCAGTATTGTGCTATTTGTACTGCAATATGTTATGAGATGGTAAAATCACACTTCATATTATAAGCAGCAGGATTCAACATGTTTTGACTTGCAATGCCACACAAAGATGAGGTTTCTACCCAGCTGGTATGCATTTGGGGAAGCAGTAATACAATGGATTGTCATTTGTCTCACTCACAGAATTACCCAACAGTTTGATTATTTTAATTTTATCCTGGTAATGAAACTAAAATTTGATAAATTTACATTGAACAAAGTTGTGTAAAATGAGTGAAAGTTTTCACAGTCACGTACATGTAAATTGTGCAACTTTCTCAATCAACAGATACTGTGAGCCACTAACTTCAGCTTTATGCGCTGCATACTTTATTCATTAAACACAAAAAAAGTTTTGATTATTTCACTGCTCAGACAATTGGCACATTTCATGTGTAAGAAATTGCAAAATAATAATTTGCTCTTGGAACATAAGTAAAGGTTATTACCAGGAATTGTGGGGCTCAATTCAGAAAGCTTAAAGGTATAATTGAGATTCTACTGGATGCTAGTTACAAATGAAATAAATTTCACCAGTGATAAGTTCTAGATTTTCTAGAAATACTTTTTTTTTAAACTTCTGTTGCCAAAAGCAAAGTTTTTAACACCTGCAATGGCTATCTGTTTTGCATTAATAGATTAATAGTCTATATTATGTACCTTATGTATAGGTGCCTTTTGGTGTTTGTCGTAAATGGCTGCCTTTATGGTTCAGTTGGTAAAGAGACAGCCCAATATGGTGTTGATCTATTCCAGTCAAGATATTGCATTTTTGGTCCTTGATTTGTGAATAGTTAACTGATCTCAGCTGGGATGGCAGTGAAGCTTTCTAGGAAAGAGAAATAAAATGTGGCTATGGTTCTTGCTCTTGATCATCCTTGCTGAAACCTATATAGTGTATTAGTGTCTCTGTGCACATTAATATGTGTGCATATTTGTGTGTGGACAGAATTGGCTGTGACTGTCCTCAGTCAAACTGTGCGCCAACACTTATGGGGATAGATTTTAAGTTCCACTGGCATATGGTAAGCTGGCAGTAGCATCTTGGCTGCTCATTATACACATTGCCAGATCTTCCTTATTATTGATTGCAACAGAAAGGAAAATGGGGCAGTCAATGAAAGTTAAAATCTACCCCACTGTCTAGTCACATGTGGAGAAAAGCCATTCAGTCAAGACTCTGCAGGTTAATTGATTAAGGTGCGGAGAAGAGAAAAATTGATTTTATTTTTCAAAGTTAAATGTTTGATTTGTTTTCAGAGTTATTTTGCTGTAATAATGGGAAGCTTCCTGCACTAGAAACTAAGCACATGCATTTTCCCCAAAGAATCTACCTGGTACAGGTTTTGAGTAAGCCTTGGTTAACACAATCAAGTTATACCTCAGGGTATACTCAGAATGAGGGAATACATGTTCCCACCATGAATGACAGGATCACTCCAAGGATCTTTGCTTAATATTGATTAAAACAATCACATCTTCAGATGTAGTATACGTCATATTCGTTATGAGCAGTGATCAATTTACCAAAAGGAAACCCCCTCACCAATGTTTGGTGATGGATTGCAGAACTCGTCACATTTCTCAGTTTTGTTGGTTGTTTGCATTGTGGAAGATGGGGATTTAATGAGTGTATCTGTAAATTGTCACAGTGACAAGAAACTGTGATTGAGTGAAATCTCACTACAACTTCACTAGCTAATAACAGATGTATTGAACTGTTTAAAAAGGATCTTTTATTTTAATACAAGAAAAAACACTTCGAAAATGGCTGCCATGAGTCACCTGATGTCTTATTCTTTAAATTGATGACATCCCTGGGAAGTTGTGTGTGTGTGCGTGCGTGTTAATTAAACTGACAAGAGTTGGGCTGCAAGGTTTAGAACATCAAAAGGGTCTTGGTGTGAAAGGCAGGCAGTTGATGTGAATGGGGCTAAGTTGGATGTTTGACAGGTAAATAAGAGGTGGGTAGAAATTTGAATTAGGAGATAAAGAAGGCTTGTTGGGTTCAATTGTCAAATTTCAAAGGAAACTAAAAAGGACAACTTAGAAAAGGTCATAAATAAATAAGGCAAAGTTGTTCAATTTTATTTTACCCAAAAGTGGTGGCCATAAGGGAAAAAATACATATCCTGGGAAAGATAAATTTCAAAGAAGAATAAAGACAATAGGAAATATGAAAGAGAAGTGAAAAAACATAGTTAAAGAGAAGTTGGGAGCTGTGTCAAGTATAGGTCTCCTGGAGTGTGCTCTGTGCCAAGAGCGGGCTGTGAAAATAAGCAAAGCGAAGCAGTTTTCAGCCAATTCAGAAAAGTGTCGGCCTGTTCTTTTTTTCAGGAAGCAGGGTTTTGTTTTAAGTTTTTGGAATTTACCACAGCAGAGTAGGAGAGGGAGAGGAGTACTGGGACATCCCTTCCCTACAGCAAGAGTGGGGTGCACGTTGTGGTAATGGTACTGGGCAGCACGGTGCCACAGTGGTTAGCACTGCTGCTTCACAACGCCAGGGACCCTGGTTCGATTCCCGGCTTGGGTCACCGGTCACTATCTGTGTGGAGTTTGCACATTCTCCCCGTGTCTGCATGGGTTTCCTACCACATTCTGAAAGATGTGCTGGTTAGGTGCATTGACCCGAACAGGCGCCGGACTGTGGCGACTAGGGGAATTTCACAGTAACTTCATTGCAGTGTTAATGTAAGCCTTACTTGTGACTAATAAATAAACTTTAACTTTAAAATTTTAACTTTACGGGAACTTTTTTACTGATCAACTATCTGTAAGGGATTGTTTCCTCAAGGGTATTTATTTTTGAGTCTAACCAAGTAGGAATCTTTTGGGGGAATGTTCCGTAAGACTCATTTTAACTGTGTAAATGTAATACTGTGTGCCGGATTCTCCGACCTTGCCCATGGCTGGGATTCCCTGGTCCTGCTGCAGTGAACTGAGATTTGGCTAAACACCAAATTCTCTGTTCATGCTGGCAGCAGTAACGGGGCATGAACAGCCGGAGAATTACAGCCTGTGTATCTGAGTTTTCTTTTCTTTTGTTAAATGTTTTAATTTAATATTTAAAATCTCCAAAAGTGTAACTGGAATTTCTGACTTCTGACATTAGCGTACACATCATCTTGTAGTAACATACAAATGGAAAATAGTTATGATACCTTGTCAAGTTTCCCTTTGGGGTTGGATTTGCATAGCTCTTACCACCTGCCAGATCATAACAAATTGAAGGCATTAAAATAGAAAGTTTTGGACTTTCATCAGCTGCAGTCTATCAAGACAGTGGGAACTGCTAAGCAGCAAGATACTTATTAGATATTCAAAAATCTCTGTGGTGGATGAAAAAACTCCACCACTATTGATTCCTATCTTAAAATGTATCAAATGTTTCAGCGATGAAAAGATCAAAGAATGGAATCACTTGGTCTGCAAAACTGCCTTTGATACTTGCTAATTAAATTTATTTTTGGGGAATATACAGGCAGGAGTTTTAAAAAATGGTTCTTCTAAACAGAATCAGAAAGGAGGAGAAAGAAACAAGCTAGTCATCTGAAAACACTGCTCGAAGACATCTTTCTCTCTCTCCCTGAAGCTAAAAGAATGTATTCAACCAAGTACAGACCTGAACCAAGCCAACTCCAAGATGCTACAAGAAACCAACTAACTTCAAACAGCTACAACATTCAACAATCCCGGCCAGCAAAGGACTTAATCACATGGTCTTAACTTTTCATTGTATTTTAACTTTCTTACTTCTGATACCTGTGTGTGTGTAACTGTGTATTCATCATTTTTTCTTGGGTTAAGTAACTAATAAACTGACTCTTCTTTGACTTAAAAAAGCCTGATTTGATTGGCTTCCGATTAAAAAGTAAGTACATTTGGATTGGCAAAGGCATTTGCTGGGAAAAGTAATGATAAAACTTTTGTTGTGACCAAGCAAGGTGGTTGAATAGAAGGGGAGCCAGCCCACTTCTCCTCACCCGATTGTAACAACATGCAATAGTGGGCTGGATTTTACAGCTTCCCCCTCCTCCCCCCCTCCGCACGAGGTGTGATTTTGGCAGTGGTGGTGGAAGGGAGGGGATGCATGTAAAATATGTTGGATGGCTAGCCCCCCACCTTCCTGCCAAACCCCCCCCATGCTGACCCACATAATATGCCAGAGGATGGGTGCCAAAATTATCATCTCGCCTGGGGATTTACATGAATAATTAAAGGTCAATTAGACTCATTAGCAAACTTGTTGACTGGTATAATATGGTTGGCATGGCTAGGAAGGCAGAGTAGGGCAGGCCTTTTTGTGGCCGAGATGGAAAATGGCAAGAAAGGGGGGAGGCATCACTGTTATATATTGTAATATCTGTAAACATATGTTAATTGCTAGGAACTACATAGCTCAGAACTAATGTGTTAGGTGTAAGTGTTCCAAGGGGCCACATTTCACAGCTGCACTAGAGACCAAAGTAATGTGTACATAATCAGTCTAATCTGTTTTTTCTTTAGAACCAGACAACTTGCAAAATTAAACATAGAGTTTATGATTTTTACAAACTTAAAGTGTGATTATTAACAACACCTGGTTAGCAAAATACAACGAGAACACATATCACGGTGGCAGCAATTGTCTGTGAGTAAACCTGAATCATGTTAAATTAATTTAGTGCTGATTTGGAAAATCAACCACTTTAGTGCCAGTGAATCGTGCGAAGGCAAAAAACGAAACATCAACCAGCACAGCAATGAATTGGGAAGCTGATGATGTCATTGTGGCATTTGCAAAGTTTAAACAAAAGTGCAGATTGATATTCGGTAGTTTCCTAAAAGGCACTAGCAATGAAGGGAGGGTCAGCTATATCCTTCGATGAGCAGAGGATATTAGTTTGAATTTATTTAACAGCTGAAACCAGGTAGGTAGACATAGAAGGAGAGCTTTTGGTAGTCATGTATGGATGTGAGAAGTTCCATTCATATCTCTATGGGAGAATGTTCACAACGGAGCCTGATCATTGTCCACTGGAGCAGAATATGTGTAAAGTGCCATCAAAGTGCAAAGGTTACTCTTGAAGCTTCGGACTTCCAATTTCTCTCTGAAATGCAAGCCAGGAAAAGGAATGATGCTGGCAGATACCTGGGCCAGAATCCCCCAATCTCACCCGCAGGAGGGATTCTCTGGTACCTCTGCCATGAATGGAGTTTGGCTGGATGCCAAATTCTGTGTTTTCACTGGTAGCAATGGTGGGGCGAATCCTGGCCCCTACAGGACAAACACACGGTAGAAGTATAAAGATCCATTACGTTGAGAATGTAACACCACAATAACTAAGTCAAATTAGAGATGGAGCAAAGATGAAGAGCTACAAATGCGTTCTTACAGCAAGTGATCAAGGGTTGGCCTGATAAGATC
The DNA here is from genome assembly GCF_964213995.1 of Mustelus asterias. Taxonomy (NCBI): domain Eukaryota; kingdom Metazoa; phylum Chordata; class Chondrichthyes; order Carcharhiniformes; family Triakidae; genus Mustelus; species Mustelus asterias. The sequence goes on along the minus strand of NC_135806.1, from coordinate 100,670,370 downwards.
CAGCAAACACAGTCGACTCTACTGCAGTATTGGTCTATCAGAGATGTTATCTCACTGGAAGATAGATCCAGAGTAATCATGCCCAAAACAATGCAGGAAGAATCTCTCCAGAAGATACATGAAGTCCACATGGGAACAGAAAAGTGTAAGCACAGAGCTAAAACAGCCGTGTACTGGCTAGGCATCTACAAAGACATTGAATATATGTGTCTACATGAAATGTATGCTAAAAGTTTTGACTTGATTTGTTATTGTCATGTGTATTAGCATACAGTGAAAATTATTGTTTCTTGCGCACTATACAGACAAAGCATACCGTTCATAGAGAAGGAAATAAGAGTACAGAATGTGGTGTTACAGTTATAGATAGGGTGTAGAGAAAGATCAATTTAATGCAAGGTAGGTCCATTCGAAAGTCTGATGGCAACAAGGAAGAAACTGTTCTTGTGTCAGTTGGTACATGACCTCAGACTTTTGTATCTTTTCCCTGACGGAAGAAGGTGGAAGAGAGAATGTCCGGGGTGTGTGGGGTCCTTAATTATGCTGGCTGCTTTGCCGAGGCAGTGGGAAGTGTAGACGGAGGGCCTGATTTTACCATTTTGAGTATAAGTGCCGAATCTGGGCGTCAAATAGATCCGAGCCTGGAATCCTCTTTCCAGCGCGCCAATACACGTTTTGCCGGCTCCGGCCTGATCCGCGCTGTGGGCGGGGCTTAGCGCTGGCAGACCGATCAGAGCTCTGAACTGCGCATGCGCAGTTCGAAAAAAATCTGACAGCGCGCGCCCGGGCACGAAAGAAAAAAAAAGCAGAAAGCGGAGAAAGCGGCTCTCTGACGATCATCCTCTGGTCGGGGGGGGGGGGGGGGGGGGGGTGGGGTGGGGTGGGGGGGTGGTTGGGAGGGGGGAGTGGGTGGGAGGAGGAGGGTGGGTGGGAGGAGGAGGGGGGTGGGAGGAGGAGGGGGGTGGGAGGAGGAGGGGGGTGGGAGGAGGGGGGGGTGGGAGGAGGAGGGGGGTGGGAGGAGGGGGGGTGGGAGGAGGAGGGGGGGGCGGGACCCAGATCATCCTCTGGTCGGGGGCGGTTCCGCTGTCAGTCTGTGGCCGATCGGTGGGGAGGGAGGGGGCAGGGGGGTCCGCTGCAACTCTGCGGGCGATCCCTCCTCCCCACCGGAGGAACGAATCCCTCCTGCCGGAGTGGACATGCGGCCATGCCATCCCACGAAACCTTCAGAATGAAGCGATTCCTCGCTAAAAGATGAAGCAGAACCGGCCGATCCCACCCTGCATCTGCATGAAAACCGGCAACACGATCAGTACAAGTCCAAGAGAAGACACTGGAGAAGGACCAAGCTGGGCCTGTAAAGGGATACACCATCACTGGTACACTACCAGCCACAGATTACTCTTCCCTGCAGGGGCAAGAGAGCGGGAGAGATGGCTGTGGCTGGTAGTGTACCAGTGATGGTGTATCCCTTTACAGGCCCAGAGGATGAATGCAAATGCATTTAAATCATCGGGCCGCCCGATTCGGGCGCGGTCCGGACCTGCACCCGAATCGGGTGTCGGTAAAACCGCGATCTGCTCGGAATTGGGTGCAGATCGGGATATAGGCCCGACGCCCAACTTTACCGCGATTTCACGCCCGTTTCAGGCCCAGAGTCTATAGCAGAAAGAGGAGATGATAGCTATTGAAACACCACCTGGATTATGGCATACTCTAGTATCCCATTTATTTACACACAAACCAGAATGGCATCTCATAGTCACAGACTACTACTCAAAGTTTTATTTTATCCAGAAGATGAAAGACATGAGCACCACAACAATCTTTTCAGTGATAAAAGTGCTGTTTTCTGAGCAAGGAATTCCTGAAAGATTAATAAATGACAATGGCATCCAGTTCACATTCAGAGAAGTTAAGGAATTATTGCTGAACAGAATGGGTTCAATGTCATCACCACATTAACCTGAGGTTTATAGAAAGACGTGCCCTGACGGTCAAAAAAAACCCTTGCAAAATGCCAAAAGACAAAGGAATTCCCAAATCTTGCCTTATTGTAACTCCAAACGACACCTCTCAAGGCTGACATGAAATCACCTATCAAGTTTCTGAATGGAAGAAAATATAAGACTGTCCTGCCAAGCAAAATGCATCTGTCAAGTGACCAGGAGGAAGTGAGACAACAACTCACTGAAGCACATGAAGGAGGAGGTCAGCACTTCAACAAACATCAAACATAAATCCCTACCTGTGGTGATTGTCACTTTAAGGATCAAACTGCAGAGTAAGGGTCACATGAAACAGGGAACCAATCAGGGAGCAGAGTGCAGGGATCACCCTGGTGAGCTCGTGTTTCTGTTCCAGAACCTTCTCAGGAACTGGCTGCAGCCATGAGGCTGCAAACTTCAGTATAGCCTTCACCTGAAAATAAATGTGTTGTTGTTTTTCCCTTAACTGGTGAACAAGAATTATTACACTACCAGAGCTGTTGAAAGGACAAAGTGCACATGTATAGAATCTAATCTTGACCTGGAGCCCAGCAAAAGCTGCTGCTGAAACCGAGACACCAAGGTCAAACATAATTGAGACCCAAATCAGTAAGCAAATGAGGAACAGAATCCATATTTGACCGACAACAGAGCTAGAAAACTCGAGAAGACCAGCAACAACACCAGAAACATAATTATGCAGAGAGACAACATTAAAAACATCACCAGAAAATGAGACATTAACAACAGCGATCACATCTCCTCCAACACAAGGGACAGCATGCTCAATGTCGCCTGTCCAGCTTGTCAGCTCACAACTAAAGAGCAATGTATGTCAAATCTACAAGATGGAGGCATGTATCTTACCACCTAAGCAAAACCATGAATAATAGTTCAGAAAAGAATATATGCAATAAAAAGCTCTAAGAAGTGGTTCCATTTATTTCCAAGTTGATAATTTTTTTCATATTTAAGTTAATGACTGGAACAGTTACATTAATAGGAGCATTATGTTAAAAAAAAGGGATGATATATATTGTTCTACTATCTGTAAATAGTATGGAATTAAGGGAGGAGGTAATGTGTATTGTGAAGGTGTTCTGAGAGCCACATTTTGTAGCTTCACAAGAGACTGAAGTTATGTGTACATATTTGATGCGCGATTAAATCACTCGGGAGGCTGGATCGTACCCGGGAAATAAAGGCTTTTATTAGTAACAAGAATGGAGCATACTGCATAACAATACAATCCCAGACTAAAGGGTCACCAGGCAGTGCAGTGACCTTTATACTCCTACAGGTAGGCGGAGCCAACCGGAGTGTACCACAGAACAATACCAACAGGTAGAACACCCCAACCCTAACCCCAACAGTGACAACAGTAACATGTACAAGTACCCATAGTGCTAACCATCTATGGTTCAGTACCCATAGTGGTAACCATCTATGGTTCACCACAATATTCATTCAATCTGGTCTTTCTTTTGAACCAGACAGCATGTATCTTTAAACATAATGGCGCAATCTTACCTGCCATTCATGACATGCTCCCACTGCAGCGAGGTCAGAGAATTTAGCTCTGTTCACGCGGGATGTGAAAATCCTGCAGGCGTGAACAGTGATAAGATTCCAGCCAATGAGTTTAGGACACTTACAAACTTCATTGTGATTACTAACAGCACCTGGGAAGCAAAGGACAACAAACACACATAGAGGCACCTCATTCAGGGCAGTGCCCTTTATGCAGAGTGGACACCCCAAAGATGTCACCCTCCTCTCCCACCGTTCTTCTTTACCACCTACCCTCTAAAACCTGGTTCCCCATCCCCACCTGCCCTGGGCTCTCAGATCCCTGCCTAGGACTTACCTTTCTGTGGCAGCCTATGCTCTCCTTTGTGCTCCTTCCTGCAGTTCCAGCAGTGCCCACTACTGAGCTTTGGCACTTCCAGGACCGCTAGATTGGCTGGCAGCTCTCAGGGACAAGATGTTCTCCTACCGAGGGGCAGAGGTCCCACTCAGCTAGTTTAGCCCACCCCTAGCATCTTGTGTCTGTGGGCTGGCTTTCCTTATGGTGCGTTGACTGCCAGCTGACTTTCCTTATGAGGGCATTGGGGGTGGGGCATACAGTCAGCAAGCATCCCCCACCCTGCAAAAGGCAATCTGCAGTCCAGTGACTGACAAAGGAAGGCAGGTGATGATAGAAATAAATAATCTTAAAAAGCAAGATATGGCCGAGAGAATCAGAAATGATTAAGGAATAAAATGCAAAAAGGAATTGGTAGAGAGACAGATTAAAATGGAAGTATATGATTCCATAAAACTTTTACATGCACTTAGAGAGCATTAGTTAACTGTACTAACTCACCTGGAGTGGAGCTCAGCTGTGCAAGAATTGTACCCACATTAAACAGCCACCTGTTTCAAACATGCATAGTCTATCTGTCCCTCGGGTGACTGCTAGTATTGTATAGAATTTCCTCTGTAATCACATTAAAAAGCTTTATCTTTAAATTACGTAAACTTCATCTGTGCTCAACATTTGCAGACAGGATAATAAACTGACAAGGAAATATGTAAGTCACAGATGTATACTCAGTAACAGAAAATTATTGGTGGACAACAGTATAAAATTACATGCACAAAGATGTTAGGTGCAGATATTTTGTTACCCGCCTTTTACAAGGGTTAAAATGAAGGATCTTTGAAGTGTATGTGCTGTCTGAACTCTTGCATTTAACTTCATACTGTAGTTGGGATCCATTATGAATATATGTCATACACATCAAACCTAATGTAAATCCTTTTCATTTGAAAGTGACTAGCATCATAAAATGAATAAACATCCCCGTCAGGAAAACTGATCTACTCTATTCTTAGTTGGTAGTCTCTCATGGGAACCAGCTGTGATACAATGAATAGAGCATACCTATTGTTGTGGCCCTGCATACTCTGGACAAACCCAGATTTATGTCTGTCAGGCTTGCTCCCCTTTACGCCTCTTACAACTTGGTGTTGGCCAAAGAATTTGAAAACAGGAGAGGGGAAAAATTGCTTTTTCTTTTACAAGCAGCCTTCTCTTCTACAGCAATTTACAGTTTACCACTTCAACTGGGTTTTTTATTTAAAAAGAAATGAGAACAAGTGTTTAAAAGAAAAAGAAATGTCAGTGTTTCTGAAACACAAAGGTGAAAAGAAGTGAAAGGGAAAAAAGAGCACATGAATCAATCTGAAAAGGAGATCTACTCTGAATTAAGGGAAGCTGATTGGAATTAAGATAAGCTTTGTTCATAACTGCAAGGTACAAGGGGAGGACTTTTGATTGGAACAGAGAGGGGGATTTGGGATTGTTTGGTATGCTCAGTGCCACAGTTCCGCGAACCCATGTGAAAATTTGCTGCTGGCTATTAATCATTATTGTGCCCCTGCAAAGAAGCTGTTACAATGATGACTCTATGTCATTATATTCCCACTGTAAGCAACGAATCAGGGATCTGGGAAAGTTAAGCAAGAGTGACTGGCAAACTTTGGAGCAGCAGAATCTATTTAAATAAATTTACATCACATTTTCTGTTTCCCTTGTATGGGAATCATACTTTAAAATGAAACAATATGTTGTGTTCATGGGGCTTGGTCTTTTATTCTCCTGTCTCAGAATCTTCTTTCCAGGTCAGCCTTTGCCAACGCTGACAGCACGCTTTTCTCATAGCCTCTCCTTCTCATAGCCTTTGGCTGCTTTCAAGTTCAATTTAGCACAATAAAGTTGTTATGCATGACAGTTTGGAGAGCAGAATAGGTGGTGTTTGAGCCCGCTGTGTCGGTACAAAGTGGGTTCATTCTCTGCAGGCCAGCTCAGTTACTGAAGCTGTGCTGGTGGGACACTGCAATGGACTTCCAGACGTTCCCATCCTGACGAAAACAATTAGCTTCAAACTGCAAGAAGCCGCGGGGTCGCCCTCTCTTACAATGAGGCTGTGCCACTTAATATGCTGCAGTGGATTTCAAATTCAAGTTGATTTATCTTGTTGCACTCCCTTTTTTGTGGCTTTATTTGCAGATGTTTCATGGAATATTAAAAAGTTTTAGTTTAGGTATGAGTGAAGAGTTAGACAAGAAATCAGAACTGCTGGTTTACTATTTTCTGAGGTGGGGGGGTGAAGGGGGGGGAGGGGAAAAAAGTTGTGACATGTCAGACTTGATTGCATGAGACTTTGCTTCCTACAACCCTGCCCAAAGGTTTATCTTACAGATTTCGGAGGAAATGTCTCTTTTGCTAAATGTCAGGGACAAACTAAAGAGCAAATGTTCACAGAACCCTTTATTTAAAGAGTATTTGATAATGGTAAAATTTGATGTTGCTTCAATGCAACAGTGTAACTTTGATACATCTTCCATTTTTTGGAATGTATACATGCACGCACACATTTTTCAACTTAATACTTTGAGTTATTATATTAATTTATTGTGTTGTATTAAATAAAACCAAATTCATTCAAGTTTTCTGTGTTTCTTTTCCCCACTGCTCTTAACAAAAAGACATCAATCACAGCGAAAATGTCCTTTTGGTGTTGAACAAAGTTGAACATTACAAAGAGTGAAATGATGAGATATGATTTTAGATATAGAAACTGTTCCTATAAATAAAGCTTTCAACAATGGTACCTACTCTTCAAATAATTTTGAAATTCAGCCACAATTATAAACAACATAGGCTACACACGAACATACAAAATAGAAGCAGAAGTCGGCCACCAGGCCCTTCGAGCCTGCCCGCCATTCAATGTGATCATGGCTGATCTATGCCGGCCTCAACTACTTTTCTGTGCCTTTTCCTCATCGCCCTCCATAGCCCTCTATTCCTCGATCTATCAAATCTTTATCCTACCTCCACATTGAATACTTCTAATGATCCAGCCTGTAACACCCATTGGGGCAGAAAATTCCAGAGATTCAGCACCTTCTGTGAGAACAAATTTCTACGCACCTCAGTTTTACATGACCGGCCCTTTCTCTTGTAGCTATGTCTCCTTGTTCTCACCAGCTACCCTGTCAAGCCCCCTCAGAATCTTATTTGTTTTAAAAAGGTCACCCCTCACTCTTCTAAACTCCAAGGAATACAGATCCAGACTATTTAGTCTTTCTTGATAGGACAACCCTCTCATGGCAGGAAATAGCCTGGTGAATCTCCTTTGGACTGCTTCCAATGAGACTATATCCTTTTTTAGGTAAGGGGACCAAAACTGAATGTAGTATTCCAGGTGAAGCCTCACCAACATTTTGTACAATTGTAACAAACCTCGCTATTTTTACCAGCCCCTTTGTAATAAAGGTCAAAATGACTTTTGCCTTCTTAACTACGTGTTTGGACCTGCTAGCTTTTTGTGATTCATGCATTTGAACACCGAGATCCCTCTATACTTCACTCACCTGCAGTCTCTCTCCATTTAGATAATCTGTTTTATGATTCCTCCTACCAAAATGCATGGGGGCAATTCTCCCGTCCCGCAGCGCTAATTTTGTAGCATAGTGGGCCGGGAGATTCATGTGGCGCCCAATGCATGGATTCCGCTTTGGGTGTCCCGCTCCGATAGCGTCTCCCAGCGCCAGGTTTCCAGCACATCAGCTGCACACCAGACATGATTTGATTTGATTTATTATTGTCACATGTATTAACATACAGTGAAAAGTATTGTTTCTTGCGCGCTATACAGACAAAGCATACCGTAAGAAGAGCTAAAAGGGGTCATGAAAAAGCATTGGCCAGCAGGATTAAGGAAAATCCCAAGGCTTTTTACACATATATAAAGAGCAAGAGGGTAGCCAGGGAGAGGGTTGGCCCACTCAAGGACAAGGGAGGGAATCTATGTGTGGAGCCAGAGGAAATGGGCGAGGTATTAAATGAGTACTTTGCGTCAGTATTCACCAAAGAGAAGGACTTGGTGGATGATGAGTCTGACAAATGATGTGTAGATAGTTTGAGTCATGTTGAGATCAAAAAGGAGGAGGTATTGGGGTTCTTGAGAAACATCAAGGTAGACAAGTCTCCAGGGCCTGATGGGATATACCCCAGAATACTGAGAGAGGCAAGAGAGGAAATTGCACGGGCCTTGAGAGAAATCTTTGTATCCTCACTGGCTACAGGGGAGGTCCCAGAGGATTGGAGAATAGCCCAATGTTGTTCCTTTGTTTAAGAAGAGTAGCAAGAATAATCCAGGTAATTACAGGCCGGTGAGCCTTACATCAGGGAAATTATTGGAGAGGATTCTTCAAGACAGGATTTGTTCCCACTTGGAAATAAGTGGACGTATTAGTGAGAGGCAACATGGTTTTGTGAAGGGGAGGTCGTGTCGCATGAACTTGATCGAGTTTTTCGAGGAAGTGACGAAGATGATTGATGAGGGTAGGGCAGTGGATCTTGTCTACATGGACTTCAGTAAGGCCTTTGACAAGGTCCCTCATGGCAGACTGGTGCAGAAGGTGAAGTCGCATGGGATCAGAGGTGAGCTGGCAAGGTGGATACAGAACTGGCTCGGTCAAAGAAGACAGAGGGTAGCAGTGGAAGGGTGCATTTCTGAATGGAGGGTTATGACAAGTGGTGTTCCTCAGGGATCAGTGCTGGGACCTTTGCTGTTTGTAATATATATAAATGATTTGGAGGAAAATGTAACTGGATTGATTAGTAAGTTTGCGGACGACACAAAGGTTGGTGGATTTGCGGATAGCGATGAGGACCATCAGAGGATACAGCAGGATATAGATCAGTTGGAGACTTGGGTGGAGAGATGGCAGATGGAGTTTAATCCGGACAAATGTGAGGTAATGCATTTTGGAAGGTCTAATACAGGTAGGAAATATACAGTAAATGGCAGAACCCTTAGGAGTATTGATAGGCAAAGGGATCTGGGTGTACAGGTACACAGGTCACTGAAAGTGGCAATGCAGGTGGAGAAGGTAGTCAAGAACGCACATGGCATGCTTGCCTTCATCAGCCGGGGTATTGAGTTTAAAAATTGGCAAGTCATGTTGACACTTTATAGAACCTTAGTGAGGCCGCACTTGGAATATAGTGTTCAATTCTGGTCGCCACACTACCAGAAAGATGTGGAGGCTTTGGAGAGGGTACAGAAAAGATTTACCAGGATGTTGCCTGGTATGGAGGGCATTAGCTATGAGGAGAGGTTGGAGAAACTTGGTTTGTTCTCACTGGAGCGGCGGAGGTTGAGGGGAGACCTGATAGAAGTCTACAAGATTATGAGAGGCATGGGCAGAGTGGATAGTCAGAAGCCTTTTCCCAGGGTGGAAGAGTCAATTACTAGGGGGCATAGGTTTAAGGTGCGAGGGGCAAGTTTTAAAAGAGATGTACGAGGCAGATTTTTTTACACAGAGAGTGGTGGGTGCCTGGAACTCGTTGCCGGGGGAGGTAATGGAAGCGAATATGGTAGTGACTTTTAAGGGGCGTCTTGACAAGTACATGAATGAGAAGAGAATAGAGGGATATGGTCCCCGGAAGCGTCGGGGGTTTTAGTTAAGTCAGGCAGCATGTTTGGTGCAGGCTTGGAGGGCCGAAGGGCCTGTTCCTGTGCTGTAATTTTCTTTGTTCATAGCGAAGGAAACGAGAGAATGCAGAATGTAGTGTTACAGTCATAGCTAGGGTGTAGAGAAAGATCAACTTAATGAAAGGTAGGTCTCTTCAAAAGTCTGACAGGAGCAGGGAAGAAGCTGTGCTTGAGTTGGTTGGCCTCAGACTTTTGTATCTTTTTCACATAGGTGCTAAGCCGCATTATACATGCAATCGAGCATGTAAATGCTTGGTGGGGGGGTCGGAGGGCCGGCATTGTGGGGCTGGCCAGTGGTCGAGCTGGTCAACAATCTGGTTGCCGGCGGTGTGGGGCCACTGCACATACGCCAATCTCAGGGCAAACAGATTGGTGCATGCGCAGTGGTCCACTTAGCGCTATGCTGCCAACCTCCTGCGCGGGGATAGGCCCCCGCCCTCATTTTCAGCATGATTCATGCTGGTGCACGCAGCAGTGTACAGAGTGTGGGAGATTCACTCCAGTTTCAACAAAAATTCGACACACAGAATTTTTTTGGGAGAATCCCAGCCCAAAACCTCACACTTCTCCACATTAACCTCCATTTGCCAGATTTACACCCAGTCACCCAATCAATCTATATCCCATTGCAGAATCACAATGACCTAATCATAACATGCCCTTCAACCTATCTTCATATCATTGGTAAATCTGGAAACCTTACAATCTGTTCCTTCCTCCAGGTCATTAATGTAAATAGTAAACAATTGTGGGTCAAGAACTGATCCCTGTGGTACTCCACTAGTTACATCTTTCCACTCTGAAACGGTCCCATTTATTCCAAAACTCTGTTTTCTATGTGACATGATGTGGAGATGCCGGCGTTGAACTGGAGTAAACACAGTAAGAAGTTTAACAACACCAGGTTAAAGTCCAACAGGTTTATTTATAGGTCCAACAGGTTTATAAATAAACCTGTTGGACTTTAACCTGGTGTTGTTAGACTTCTTTCTATGTGACAGCCAGTTTTCAATCCATGCTAACACACTACCTCCAATTCCATGGGCTTTTACTTTATGCACCAGTCTCTTATGCGGCACCTTGTCAAATGCCTTTTGGAAAACTAAATATACTACATCACCAGGTCTTCCTCTATCTATTCTCCCTGTTCAATGTCAAAGAATTTGAACAACTTTGTCAAACATGATTTATCTTTCATAAAACCATGTTGACCAGGTTTGACTATATTCAGCTTTTCTAAATAATTAGCAATTTCCTCTTTGATTATTGACTCCAATAATAGATGATAAACCAACTGGCCTTTTTGAACAAGGGAGTCACATTGGCTATTTTCCAATCTCCTGGTACCCTCCCAGAATTTAGAAAATTGTGAAAATTTTCAACCAAAGGGTCCACTATCTCTGCAACCACTTCCATTAAAACCCTCGTGTGCAAGTTGTCCACCTTTAGCCCCTTGAGGTTCTCTAATATGCTATCCCTTGGTATTTTTGTAAGTCCTACCATGTTATTTGAAATCAGCCCATGGGATATCTTAGGAATATTTGCAATGTCTTCCACAGCGAAGACTGATGCAAAAAACCTAAGTAGCATATCTGCCATTACTTTGTCTGCCATTATTAATTCACCAGCCTCATTCAGTAGAGGTCTCACATTTATCTTAGCCACCTGCTTCCTATTTATATGTCCATAGAAACACTTACTGTTTGTTTTAATGCTATATGCAAGTTTTCTCAAAATTCATTTCTCCCTTCTCGTGAGCTTTTTAGTCTTTTGCTGCAGGGTCCTAAAAACTTCCCAGTCCTCTGGCCTACCACTATCCCTTGCCACTTTGTATATCCTGCTTTTCAATTTAACATTATCCTTGACCTCCTTTGATAACCTGTCTCTTTCTCTTGAAATTCCTCTTTTGATTGGGATAAACTCCTGCTGAGCATTTTGACCAGTTGTTTGAATATCTGCCACTGCTCATCTACTGACCCGTATTTTAGCTTGTTTTCCGAGTTCATCTTGGATAACTCCTTCCCCATACCATTATAATTGCCCTTATTTAAGTTGAAGACACTGGTTATGAACCTATGGCATTCAAACTGTATCTGGAGTCTTATCATATTTTGGCCACTATCCCCTTGGTAATACCGTATTAATCCTTCATCATCACACAAAACCAAATCTAAAATAACCCATTCCTGGGTAGGGTCCATAATGTACTGCTCTAAAAAGCAATCCCTGATACACTCCTTAATTCTTCTACTCTACTACCCTTGCCGGTTTGGTTGTCCAATCAATATGCAGATTAAAATCTTGCACGATAATTGCATTTCCCTTAAAACAAGCCCTTGACTTTTCTCCATTTATACTCTGACTTCCTGAGAGGCCACATTTTGGCACTCTATAGACTACTCCCACCCTTATCCTCCTTCCCCTGTTATTCATGATTTCAACCCAAACTGATTGAACATCACTATTCACTATCTTTATATCACGACTCAGCACCGATCTGAAACCTTCCTTCATTACCAACGGTCCCCCAACTCCTTTCCCCTTTGGCCTGTTCTTTTGGAACACTGTATACCCTGGAGTGTTGAGCACCCAGCCCTGGTCATCCTGCAACCACGTTTCTGTAATAGCTAATACATCATACTCATATGTTGCAATCTGTGCCATCAATTCATCTATCTTGTTTCAAATGCATTGTGCATTCAGATAAATAACATTTAGCTTTGTATTTTTACAGTTGTTTACAACTCTAGATTTGTTCTGTGTTGCATATTTTTGTTTACATTTCCTGCCCCGACCTGTTGCACTATGACAGTCAAGTTCCCCCTCACTATTCTGTGCCACTGCTCCTTCATGTACCCCTGATTTTACAAACCTTTTGTTCTTGGAACTTTCCTAGTTTTTCAAGTAACTGAACCCTCACCTCCACTCTTTAGTTTAAAGTCCTCTCTACTTCCCTTGATATATAGTCAGCAAGAATACTGGTCCCAGAATGGTTCAGGTGTAGGCCGACCCATTGGTGCAGCCCCCACTTTCCCCAGTACTGATACGAATGTCCATGAACCGATACCCACTTGTCTCACACCAGTCTTTGAGCCATGTGTTCATCTCTCCAATTTTATGTACCCTTTGCCAATTTGCATGTGGCTCAGGTAATAATCCAAAGATTATCACCTTGGAGGTTCTGTTCTTTAATTTAGTGCCTACCTCCTCAAACTGCCTACACTGAACCTCCTTCCTCATTCTACTTATGTCATTGGTGCCTACATGGACCATGACCACTGGATCCTCCCTCTCCCACTGCAAATTCCTCTCCAGCCCAGGGCAGATGTCCCGAACCCTGACATTGAGCAGGCAATGGAGCCTTCGAGACACAATCCTGGCTATAAAGAGCAATGTTTATTCCCCTAACTATACTGTCCCCAGCTACGACTGCATTTGTCTTTTCTCCTTGAATCACAGTGCCATGGTCAGTTTGCTCATCCTTCTTACAATCCATTCTCTCATCCACAAAAGGAGCAAGAATCTCATACCTGTTGGGGAAGGAAAAGGGCTGAGGCTTCTGCTTTTTCTTGGATCCCACAACCTGCCTCACTCACAGTAACACCTTCCTGTCCCTGACCACTGGCCGAATTCAAGGTAGATAATCTCAGGGGTGTGACTGCCTCCTGAAACACAGCGTCCAGGTACCTCTCCCCCTCCCTGATGTGTCACAGTGTCCAAAGCTGAATAGATAGCCTTTATGTCCTCTGATTTGTAACTTACAATACTAAGTATGAAGATTCTTAGTCAAGACCCTTGACATGTGCTAACAGTAGTATTCTGGCAAACAAAAACATTGATTAATAACTGGAACTAAGAATGTAATTACTGAGAGATAAGAAGAGGATTCTCTAATCCTGAAATAATAATAAAACAATTTAAATTTTAAAGCAAATCTGTGCGCATCTGACAGAAACAAATGCATTAACATTACAGATGAAACCTCTTTATTAGAACTGGATATGTAGGATCCCAGCTGAAATGTGAAACATTCTCTGTCAGATGTTGATTTACCAACTGTGCATTTTGATCATTTTTTAAAATGTAAAGCATTACTTCACCATGCTGTTTGTATTGTAATCTGTTTAATCAATAACTATTGTTCATTTTTTTCTGCTACAGTATCAATTTTGATATGGTTCATTTAAATTATCATAATTTAAAAACAGCAAAAATGGGAAAATTGAGTAAAAGGAATTCTGGACGTCAATGGCTGGGGAAAGTTGAATGGAACTGTACAGAAGTTTTCTGTATATTTACGGTATGACACAACACTGTGAAGACCCTCTATAACTTGCCTTCAATACAAAGTTCTGCCAAGCTCAGATAGATTCATTAGTGGAGTTTTCTTTGGGACCACTGAAGCTCAAACGGCCTCCAACAATGGAGCTAATCACAGTTGGTACCCTGACCTAGGCTTATTTTTACTTCTTTTCATCACATAGTCTTATATCATTTCTTAGTAATTTGACTTCCCTAAGGCCCTTAGAAACTGTGAGCTGAATTTTTTTTCTTTTACTTTGCTTTTTCTCAGCTTGGTTCTCTTTGTTGTGTGTATTTAAACTGTGAAGTTATCTCAGTTTAACGTTATGATCGATTAATGCTGGTACTTTTCAGACTCATTCCCAAATGTCACAAATGAAGTACTTCACTCATATACATATTGTTCCTTCAGTTAAATTTAGTTTTGCTCCTCTAAGATTCCTAAATGGATTAAGTAAATCAAGGAGAAGGTAATTTCCATCCAAATTGAATGAATAAACGTTAGACAGTTCCAAGTGTGCAATGTTCCATATGGGCCAATTGCACAAGAAATGCCACAGTGTCAATCCATTGCTGCTTTGTGGTAAATGTGTCAGTGAAGCCTCACGAACAGTACTGCCGTATGTCAATAATGACCTTGAACCTTAACTGTTTTCACCATTCCCGTGACTCTGGTAACAGTAAAGACATGCACTGCTGCTGGACTCTCGGCATCACTTGCAACTTCCTTCCTGTGTCTCGGCATCCTCCTCCCATCCCTAAAGAGCCCAACTGGAAATCTTCATATGTTATCTGGAACGCTTCTAATGGCCAAAATTGAATGTTTTGCTTTTTTTTTGGTGGGGGTGGGGGGGAGGGCAAGGTTTTTATTTATATATTTAAATCAACACTGGAAATTGTCCAAGCAGTGACTAAAATAAAGAAAGAAAAAGAAAAAAAAACAAAGACAGCATTAAAGAACAGTCAGCCATTGTGTTTTGTATTAAGCTTCACACAAGCGTTTTCAATGAAAGGTAACCATGGCATTGTGCAGTATGATGGCATGTTCTACTCAAGGATTTTTTTTTTGCTTGCTTTCAAATGATGCATGTTTATATAGCTGCCAGCTGTACAATCTATGTGAAATCTTTTAAGGCAGGAATTATTAATCACACAGAACACCAATTATCATCTCTATAATACCATGTTGAATTCCTTCAGCTATGCATACATTTATTTTAAATGGGCACATTAACCATATGGACTATTTCTTTGAAAACAAAAAATAATGCCGTCTATGTGTGTTGCATTCAGACTTCACTGGTAACTACATAATACTTTAACAGTAACATATGTAGCTCATATCTGCATTATATTTGCCATATTTGGAAGGTAAAATAGCTTATTCAAATGTTGCAGCAGAAGACAGACCAAACATTTATACATCCTGCAGTGGAGAGTCGATCGAAACAGCGTCGATAGTTGGCTTGCTCTCAATTCACAGCAGAGGGCAGAGCTACATTCTCAACTACACTTAATTTCAGATATTTTCTTATGATGATTCATACTATAAATATTATATATTTTGTTTAACTCCGATTTTAGATAAATTGTTTAAAATGAATCGTTAAAAGGAGAGTATCGAAACTTATCCTTGATAATTAAAACTGACAACAAAGTTTTCTTTTCTTAATTAACCTCTAGTAAACAGATGCATTTATACTTATTGAATTAATAAGGCTCAATACATTAGGTTTAATTTCTTAAATCACATTTTCTTCCCACGTTCATATTCGTCAGTATCAATTTGATTTTTACTCTAGTGTCCGGTACAAGTGGTGGAATTTAATGACATAGCATTAATACATTTTCATGGGAGCATATAACAGTTC
Organism: Mustelus asterias; assembly: GCF_964213995.1. Taxonomy (NCBI): domain Eukaryota; kingdom Metazoa; phylum Chordata; class Chondrichthyes; order Carcharhiniformes; family Triakidae; genus Mustelus; species Mustelus asterias. Next base: position 100,654,659 of record NC_135806.1, on the reverse strand, counting down.
ATCAAACTTGTGAAAGGTTATCATAATAATACTTAAAACAAGCAACAAAGTAACAGAAAACATATTTGCAGCCATCATAACATAGGATGGTGTTGTGCTACAGGTGCTCGGTTTGATTTTTGATTTTCTCACCATCGTCATGCATTCTTTGCTGAGAACCAAGATATTTATTGATGTAGCTCACACAAGGGAACACATTGCTTGATTGACAGCATTATCTCTTAGATCTATTTTGTCAATTGCACAACATTTATTTACACAAAATAAGGAAGTGTCATGTATATGTAGCTTCCGCTATTGATACTTTAATTGTTTGGATGATTGACACTTTTAATGGATGGCAGTAAAAGCAGATTTTGTAAGAAAGTTATGAATGAATTACTTTTTAAAAAGCTTTTACACACATGCCATTGTTACAATGGTGTTCATTGGTTCTGTACAGAGTGTATACTTGGTAAAAGTATATATTGGAATATATGGAAGTGAAATATGTTGGTATGGAGGGTAGGAAGGGCCATTGGTGGGTGAGGGGCATAAGTTGGCATAAAGGGTATGCAAGGTTATTGGGGGTGGATGGAGGAGCATTGCTTGGAAATGCGGCATGCATGGCTAAAATCTTTATAATTTACCTTTCAAAAGGATTCCTCATCCAGGCCATGGGCGCGATCTTAAGCTCACACTCCATCCACAGGATCAGCAGCAGGGGCTCAAGATCCAGCAAAACTCAGAAATTGCAAATCTCACCGGCAAGATTGTGATCTCTGATTTTCGTCACTTCTTGCCAGTGATGTAATCAGGTTCACGCCTATAATGGGTGAGAACCTGATTTCCATTAATTTAAATAAATTTGAATATAATTAAAGACCTCCTTTGCCACATGATCCCATTTTGCTGTAATTTCAAACCTTGCCAATGTGACATCAGCAAGGTTTACAATAGGTTCATCCAGATGTGAACCTGTCAAGGGGATCCCCCCTGGCACACAAAGGTGAGTATAGCCTGCAGGGAAGAGGGACATGTCCCTGTCACTGCCCCCAGCACGAGTTTGCACTGCCAGGTTACCAGAGAGGGGAAGGTGCCAGCAATGACTGTTGGGGGTGTGGGGAGGAGAAGAGAGAGAGAGAGAGTGATGCCGGAGATTACTGTTGGTCAGGGTGGGGCAGTGGGGGGGATGTGGAGGGAGCTGCTGGTGATATTCACTGGGGGCGGGGAGGAAGGTGGTGGGTCTAGGGATATTCTGGCTTAGATGGGGGTGGGGAGAGATGGTGGCTTTGATCGTGGGAGCCGGAGGTGCAGCTGAAGCCCTGAGACCTCCGTGGCGGGATGTGGGGGGAGATTATTTCTTAGTCTGCTGGTGGGGCCCTTTAAAAATGGTTGGGCTTTGCCGGCATGTTTAAGCTCCGTTCCTCAACATGATGGCATGAAACACAACCCCCTTTTTTTTACAAAATGCTATGATATCTGGAGGGAAACCTGCCTGGTGCAAGCCAACCCAGCCCATACCCTTGTCCCACATTGACAGAAATTGGGGTGCTGGGATTGGGGCTGGGAATCCTGGAACTGGGTACAACTCACCTGATTAAAGGTCAGCAGAGTCTCTCCAACATCACGAAAGTCCAGCCCAGCATGTAGAATAATTCAGCTGTTGCAGTGCTAACAAAAGCATTAAGGTTAAATGAGCACAGCTGTGAAGGTGATGATCAGTTATTTTGCTTTGCTAACAATGAGCATTTTCTATTGCTAAGGTCCTATACTCTAGAAATCCCTGGCCAGGATTTTGTCAGGCCAACAGTGGTCTCAGCCACTAGTTGATGAACTAATCAGGAACCTCTGTCAAATTTGTAGTGAATGCCTGATGCAATCAAGTGCCATTCCAGCACTTAATTGGCCACCAGTGGGCCTTCCCCTGCAGTTGAGGTCCCTGGCAGTGGAAGTCCCAACCCATGAGAGTCAATCAGAGGCCAGCAGCTCCAGTGCCAGGATCATGGAGGGACCCTGGCCAAAGCTGAGAGAAGGTGGAATGCAGGTTGTGAGTTGTTTAGTTGCAGCAGGGTGGAGGGGCTGGAGAAAAGGGCATTCAACAGCTACACCCCTTCCCCCACACCCAAATGCCCAATGCTGCATCTTTTGACATGACACTCACTGCCTGAGAATGAGGGACCCCAGGAGGACACTGGCAAACATACGAATGAGGAGCCAGGTGGCCCCTCAAACCTACCCCGTCATTTGATACGATCATAGCTGATCTGATTGTGGCCTCAACTCTACTTTCCTGTCTACAAAGAACAAAGGACAAAGAAAATTACAGCACAGGAACAGCCCTTCAGCCCTCCAAGCCTGCACCGACCAAGCTGCTCGACTGAACTGAAATCCCCTACCCTTCCTGGGACCATATCCCTCCATTCTCAACCTATTCATGTATTTATCAAGATGCCCCTTATAGGTCTACCTCCATACCTTTTAACTGCCTTGTCAATCAAAAATCTAACTAACTCAGCCTTCAAACATATTCACCTCCACTGCTCTCTGGAGAAAAAAATTCCACACACCAACAACCCTCTGAGAAAAAATAAATTCTCCTTATCTGTGTCTTAAATGGCAGAGCCCTTATTTTTGAACTGTGTCCAATAGTTCTAAAATCCCCACAAATATCCTCTCAGCATCCAGCCTGTCAATTCCCCTCAAGATCCTACAGCCAGAATGTTATCACTGTTCATGCCAACAGGATTTTCCCATTCTGCTATAGTGAATGGAGATTTGGCTGGGTGCCAAATTCTCCAACCTCATTGCAGCAGGAGCGTGGTGTGAACGGCCGGCAAGACCGCACCCTATATCTTTCAATAAGGTAATCTCTCATTCTTCTAAACTCCAATTGATACAGGCCCAACTTGTCCAACCTTTCCTCATGAGCTAACCCCCTTATTTCACAAATCAGTCAAGTGAACCTTATGTAAACTTCTTTTAATGCTATTATATCCTTTCTCAATTCAGGAGAACCAAAATTGTATACAATACTCCAGATGCAGTTTCACCAACAGCCTACGCAATTGTAGCAAAACTTTCCACCTTTATATTCCATTCCCCTTGCAATAAACAACATAATTCACTTGCTGTATCTGGATACTGGTATTTTGTGATTCATGTACCTGGCACCTCTTTGCTGCAAATTTTAGTGTCTTTCTCCATTTAAGTAATATACTGCTTTTCTATTCTTCCTGGAAAAGTAGAAAAGATCACACTTTCCCACATTATACTCCATTTGCCAAATTTTTGCACACTCATTTAACCTATCTAAATCCGTTTGTCCTCACAATTTACTTTTCTCCTTATCTTTGCGTCATCTACAAATTTAGCAATCATGTGTTCAGGATCAAAGTTATTTATATAGTTTGTAAATAGTCGAAGACCCAGCACTGATCCTTCTGGCACTTCTCTAGTTACAGCCTGCCAACCCAAAAATGATCCATTTATCTCTACGCTCTGCTTCTTGGTGGTTAACCAATCCTCTTTCAATGATAAACTGTTACACCATAGTAACTTTATAGTAACTTGTTACTATACTTTGCATAGTAACAAACAAAGCAACAAACTATGGTTTGGCTGGGTGGCCTTCCAAGGGTGCAGGAGACCCCTCTGCCTCCACTATTCTCTGAGACACCACTAAATTGTGTTGGTTCAGGAATAATGGGTGATAATTGACTCAATGGGTGACTATTGGTTCATTATTGAATATACTGCCAGCCCCTTTCACCCACTCTCTTAATCATTGGAGATTTCACCACCTGGAGGAGACTAACATGAGCTCTCTGCCTCAATTAAGTGAGCCTGCCATGACAAGCTGCATTCTTCTAAACTTCTACTGTCTAAGTCCCTCTTTTGGTCCACCTATCTCACCTTCCTTAAGACCCTCCTTAAAGTCTATCCATTTGACAAAGCTTTTGGGTGCCCCATCTGAACTTTCTTTGGAATCGACTTTCCTTTACACCTCTGTAAAGTACATTAATGATGCTGGACAGAATTTTAACACCCTCCCCTTTGCTGTGTTTGCAAGTAAGGGACCCATAAAATTCACTGGTTGGTCTTCCCACTGCCCTCTGAATTCCCCAGCCAATTTTCCCCCTGTGGGTGCTCCTTCCTCCCCTAGGTCTCTCCATCAAGCCATCTCTCCCTCCAACCACCGGGCCTTACCCCGCCTCCCAACCAGGAAATCCTAGAACTCCATGCTGCGTTAAATGGCTGCAAGACTGCCATAAGCAGCAGGCATGTGTTCCCTGTTAATTTTTTGTTTGGTGGGATAGGAAACTTTGCCATCCATACAATCCTGCACCCACTGAGTTAGAATTTCCCCTTTGGGTAACGTCAGAAAATGGTGTCCCAAATGTTTCTCATTATGATTATGCAGGTGTATTTTAGCATCAATTTGGAAACATTTCTCAGGAAATGTTTCCAAGTTGATGCTAAGATACATCTGCATAATCACAGACAATCTTCTACGAACTAGCTGGGCAGAAAGATATGAATTAATTGTATATTTCTTCTTTCCATTAAAAAGTCTTCCTTGACTTATTTCTGAGTGGAAAACAGATGCATTTATATCAGTTCAGCTGAAATCAGTTTATCACCAAAAAATAAACATTTTTAATGAGGGTGTCCAATCTATCACCTGAGTAATTTGACTTAGAATCATTAAAAATGACCTAAGAATTAACAATGCTGAACCATTTAATGGTTTCCATTGTTCCATTTGTGATTTTTATTCTATTTGTGATTTTTATTCTATTTGTGATTTTTAGGGCTATTTGTGATTTTTATTAATGACTTAGAGGAGGGGGCTGAAGGGTGGATCAGTAAATTTGCTGATGACACCAAGATTGGTGGAGTAGTGGATGAGGTGGAGGGCTGTTGTAGACTGCAAAGAGACATAGCTAGGATGCAAAGCTGGGCTGAAAAATGGCAGATGGAGTTTAACCCTGATAAATGTGAGGTGATTCATTTTGGTAGGACAAATTTAAATGTGGATTACAGGGTCAAAGGTAGGGTTCTGAAGGCTGTGGAGGAACAGAGAGATCTTGGGGTCCATATCCACAGATCTCTGAAGGTTGCCACTCAAGTGGATCAAGCTGTGAAGAAGGCCTATAGTGTGTTAGCTTTTATTAACAGGGGGTTGGAGTTTAAGAGCCATGGGGTTATGCTGCAACTGTACAGGACCTTGGTGAGACCACATTTGGAATATTGTGTGCAGTTCTGGTCACCTCACTATAAGAAGGATGTGGAAGCGCTGGAAAGAGTGCAAAGGAGATTTACCAGGATGCTGCCTGGTTTGGAGGGTAGGTCTTATGAGGAAAGGTTGAGGGAGCTAGGGCTGTTCTCTCTGGAGCGGAGATGGTTGAGGGGAGACTTAATAGAGGTTTATAAAATGATGAAGGGGATAGATAGAGTGAACGTTCAAAGACTATTTCCTCGGGTGGATGGAACTATTACAAGGGGGCATAACTATAGGGTTCATGGTGGGAGATATAGGAAGGATGTCCGAGGTATGTGCTTTACTCAGAGAGTGGTTGGGGTGTGGAATGGACTGCCTGCAGTGATAGTGGAGTCAGACACTTCAGGAAGATTTAAGCGGTTATTGGATAGGCACATGGAGCACACCAGGATGATAGGGAGTGGGATAGCTTGATCTTGGTTTCAGATAAAGCTCGGCACAACATTGTGCTGTAATGTTCTATGTTCTATGCTCTATGTCCCTGGCACTGTGAGGCAGTAATGCTAACCACTGTGCCACCCAGTGATGTTCCTGTGACATCTGACTGACTTCAGTTTGTAATGTGAAGAAAACCTGGTGCATTTAGAAATAATATACCATTGTCCATTTTACTATTAAGTTTCTTTGTCCTGAGCACACCAGGATGATAGGGAATGGGATAGCTTGATCTTGGATTCAGATAAAGCTCGGCACAACATCGTGGGCTGAAGGGCCTGTTCTGTGCTGTACTGTTCTATGTTCTATTGGCACACGCTAGACATTTCCATTGAACATTAAATATTTTTTGAGAAGAAATAGTTTTTTAAAACAAGTCGGTGGGTGCCTGTGATCTAAGAAAATGAGCAAATTTCAAAGAACTTTTCTTAATCCGCGCAATTGGTAGAACTCCACAATTTAGAGAAATGAGCATGACCAAATATGTCAGCAAGACCTAATTCAGGTAAATTGAATCTTGAACCACAATAGTCTTGAACAAAACCATGAATGTGAGTGTTTTTACGTGTGCCTCACTGACAGCTAAAATTCCCCAATCTGTTGTACGGGTATGGCCGATTGCATCAAATCAGGCTACAGAACTGGAGAATGTAGATAGGGAAAAACTGTTCTCAGTGGTGGAAGGATCAAGATCCAGGCAAAACCAGATGCTGAATGGACCTTGGTGTTGTTACAAATTGATCATTTTCTCATGCTCTTACTTACAAATATCTTCAACATTTTAAAACATGTTCACTACAGTTCACAGCCAAATAATATTTGTATTGTAAGATAGCCCGGGCCTCACAGAATTATAAGCACAGGAGGCCATTCTGCCTGTAGTGCTGGAGCAGCTCTCCGAATGAGCAATTCATTTAGTGCCATTCCCCACCTTCTCCCATATTCCCTGCACATTCTTCCTTTTCAAGTAATACCATAGAAGTACTATAGAATCCCTATAGTGCAGAAGGAGGCCATTCATCAAGTCTGCACTGACTCTCTAAAAGAGCATCTACCTAACCTACAGATTTTTGGATACTAAGGGGCAATTTAGCATGGCCAATCCTAACTAATAGGCTGATTCCCTTTTAAATGCCTCAATTGAACCTGCCTCCACAGCCCTCATGAAATGTATTTCAGATTCCAACTATTCGCTGCATGTGAAAGCTTTTTCTCATATCACTTTTGCTTCTTTTGCCAATTACTTTAAATCTGTGCCCTCTCATTCCAGATCATTTTACAAGTGGGACAGTTTCTCCCTATCTACTCTGTCCAGACCCCTAAGGATTTTGCATACCTCTACCAAATGACCTCTCAGTCTTCTCTTCTCCAAGGAAAACAGTTCCTACTTTTCCAATCTATCTGAAGTTTCTCATCCCTGGAACCAGCTTTGTGAATCTTTTCTGACTATGAAGGTAGAAATTCCAATTGATGAATCTGATATCTAAATGCTTTGGCTGCTTTGTGCTCATTGTTTTTAGGGAGGCTTTCGTCATTTTAATTGATATTACAGCTGAGTAAAAATACTACACAGGGAAATGTAATATGTTTGTATTAAGTGTCCATTTGTAAAGTTTGTCAATCAGATTTTGTCAATGTTAAGTGATATTCAGCCAAACAGTTTTAGACCCCTAACTATGGCCTATTCAAACAAAACATCACACAAATATTAATAACAGTTTAACACTGTAGGTGCAAACAAAATAATGCACTCATGAATCTATTGTACTAGGAGTTTCAATATTTCAAATTACACATCTGAAATGTTGGTATTGAAAGCTTGTCTGTTTCTGAAACTAAAATATATAAATATATTCAATACTGAAATTTTGAAATCTTGGGTACAAGAACATGAGATATTGTCTAGCGACTGATTTTTGCATCGGATTTTGCTGTGTTAGCTGATCAGAGCAGCACAGAAGATGTCTGAACAGGACTCTATGGGCTGAAAAAGGAGTAAATCAGGCAAGATCCTTATTGATAGGCTAGTATTCATGCTGAATGCCCAGGTGTGTAGACATTAGGTGAAACCAAGATTAGGCATGGGTTTAGTTACGGTGTCCTTTATGGTTGAATCGTCAATAAACCCTCACAGTCTAGGCTATTACACATGAAAAAATGTGACTTAAATGATCTACCAAAGGAACCATGAAACCATATTCCACCAAGAATCAATAGAGGTGGAAACAAGTAAAGAGGTTAGAAATAAAATTTCATGCAATATATACTGGAACTTCTTTTTATTATTACAATATTTTCTGACATCATGGGCAATATTTATATCTCCCATCTACTTAACGCATCATTTATATAAATAACAGAAACTGGCCTCTAAGTGGCTTAAGATATATTTCCAATCATTAAATGTGATATAAGTTTCTTCATTTCACAGTAACTTCCTTACTCTGATTGACAACACCTCCCTTCTTATGCCTGCCCTGTTCTCTTGCTTGAGCAATTGTTGCTTTCCTCTCTGGCACTCAGCCATTCACTTCATTGCCTTAACCTGAGATACTACCTTGGTGACCTACAAACCATGATTACCCTTCACAAGAGGACCCCTGTGCTGCATATAATAAAGAAAAATGGAAAAGCAAATTTCAGAACTATCTCCTGAAGCACCACCATGAATGTTGATGAATTTTGAGATGTCTACCACAAATCAACAATAATATGCAATTGATTTCATTTCCTAGGCCAAACATGTTCAACTTGAAAATTTGTCACAGGAAATTTACTTTGCCACCTAAATCCTGAACTGGTTTGTTCATACATATACAATGTTATTACAACAGGATTGTCAAACATTTTATCATCCCAAAATGATTAAAAGTCTTACTACTTCATAAAATTAACAGTTTAAACATGTTAAAGAAAGAAAAGAAATGTAATCTGTTTCAGAGAGTTTTTTGTCATTTCAATAGGAAAGATCAAACTTTATAGCCTGAGTTCCTGGCTCTACAAATGGCAGTAAACAGGGCAACACCCCATTCGTAAGTATTACATACTCATGTACGTGTGGCGACTGATTTTGCACTCAGTAGATGGAGAAAGAGATTCTGAATGAATAATATGTAAACACACATTGTCGCAAATGTCCATTTTTTTCAAAAAATTATTAAAATAGAAAAGTGTATCTGTGTGTTGTTTTAATTTTATTCAATCATCATTTTTGAACTTTACCCCACGTTGCTTTACCATGTTATTTGATAACCATAATAATAAATTAATGAAGGTAACATAATTGCTGTGGGTTTTGTGTGCTGTCATATAGCTCGGGCTGAATTTGAAGAAGGAGCTCAATAATGTAAATATGTCCAATTTCAGAGGTGTAGTGCCAATGTCATTTTGCCTAGTTCTGCACATGCTCTTTTACATGAAGTAGAATGAGGAATATATGGTACTTAGAGTGTGCAATACTTTGGGGGCACTTTCCTAAATTTGGGAATTAAGGCACAGTTGTCAATAAAAATAACATTGTTTTTATGATGGTGTAAACTACTATTTACCAAAACCAAATGCAGATGACATCATTCAATATGTTTCTTCAAGCAACACCTCTAACTTAAAGCTTACGGGATTGAGAGACAGAGGGCGTGATTTTCCGGCCGAGCTCGCCCCAAGACTGGAAAATTTCGCCCGAGGTCAACGGACCTTTGCATGGTCCGCCTTCACCCGCTATGATTCCCGTGACAGGTGGGATGGGAAATTTTTGCCTGGAATTGAAAATACCTGTCAAAAATATAACGGGAGCTAAGATATGTTCCTATTTTTCAATTGTTCTCAGGGTACGGGTGATGTTGGCAAGGCCACATTTATTGCTCATCCCGAGATGCCCTGAAAAGAGGGTAATGGGCCGGCTCCTTGAACAGCTGCCGATCTTGCACTAGGTGTGTTCCCACAATGGTGTAGGTTGGGGGAATTCCAGAATATGGCCCAGCGATGTAAAATGGAAAGCAATACATGTTTAGATTATGATGGTCCTTTGTGTTTGTGATCATGCTATTAATGAAAGTGGCAACTCCATGAACAGCATTCACGAAAAACACATTAAATATGATTTCTATGTCAAAAAGGGAAGCAGATATTAACTTCCATGACAGGTGAAATTTTCAGGTGTGATCTCTATTCTGAGTTCACACTTCCAACCCTAAAACTATTATATCTGGCCTAAAGTGTCACAACATTATCAAGGTGACTGTCATCTTATTATTCAGGTTTAGAAAATATTAAGGAATGCAAGGTAATTTAATAAAATTAAGGTGATTTTATTACCTTATTTAACAAAAATGCAAACAGCAGCATTTTAGAATCATAGAATGCCTACAGTACAGAAGGAGGCCATTCGGCCCATCGAGCCTGCACTGACAACAATCCCACTCAACCCTATCCCTGTAACCCCACATATTTACCCTGCTAATATCTTTAAGACTAAGGGGCAATTTAACATAGCCAACCCACCTAACCTGCACATTTTTTGACTGTGGGAGGAAACCTACACAGGCACGGGGAGAATGTGCAAACTCCACACAGATAGTTAGCCGAGGCCGGAATTGAACCTGGGTCCCTGGGGCATCAATATTAACCATTGTGCCATCATGCTACCCAATCTTGTGTTAACAATGCTGTATTAATTTTGCTGTTTTAATGACAACCAAAATCCTAGTTTAGTCTAACGGTTAAGACTCCAAACATTCACCATGGTGCATGTTGATATAATAGTATCAAAATGTATTTTTCTCATTAATTATGTCAGCCAATCTGATAGGTAAGCCGTAAGCTCTTTAAGCAAGAAGGGATTGAGCACCTTAGGGAGGAGAAGGGGGTGAGGGTGGGTTTTGGAGGCTAGGCAGGGAGGCACAAAGGAGAGCGTATGATCAGAGGGGGAGGGCCCTTGATGTGCTCAGGACACCCCCAAAGGATGTAAACCCTCTTTGTTCACACCTTTTCATTAACTTTGGTGAAGAAACAACCTTCCCCACCTTCCACTGCCAAGTGCATTATGACAGTGCAGGGGAATTGAGGTCCTTAAGTAGCCATTACTTGACTGCCTAAAGCAGGCAGAATAGTGGGTGCTTTACCCACTTCCTATTTTACGAGGGCAGGGTCAAGCGTGGGCCAGAAGGCTGGAACCACCCATCATATTTTACCTGCCACCAATCCCACCTTCCAGTACCACTGAAAACACACCTGGCAGGCGGGGCAGTAAAATCCAGCCCAATGTTTTTGCAAATAAATATTTTACACAAAATATAATAAATAACAAGACATCATTACTGTATCATTGGGTGAGATATTCCTGAAAATCGACAAAGGCCGATGATGGGCAGGAAACGTGCTGCTGAGGCTGCCGACAACAATGGTGGCTTTTCCCGCTATATAGTGCAACACTTAGTGCCAAAGATTATCAACCACAGGTTCTAGTCCGTCTCGCTGGCGGGGTGGCTTCAGATTCACCCGCCCTGCCATTTCCTCAACACTGCAATCATCAGGGTGCCCCTGTACACACCAAACACACTTCATAGGTCACTGGGAAGTGATGGCTGCCAGGAAATGCGCCTCCAAATTTTCATTTGCCTCTTTGAAGATGCAGCAGAGGCCCAATGTCATGTCCTCTACCCGCGCACCCTAAGAAAACCAGCCAGCAAGGTCACCAACCCAGCATGGGAGGCAGTGGCAGCAGTGCTCAGTGCTAATTCCCTGCAGAGGACAGCCATTCAGTGCAGGAAGAGGAGAAATTATGTCCTCTGTTCTGCCAGGGTAAATCATTCATCTCATCACTCTCAACTCATACACATGCATCCATCACACATCCACAGGGATCTCACTCAATGCCAGCTCAAAGAAAACAACCACTCACTGTCCCACACATATCTTCATCTCCCATTCAGGTCGTGTCCTCATCACCTTGCTGGTCCCACTCACCATCCACACATGCGAGGCTTCCTTATCACCTGACCTGGCATGGAATCTGCTCATACTCCCTCCACCTGTTTTTATGCAGGAGAAGCTGGCATACAAGAGGGAGAGATCCCAGATGGGTGGAGGAATGCCAGAACTCCCCATAGACTTCAAGGACAGAGTAATCCAGCTGGCCAGGGAGGATATCGATCACTCCTGTGCTGATGGTGAGATCGGCAGTGATAAACCAAATGTGGATCCAGCACTGCCTCATCCATCAGACAACAATATTGTGAATCATGTCTCCTGTTTCTAAAGGCCCTTGCTATACATGAATTATCTTTCTTTTCTGTTACAGACACATCTAGGGAGTCCACCAGCTAGGTCCTCAACTCCAGCCCCGAGAGCAATGCACAGGAATTTACAGACCCGACATTAAAAAGTCATCACAGCACTCATCCCTGAAGGCAAGCCGGGGCCCTCCAGATCTTTGGACTGTAGTTGCCCCTCCCCTCCCCCCCCCCATTCCAAATGCCTCAGCCTCCGGTGACACTGAACCTCAAGGCTTATGAATGATGACATAAGGTCAGGAGAGGAGAAACTTTCCCCACTGCATCGCCATGATGTGACCCTAGCCATTCAGAGCAAGTGAGCTTTCATCAGCCAAACCGGAGTCAGACATTCACAGAAGCTCTGTGAGGATTTATGCACTGTCCCCACTGCAAGTCATCATCATCTTCCTAGAAAATAGGGACTATGGGCAACGACTGTATTCACATGAGTGGAGCCTTATCACAGACAGTGTGCACTTACATCAGTCAGATGCGAGTGCAATGCTGACAGCAGGCATGTGAAAATGATGGGATATCCTCAATGGATCTCCTCATCCCCCTTCATGTATGTAGCAGCGATGAGGGCATCCCAAGCTTGTCTACCTCATTATTGCAGATGAGAATATCCTCATGGCCGACATCCTCTCCCTCGAGGACCTCTTCAGTCTTGTCCCCTTTGATGTCCTCCTCATCAGAGGAAACATGTCACTCCTCCATCTCCTCTTCAGGCAGTTCCTCCCCCAATGTAATGCCAGGTTATGTAGGGTGCAGCGAGCGATTACAATGCATGACACCCTCTGTGGATTGTATTGGAGGCTTCACCAGACCAGTCCAGGCACCTAAACCCCATCTTCAGCAACAGGCACCAGAGTGTGGTGACTAGGGGATTTTCACAGTAAATTCATTGCAATGTTAATGTAAGCCTGCTTGTGACAATAATAAATAAACTTAAACTCTCGTCTGCTTCACTAAGGTGTGAGTTGCAGCATGAACCTCATTGTAACTTATCTTAGCTTCACTCTGTGGCCTCTGCACAGGCATCATCGGCTACCTCCTCAGTGGATAGCCCTTTTCCTGAGTTGCCAACCCTGCAGCCTCTGTGGACCCTTAAACATGTCAGGGATATGAGAGTGGTTCAGAATACAGGAGTCGTGTACACTCCCTGGGAATCGAGCACAGACCTAGAGGATGAGTAGTTGCAGACCAGCTAATTGTTCATTGAATAGAAGCCCTTGTGGTTCATCCAGTTCACTGCTTGATGCCCTGGAGGTCTGACTGCCATATGAGTTGTGTTCCCTCACGAAGATTGCATCTGTCACCTCCTGGATGCACTTAACGTTTGTGTAACACAAGTGCCAGGCAATGACTATCTCCAACAAGAGAGGACCTAACCATTGCCCCATGACATTCAATGACATTAACATCACTGAATCCCCCACTATCAACATCCTGGTAGTTACCATTGACTAGAAACTGAACTGGACAAGCCATATTAATACTGTAGCTATGAGAGCTGGACAAAGGCTAGGAATCCTGCAGCGAGTAACTCAACTCCTGACCTCCCACAGCCTATCCACCATCTACAAGGTGTGTGATGGAATACTCTCAACTTGCCTGGATGAGTGCAGCTCCAACGACACTCAAGAAGCTCGACATCATCTAGGACAAAGCAGCCCGCTTGATTGATATCCATAACCATGCAATCCCTCCACTACCAGCGAACAATGGCAGGCATGTGTGCCATCTATAAGATGCACTGCAGGAACTCACTAAGGTTGCTTGGGCAGCACCTTCCAAACCCATGACCTCTACCATCTAGAAAGACAATAGCAGCAGATGCATGGGAACACCACCACCTGGAGGTTCCCTCCAAGTCACTCAACTTCCTGACTTGGAAATATATCACTGTTCCTTTGCTGTCATTGGGTCAAAATACTGCAATTCCCTCCCTAACAGCATTGTGGGTGTACCTACACCTCAGAGATAGCAGCAGTTCAAGTAGGCAGCTCACCACCTTCTCAAAGGCAACTAGGGATGGGCAATAAATGCTCGGCAGCGATGTCCACATCCCGTAAAATGAATTTTTAAAAACCTTGTATGTGGGGGCTTGTGAAATCCCACAGAGGTCACCTATGGAGCCCTGAAAGGAGCCACTGGTGTAAAAATTAAGCATTAGCGTAACTCTTAACAACACTGGCAGTGGATGCCCTCCAAGTCCCTGTGGCACCAAATCTTGCAGAAGGTAGAAGATGTGACTAACCAGTTCCCTGTACATGCATAGTCTTCAGCAATACTGGTTCTCAGACATCTGCAGTTATGTTAGGTGCCGTCTGTAGACCTTGGGTCTAGCAAGGCACTATCCACTCAGGGCTTCATCCTCTGCATGTGGAGTATGCCCTGCCACCCCTTTCTTTTCAAGTTTCTGCTCCTGCCTTTGCTGAGTCAGGCACCTCCGTTGACATCTTCTTCTTCTTCTCTCCTGCCTATGAATGAGAAGAATGACAGCGAGATTACCGGGCTTTATGTTTTATACTTTCTCCTCACTGCAGAATCAAAGAGAGATACTTGATGGTTAGCATTTGTCTTCTAAGGATCAACTCTTTGCCCATTCTTTTTCTGAAACTGCCTCTTAAAGCCCACTGACTCATGTCCCGGCCACCACATTGATGGCTCGTCCTTCATTCGCATGTTTGTTGGACGAGACCCCACACCACCCTTCCTCCACACCACGACCAAGTGGCCACAACATTGACCATTTTGCTGCATCCTGAGCTCTCATCTCAGATTGTCTCTCATTCTCAGGCATTGTCCCAAGTTGCACTCCAAGGCCTTGCGTGTAACATGGTCTACGCGGTGGCACTTATCAATACGCACCTCAGCACACAGCCAAAGATTAGGAGCACTTTCCTTGGACAGTGTGCCATTGCCAACTTCCTAAGTAAAAGGCACACCATGTCAGTCAGAGATTTTGGAAGTCACTGCGCCAAAGGTTAATGACTGAGCAGCAATCAACGGCACCCACAGACATGCTTGAGTGGGCAGAATTGTGTGTGTAGTTAGATTCCAGACATGTCAATTGAGTTACAACTGAACAGTGTCAGCCGCAATGTGGTAATCATCATTGACAGTTTTTCCATTAGCCTTGTCCTTGTCAACATCCCACCACCAGAAGCGCCAAGATTTGAGTGGAACACTCAGTCACTGATGACCGTCCATCTACCTACCACACTTTCCCAGGCTTCCTTTCCCTCTGTGAAGCCATTCCAAGAAGCCCGTGGCCCAGCAACGGAGAACGACCTCAGTAACGATGCTTTTCACACTTGACAGTCTTCCCCTCAGTCTCCGTGGAGTTCTTCCCCCCTTGCCAACTCCCCTTCTAGTACCCTGAAGTCAACACCATAGTCTCCCCTGACAAGGCCCCAGTGTTACTCCAGTCTCCAATGAGTCTAGGCCTGGACACCTCCAGTCACAGCCTGGTCGCCCTTGAGTCAGAGCCTGGTCACCCTTAGTCAGAGCCCAAGTCAAAAGTTGGCCACCTTCGAGTCCCACCTAACAAAATCCCCCAGCCAGTCAGAAACTGGCAGATTTATTGTATTTAGCGGCAACACCTGAGAGGAGGTGGTTGCTGCTGGTACTGCACCCAGCCAAGGCCTCGAATCAGGGATGAACCCAGGCACAGATGAGTGATAGTGCGAAGGGTGGCATAGGGTATGGGGATTAGGACAGGGGGAAAGCTTTCTGCAGGCACCCATGTCCTGATGCCGGGTCATTGAACCAAACACCAAGTATCTTTGAATGAGAGAAGCCCATCCCCACCCAACATTCCCTTCCCCCTCCCTGTATCACCCCCCACCCTCCCCCCACCTCCAACCCCACACCCCTGGGAGTGGGCAAGCAAGCATTCCAACCTCTCTACATGATGAGTCTCCATCTGCTGCTGGGTTAATATCAGAGGTGATAGCATCAGGCCCTTAAGTGACATTAATTGACACTTAACAATCTCAATTAGAGGCGGGGAAGCCATCTACTGTTTTCCCTGCCCTGAACTTAATCGAGGATGGAAATGGGAAGATGGTAGGCACCCACCCTCTGCACTTTTGCTCAATTCCACTAAATCCACCACAGGAAAGGACACAAGATTGTGCCCTGTGTCTAGCCAAGATACACACGTTAATTTATTACCTTTTAAAAAATGTTTTTGAATATTAATTTCAAATACCACTTTGTATATAATGCTGAAATGCAAAGTAAATAAGATTGTGTTTTTAAATGTAGTAATCATTCCTATTACTAATAAGATACTGAAAAGTAAAATAAAATTCTTCCGCCTGCCTGCAGTATATTGATGAATTTCTAAAGCTATGAATTCTAGCAGTGACAGAGCAGTGGTAGACATCATCTTATGCAGATCACATAAAGGAAATGAACGCTTCTTTGCTTAAACTCCTGCTGGTACGGAAACTGTTCTGTGATAAACCTGATGCACTTAGATAAGCTGAACCTAATTTAAATCCCATTTAAAAAAAATTGCAACTGTCTCCCGATTTTTAACTGCAAAGCCATTTTCAATTAATCTGGCATTTTGTTGGAACGTTTGGGAACATCTGAATGTATCAGCTTCATTTTTTAACACAAATAGTTTGTTTTTTTCAGTCTATGCTTAAGTCATTAATTGTTGAATATTCCTTTATGTGGTCCTGATTAAAGTCCCTATTCAAAATGAAATCATGAAGTAATCAAATAAATCCATCAAATCATTGTGCGGGTTGTCTTTATGTCTTATATTTTAAATGATGCAAATATAACACAGTAATATATATGCAACAACTTCAACATAATCCTTTGAACTAGTGTTTACATTGTGTATATAATTTACGAAAATTCTCATTTGTGTAACTTCCCCACTGCAATGCTGTCTGATTGTCATGTGTCCTGTCACTAAATTGGGTGAAAGAAGCTCCTTGGATTTAGCTATAGTGTAGCATAAACAAAAAAGTGGACCATGTTGCTTAAACAACAATGGAACAATTTAATTGCACAACACCACCATATTTCATTGGTTGTTTTCATCATTGAATCTGCATCTTCTTTTGCAGTCAGAAAGAATTTTATGAGAAGTGGGTAGGGACAAATTTCCATTAACATTAACAGACCCATTTTCTTCTGAGTTTTATAGACTGAATGTACTTAACGGGGCCTTGTTAATTTACCAATAAATCATGCAAAAGCAACTGAGAAAAATGATGTATAGCATGATTGGATGATACCTATAGTGTAGCTGATTTTGAGCAATAGATAGAACAATGTGTATAATCAGTGTTTTTTGATACATTGCTATGGCACAAATGAATTCAATACAGCAGAAACCACAGATATCACAAAATCCGCAGTACAAATGACAAAGTCATGAAAGCTTTCCAAATGTATTCCATTTCTGTATAAGCCAGCACTAATTTTTCTGTAAAAAAAAATTAGTTTTATGATGCCTAATACACCGATAAACAGTCATAAACGAATCCTAATAGATGCTATTGTATTTTTGCCTTCATTAAACTCCAACGATGCCTTTGCCTCTATGCTACAAGATTTGATGTGAAGATGCTATGACAGGCTTGGCTTCTCCCAACGCAGCTGGCACTGCTGATGCCAAAAGCCAGAGCTTGTTGTAATGGGATCATGGGAGACTCGTTCAGCACACAGTTTGCCTGCTAGGTTCCCACCCGCCTCTGAGCACTCAGCTCTTGTGCTCGAGTCCTCTTAATGAGGGGTACAGGACAATGCCAGCATTGTTGCTTCTGTTTGGAATCTTGTGCTAAGAACAATTGCTGTTTACCCAAGCATTTGCCCTACCCAAACTCTGTCGTTAATTACTTCTTGAGCTCCTGATTAACTCTGCTCTGCACTCTAATACAAAGAGCTATTGAGCCAGCCATTGGACATCTTCTAAGTCTACGGTATTGCTCAGTCTTCATCTTCATCTCCCATGCAAAACAGTTACCAACTCAATTTGCATATGACTCATCAACAGTATGCAGAATGATTATGCATGGCAAATCCCTCCGTTGCCACAGTGTGAAAAACCAATATCAAATACTAGTACCATTACAGATATGACACAGAGGTCTGTGGGGGAAAAAATGCATACTAAAGAAAACTAACATTGTAATTGACCTTGATAATTCCAGACAAGGAAAATTCATCTGCTTCCATTAAAAGAATTGATGCATCCAAAGTCTATTTACAAAATTGTCAAACAGTTAATACTTCTGCTTCAGTGTTAGCCAAAGAAAAATAGAATGTTCACTGTGCCTATTTGCATTTTTCTGTTTAGTAGTTTTCCATTGACAATATACATGTTTCTCATTCCTATCAAATGCGCTGCTGGCACTATGTAAAACAGCATCATGAATATGCATAATTATGGAGGTTTGCTGTAATTTTTCTGGGTTATCTGATGTGACATTTGTAGGACAGTAACATACATCAATTTAAGCAACAGCGACAAATACGAATTCTTTGTATTTTTGCATTAAATATTTATAAATCTTACAAAAATACGGAGGTATTTTTTTCAATATTTTGTGAAGAATTATTAAAAACTCTTCATGTTAATTTAAGAAGCGGTTAAGACTTCTTATTTAAAGGGCTCCCCCACATCCCCTCCCCCACCAACATATAGCTTTATATCGAAAACACAGGCTTTGAAGCAGGTAGGTTTGCCATTTCTATTACTTAAATGATGAGCTTTCAGGTTTGTTCTAATACAAGAAATGATGCACTGTTATCAATCTATTAAGAGCGCACTGCAAAATGGCTAATATTTTTGTCTAAGAGAATATTAAGTCAATAAAAATTTCAAAATGAAAAAGCAATGTCGACTCCTGATTTTAAATAGTGTTAGTGTTCAGACTTTATTCTTTTTCCAAACAACACCATTGTTAACTAGCTTGAGTATTGATTTTTCAAAATTTGAAACTTCCAACAATCTAAAAAAATATAGTTACAAATTTTTTTGAAGTTTTACAATAATAATATGTTTACAAATGCAGTGAAACATATACTTTGATTATTGTTACATACTATAAATTTTATGCATTTCATGGCACATTTAGTTTTTATCCACAGACTATTTGGGTTTTTACATCCACATATGATATAGCATAAATATGTTCCAATGTTACTAGTTATCAATGATAGCTAATTGGCTAAATGGGATAAAGTAAATGTATAGTTGCTTATATTTTAACATTTTTAATTAACGTTTTATTCAAAACTTAATTAGCCATCACGCAGTGCTTGAACATTACTTTTAGTAAAAGCACAATATATGCTACCTCCTTACATTTTAATGCATGCAGTTATTCTACAAGAAGCTTGCACATGAATGAACAAAATTTATACCAACCACAGAGAGTGCTTAAATCTTGACTGACTTTTATTTCAGTATGTTATTTAATGCAACAGTATGGATTAAATAAAATTTATATTTCCCACAAAATATGATACCACCTTTGAAAACAGATGCTAAATTTCAACTTTCAAGTCCTGGGTCACACCTACATAATTGGCTAAACCTCAATATCACAGAACTGCCATGCTGGCATGAATATTTCGATTATAATTAGTGAGGCCTGCTGAGAAGACATGATGATAATGGAATAATAATAAACGAGGATATGCATCAGTATGATGGAGACCAAAGATGCTCAACTTCACATGCAACACAAAGGGCATGGCTGCAAATTGGATATTGTAACAGTAATATTCTACAACATAGGTCTGGCTATTTCCAATGACTGACTATATATGATTAAGTACTATGCTACATTAATAGTGTAATGTGTAAAATACTTACAAAGTGGACAATGTATTAACATATTTCAATAACTAACTGAAATAAAGTCTGGTCAGAAAAACACAATGTGCAGTTTTGGCCTCAGAGTTCAGTAATAGCTCCAGTAACAACATGTACATAGAAGCAGTGCATACATAATGCAACAACAGCCATCTTGGATTAAGCTAAAAAGTACACTTATTTTCTATTAAAACGTTTTTACTTCATGATAGTAAATGCTATAGTTGTACACCATGAGAAAGCATGTAACAGGATTTATTTTACAACTGGCCCATAGACTAAATGCGCTTTACTGCTTATCAAAATGCATATTTTAAAGAAGAAATATTTGTTTAAAAAGCTGGGAGACAAAGTTCATTGCTCTCAGGTTAAACTCTTATCAGATTTAGGACTTGAATTAAATATAATGGATAGATTTATTTCAATTTCTTCCAAGGAACATGGCGGGCCCAATGTGTAAAAAGTAAATTCCCTCTAAAAAAATGCATTTTATTCCTGACTAGGCTGTTCCAACATTTTACAAGGTAAGCCCCCGTTTTACAACCGACATATTTTCTCTTTAGTCTTTCTTATAAAGAGGGCACTAAAGGTGATAAAAATTGATCTATGTCTGATTAAATAGCTCATGTGTGCAATATAGCATCAAATGTAAGTACAGGTGCAGTTTAATTTTGAGATCAAGTTTTTTTATTAATAAAACAAAGCAGAGGTCTATACGGTATTTCACTATAAATTCCATTTAAATAGAGTTGTTGATTATCTCTACTAATATTGAAAGTCATATTTAATAGAGAATGAGCATATATTTATTCCTATCAATTCCTGGCCATCATATGAAATTTCCAAATGTTTCTTTGGTATGTACAATATTAAGAATTAATGAAACCACAACAAGAAATCAGCAAGGCTGTGCTCATTGTCTATTTGTGACTTAAGCATTTATATATGAAACCTTTTCTGACCAGAACATGATTGAACCAGTTAGGGTCTACTTTAAAGAATAAATCATATTTTTATGCAAGCATTTTGCCTATGGTTCAGAATTGATATAAAATTAGGGAAGTGGGGAAGCTTTGCATGATAATTTAAAATGTCACATTCCACTGAAAGAAATCATTTTTTTATAAATTCAACGGAAGATATATTGGGGCAATTAAATTTGTGTTGTCTGTACATGGTATGGAAGCAGCACAACAATAAAATATAGATAGGGAACATTCAACATTAAACTGGATAGTGAACAAGAAAAGTTCAGACTTAAATTATTATGCCTTATAACCCTTATATTTAAATAGAAATCCAATAAACAACATAACTTTGCATTTCTACATATCTTCAGATAGACTTATATGTACTAATAATAAAAACTTCTCCCTGTTTCATCATGCATATCAGCACAAGTGTTTGGTCTTCATATCCAGATTAGCATTTACTAAATCAGGCCCAAACTTTGATCAGTACATTTGCTTTAATAGTTTTGTTTTCTTCCATTCTGTCATATTAAATAAACTATTATATGCGCACTCTTTTTAAAAGGCTCCAAAATAAATTTAAATTTACTTCTTTACAACTTCATGTTTCTGAACAAATATGTTATATGTGTGCAACATGAAAGGAAATAAATGAACTTTAAATGAAGTTCTGTACTAGGGAATACAAATATTTATCATTAAAAGCTTTTTTGAATTGAACTATGATTTATTTTCACGTCAATGGTTCAAACATTGGATACATCTTTTTTAAACAGCAATTGTAGATTTTAAAAAAATAATAAATAAGATGTTGCATTCTTTAACAGTTGACCTCATAATCCCAATATGTATCGGTCCAATCCAAAGGCATTGGTTAAAATAGATAGTGCAAATTTATTTTTCCGTGTTTGCTATAAAATCACTTTCTTAACAAAAATAAGTACAAGAAACAAAATAGAACATGGAGAAATAAGAAGTGTCCTGAAAATAAGTAAAATTTTGTAGCTAAACAATGAAGTATAAAGTCAATTTTCTACATTGTCGGTTAAATGTTTGGAAGTAAATCCATGCTAAGATTAAAAACAGTCTGAAAATTTGAAATCCAACCAGTTTTTTTAAGGACTACATATTTTGAAAAAGTACCTAAGGAACACGCTATAGATATTTATTTACTGAAGACCAAAATCAGTGTACTTTATTCTAGCATATTTTATCTATAACAAAAAAACAAACTTTCCTTTGAGTGGTCTATGAACCGAATAATAAATGTCAGGCCTAAATCCTCTATGAAAATCATTTCAGTTTAATCCTCTATATTCTGCAGCATGCAAATAAGTGCCAAGGCCCTCAGCCTGCCGTCATAGATGCAGCCAATTTACAGATACTGAATTATGTGCTATGAGCTCCCTTTCTGCACCTCCCCCATCTCTGAACTTGATCCCAGCTGCATACGTTATAGACAAAATCACAAACCAAGGTAACATATCATAGATTGCATGCTGTAAATTAACTAGACATTTGATGCAGAAAAAACTATGGCTGTACTAAGGGAACAAATAACAAAACCATTCATTTTCAGTATTGCAGAGACTGTGGATTAAACATATCAAGCAAACACATATGAAACCACCGTATATTTGTCTTTGCAGAACTCTAAAAGAAATCCAGCAGCTGAATAATATTAAATGCAGCTCTTTCTGAATAGGCATCATACAGAAGAGCTGAATATTTAGGTGTTAATAAGATGCACAATTCATAAATTATTGAGTTCATTTTGAAGTCTCTTTCCTAACACGTTCTTGCACAATGTGTGGATATTGTGGTCATCCCAAACCACCAATAACTATGAGTACATAATTTTCTTTTTGTCTAAAAATGCTTCCAGTGCTCATAGTACTGCATCGTACAACTTGGTCTTGTTTTCTAAAATAAGTACATTACACTGGTAAAATATACATTTTTGGTATCTATGCTGCTTAATATTCATGGATTTATTTACAGTTCCCCATATTGCAAATTTCACATGCAAGTGCATTTCTGTATTTTGCATTACTGTCATGTCTATATTCCTGTGGGAATCTTCAATAAGATTTTTGATAAATCAAGATTTAACAGGCAAATATTGCTATAATGTATTCCATATTTCCATATTTCAGTCTGCTTTTTGAAATAAAACAAAACAATGGCAGTCTGTTATTTAGATTGCTCACTACATATAAATAATAAAGGCCTGCATGTTAAATTTTAGTTCTAACCCAAACTTATTTTTAATTGCTTTGGGGGTGCCAATTTGGGTGAATATTTTAGAGATGATTAATGGCTAAGTTTTGACAGTCTGAAGGATGTGTCTTCTTATGTTAACAATATTCCATTGTACCCCCATATCCTTACCTTCTTTATGTGCAAACATTTCTGATTATTAGAAAACAGGAACACTTGGAAGCTAATATTAAATAAATCATTTGAAAAGAGGTATTTTGTAGATTTCGTAACTACTGTCTGCAATTGTTTTAGAAGGACAAATATGTAAAATTCAGCAGTATAAGTTGACAAAATTCTTAAAAACACTTCGCAACTTGCTAACTTCAGGTCATCCCAACAAAGGTTTTGACATTGCCATGTTGACAAATTGAATCAAAGCATTCATCATTTTATATTACTAATTGAAGTTACTTTTTTGTTTGACAAATATATTGTTAATATAAGCAGGGTGGAGGTATGGGAAGACCACACCTTCTATGATACTGTCATCTTCTAATTCATCATTATTGTGCATTAAAATCTTGATGTGAAGGTTTTAATAGCAGGGCTGGTATCACTAGTAAATACAATACACGATCAAAACTCTTTTTGCTGAATTTGATTTTTATGTGAAGGTAATAAAGGAAGGTTTTGCAGTCTAACATATTTGCAATTCCTATCAATGCCGTACAGTGTATTATATTCATAGGTTCCACTGCAGCCAGACTGAGATGTGGTTAAAAATAACAATACGAAATGGTCAACGCAAAAGATAACTCAAGAGAAAATTGTACTTTTAGCATCAGGTTACATGCTGTTTTCAGCATTGGTTTTCTGTTTATTTGATAAGGGAATTTGTAGAAGTAAAATCACAATATGCCGTTTGCAACTTAAATGTCTATGTATAACTAGTAGCATGCATTTGTTATGGTGATAACCTTTGTTCCAAGGGGTGTGGCTTAAATTCATGCTACTGTAACATTATTGGTAGAAACTACGTGCAGTTGGGAATTGAACTGTACACTGTGATAATCACATTCTGTTCACTTTCCATTACCATATATTCTTCATTACTGTGTTGGAATCTATGAGACCATCTGAGTCTGAAATTGTCACTCCAATGAACAAATGAAGTACAGGAATACCAAATGCTTAAAATTAAATGTGTATGACTAAGTGAAAAAGGTACATCCACAATTAACTGAATTCTGAAGACGTTAAGAATGCACACTGTTGTATAATGTTTTATCCTGTTAGTGCTTTCTGGAAACAAAAAAAAACTGCTCTGGACTTCATTTTAGCTCTTATTAAAATGTCATATCTTTACAATATGAAACTGTAATAAATTAATTACTGCAATAAATGACAAATGGATTCTGTAATACATTATTTTACTGATACAGCTTTGGTAGCAAAAAACAACAGATTTTTATTATAACAAACAAGTTAACCATAACATTGTCAGATACAGCTACAACATGTCGCCGTATTGCAGATACTGTATTATATTGATACAGAATAAATTAAAGTGCATGACAAAAGGAAACAGGGTTATGCATGAATCATTCTGAATAGGGTTGGCAAGTCAGTTTAGACTGGCCTTATTGCTGCCAAGTTTTATTCTTAAATTCTCTGTTATGTCTTGAGTTTTTTTATTGTAAATATAAATTATTTATTATGCAGTATTCCAGCACTGATAAACAATTATTATATTGACTTTAAGTTTACTACACAAAGAAGATTATGGTTACCTGGGTGTCTGTCACAAGTCACATTTATAGGTTTTCTAAGTTACTACAGTCAAAAACAGGCTCACTCAGATACACTGATGGGCTTGATCAATCCAAGCTACAGTAATGTCTATGCAGTGACAATCCTGCTATATATTCTTTACTACTCTGTCAATTGAAATTGATTCATAATCAATAAACTGGTTTAATACAAAGTGTCCCAATGCAAACATTACCAAAAAAGAGGTCAGAGGACATTTTGGATTTGTGTTGGCTTACTTGGCTTCAAAACTCTATAAAAATGCATTTTTTTTGTTTACCATGCCTCATACTGTGTTTGCACACCCAGATTTGCCCATTCTGCACACTCCTTTGGCTGCAGGCATGTGGAACTATGCTAGGATTGACACTGTCAACATACACTTGGTTGGACATACATCAATTCATATTTCTCACGTTCAGCACTGTTACCTTAGATTGGCAGAGCAGGCCTCGTGCTGTTCTAATTCCAGGAATAAGTCTGAACAGCCAGTTCTGTCACTCTTGAAGTAAAGAGATCTTACTAGTCATCTTCCATGCTGAAATGAACAATTAAAAATTAAGGATGGTGCACTGTTTAGAATTCTTTCAAAACATATTTTAATCTCATATGCCTTTAATAATCTGCAGATTTGACAAATTAATCTGAATCTTTCACATACATTTGCCCAAACGTAATAGTGCTAATATAAGGATCTTGACCTTGATTTAACAAATCGCATTGCAAAAATAGCTGCTAAAGTACAAAAAAACTTTGACAACTTTACAACTTCAAAAACAATTCAGTTAAGCAAATGCTAATGGTCCATTATGCCTGTAGGGCATATTTATATGGTGCCTTTAATGTGGTAATATGTCCCATGCACTTCACAGCAGCATTATCAAAGGAAATCAAACATGGAGGCAAAAAAGCGAATTTAGGACAGGTGATGAAGGTCAAAGAAGGCTCAGATTTAAAGAGCGAGTTAAAGGAGGAAAAAGAGGTAGAGACGTAAATTTGTTTGAGGTGGGAGTGGAGTGGGGGGGGGGGCGGCGTGGGGTGGTGGTGGGATGGTGTTTGGTAGAGAGGACGGAGGTGTTGCATTCTGGGGTAGTGCCGGTTGATTGGAAAACGGCTAATGTTACGCCGCTGTTTAAAAAAGGAAGGAGACAAAAGGCGGGTAACTATAGGCCGGTCAGCTTAACGTCTGTAGTAGGGAAAATGCTGGAATCCATTATTAAAGAGGAGATAGCAGGGCATCTGGATAGAAATGGTTCGATCAATCAGACGCAGCATGGATTCATGAGGGGAAAGTCGTGCTTGACGAACATGTTGGATTTTTATGAAGATGTGACGAGGGCGGTTGATGGAGGAGAACCGGTGGATGCGGTGTTTTTGGATTTCCAAAAGGCGTTTGATAAGGTGCCCCATAAAAGGCTGCTGAAGAAGATTAGGGCACACGGAGTTGGGGGTAGTGTGTTAAAGTGGATTGGGGACTGGCTATCCGACAGGAAGCAAAGAGTCAGAATAAATGGGTGTTTTTCCGGTTGGAGGAAGGTAACTAGTGGCGTGCCGCAGGGATCGGTACTCGGGCCGCAACTGTTTACCATTTATATAGATGATCTGGAGGAGGGGACGGAGTGTAGGGTAACGAAGTTTGCAGACGACACAAAGATAA
Source organism: Mustelus asterias (assembly GCF_964213995.1). Taxonomy (NCBI): domain Eukaryota; kingdom Metazoa; phylum Chordata; class Chondrichthyes; order Carcharhiniformes; family Triakidae; genus Mustelus; species Mustelus asterias. Next base: position 100,628,195 of record NC_135806.1, on the reverse strand, counting down.
GTGGAAAAGTGAATCGTGTGGAGGACGGAGAAGATCTGCAGAGAGATTTGGACAGGCTGAGTGAGTGGGCGAGGATATGGCAAATGGAGTATAACGTTGATAAATGCGAGGTTATACACTTTGGAGGAAATAATAACAAATGGGATTACTATCTCAATGGAAACAAATTAAAACATGCTACCGTGCAAAGGGACCTGGGGGTCCTTGTGCATGAGACGCAAAAGCCCAGTCTGCAGGTACAACAGGTGATCAAGAAGGCAAATGGGATGTTGGCCTATATTGCGAGGGGGATAGAATATAAAAGCAGGGATGTCTTGATGCACCTGTACAGGGCATTGGTGAGGCCGCAGCTGGAATACTGTGTGCAGTATTGGTCCCCTTATATGAGGAAGGATATATTGGCATTGGAGGGAGTGCAGAGAAGGTTCACCAGGTTGATACCGGAGATGAGGGGTTTGGATTATGAGGAGAGGCTGAGGAGATTGGGTTTGTACTCGTTGGAGTTCAGAAGGATGAGGGGGGATCTTATGGAGACTTATAAGATAATGCGGGGGCTGGATAGGGTGGAGGCGGAGAGATTCTTTCCACTTAGTAAGGAAGTTAAAACTAGAGGACACAGCCTCAAAATAAAGGGGGGTCGGTTTAAGACAGAGTTGAGGAGGAACTTCTTCTCCCAGAGGGTGGTGAATCTCTGGAATTCTCTGCCCACTGAGGTGGTGGAGGCTACCTCGCTGAATATGTTTAAAGCGCGGATGGATGGATTCCTGATCGGTAAGGGAATTAAGGGTTATGGGGATCAGGCGGGTAAGTGGTACTGATCCACGTCAGATCAGCCATGATCTTATTGAATGGCGGGGCAGGCTTGAGGGGCTAGATGGCCTACTCCTGCTCCTATTTCTTATGTTCTTATGTTCTTATGTTGTGACTTCCAGAGCTAAGGACGTAGGCAACTAAATGCATTGTTGTCAATAATGGAACAAAGGATACTGGGGAAGCATGAAACCAGGATTGGAACAGTGCAGGGTTGGGTGGCTGAAGGAGGCCAGAAAAGAGAGATGAAGCCTTGGAGGGATTTGAACACAGCAAGAATTCCAATATCATTGAATTAATTGGACTGTTGACCAAAGGATTACAGCCTGGATGTTTACTTACTGAACCTGCCAGGAGGGGTGGGGACGGGTAGGAGGAAGAGGGGTCCATTGCAGGGTGGGTGCAGTTGGCATCAGAAAGGCATTAGGAACAGAGATTTCCCCCTACTTACAAAATATCACTGATCACTTTCCCTACCAGATGTTAGCCTGATTGACAGGTTTGGTTTTTAATCAGGTTAGGAGCAGATCTCTGGAGGCTGTAGGGCCAGGTAGGCCCATGCTCATGGAGGAGGTGGATGGAGTAGCAATGAGGGATCAATGGGGGAGTGAAGCGTGGAGGATGAAGAATCGATTTGGGGAGAAGGGGGTAGTTGTGGGAGATGGTGGTAAATCGGAGGAGAGGGGGATCAAACAAGAAGGATAAGAAAACGATTGGGGGAAGGACATTTATTCAAGGGGATACTTGGAGGCCTTGGTGATGGGAAACTGGATTGGGGGGAGGGGAGGGGAATAGAATTAAGATCTGGGTGTGGAGAAGTTTAAAGGGGTAGTCAGAGGCCTGGATGGTAGACTGGAGTCTTGGCAGCATGAATTAGGTGCCCCTGAGATGTTATCAGAAGCTTCTGGGATGGAATTGGGAGCTTAACTAAATTTTCTAGGCCTCAATGGTAGTTTGGAGGGCTCGGGTATGTGTGGGTGGGACAAGAGGCTACATGAGGAAGATTGAGGCTAGGTGCACAACAGTGAGTCTTAGTCAGGTACTTGGGTCCAGTAGGTAGTCCCAGGCTCACAGTCTCATTGTAATATTAAAAATATCAGCCCACCTTACTGGACAGTCCCACCTAAGTAAAAGCCAGAGATGGATGGAGTTGAGGCAGCTTTGAGTTAGGATTCCAATTTTTAAGACTTTAGCTCCCCATCCGACCCAAAGCCACCAGTTGCTGTTAGCTAAAATTCCACTGCCCAAAAATTGAAGAGCAACATTTTCTAATTTTAAAAGAGCATGTTAAGGTGATATGCAAATTTTAATCACAAGTCGGGGAGGTCTTGTGGTTCAGTGTGTCTGCCCCTTTCACTGAACCAGAAGGTCCACGTTCAGATCCCACTCCAGGACTTACTGGCCATCAAAGAATGACATGTTCATGATGCAGCTGAACCGGTTGCTAATCCCTCTAACATGGTGGGAAGAACAGGAGAGATTCCTGGTCAGCCATGTCTGATGTGGAGTAGTGCCTCTCAAATTATTACCACGTCTCTCTATGAAATAGAGAGAGATGCTTGCGGTCTCTTGCGAACAATGGCTAATTAAGCATGGGCATATCCACATGGACATGTTTAAAATAATGCTCTGCATTACCTTAAAACTGTACTTGCAAAGGTAATTCCACTCAACTTTCAGTATTTCTACTAAAAGGTAGGATGATAAGCCATCAAGGAATGTAACTGTAACCTGACTGAGCAGCAGGTTCAGCTTGGCCACGTTGTTCTACTCTGATTAATAGCTGCACAGCAGAACAGACAGTTCATTGTAGACATAATCTACTAAGCATCATGGACCTCCTCATTCCACCAGACCTGCTCCCTCAGGCCCATTCTTTTAACAGTGCATTTTCTCAGGTCTCTGAGCCTTCCAGGAAAGCTTAAGAACATTGAAAATGTTTGTGTCCATTCAATTTCAAACTCCATTATCTTTAGCTAGCCTTTGATTGGCAAGTTGAATCAATTAGCCACTAGCCAGGAGCTTTGTTTGTTTATCTTTCCTTTCACAGCTGAATGCATCTCAAGTGCTTTCCAAACATTGAGGTTAGAAAAGAGGAAGTGAAATCTCCTGGCTAGTGGGCAATTGATCCAACCTGTCAATTGAAGCACTTGAAAGGGGCCAGAGACCGGATGCTACTCTTTGCAAGTGAAAAGGGGAAAACCCGGTGAAAGTCAATCCCTGCTGTGACTCAAAGCACTTCAAATGGCAGCAGCTGAAGCTCTTTCAATGTTAAATGGGAGATTTATCCAGTGAATCTGCTGTCAATCCAAGCACTTCAGAGAGGTTTCAGGGCCTTATGAGAGAAAGCAAGAGGATCTCCCTGGTAAAACTGACAGGTGCTTTCTATCAGGGCACCTTAAAGAGGTCATGACATTATGAGCTTATGACATTAACCAAGGCCAATCCCGACTGTGGAATGGCTGCTGCAATAATTTTGAAGGCTTCCAGGTGTTCATGGAGCATGGGTTTGAATATGACCAGGACATTTAAAAGGTTTTAAAAGACAGAGACAATAATGAATATCTTTACCAGAATAGTGTCAGAAATCAGCATCCTGAGAGTGAACACTCACTTCCAGGACAACAAGGACAAGCGCAGCCACTGGACCAGGGAGACTTCCAAAGTCAATCCCTTTCCCCCCAGCCTAAGCCCTCCGACGTCATGTCCTTTGAAGCCCCTCCCCTGCCCACTCTGCAGCCTGACAGCGCAGAGAGGTACATGGGCACTGCACTTAACTCCTTGCTGGGAGGCTGGAGTATCCATCCTCAAACCCGGTAGTAAGACATTTAAATGTGTCATTATGAATATCAATTAGGTTCTTGCCTGTTCTGAGCTGGAACCTGATCAGGGCTCTCAGGGCAGGCCAAGAGAACAAGAGAATCGCGACGGGTCTGAAACCTGGCGAGATTCCTGTTTTAGCCCTGATGTTGATTCACTGGGCCATTGGGATTCCCGCCAGAGACAGAAACGAGCGGGCCCAGTGAATCCCTGACTTAATCAATTTCAGTACAAAGACAGGAAGTCCATTAGGACAATAGACAAGCCTAGCACTAAGGAAAATTACTGAAGTGAAGGAGAAGCATCATATGAGGTCATGTGACAAAAGAGAGCCAATAGAGGAGATCATGGGATCTGGATGAGATTCATGAATATATAAATAGGTTACATTGTTTTTAGTAGTACAATCCTTGTGGGATATCCAGTGTAAGACCTGCAGGGTATCTGAATCTAAAGAGTTTGTGACTAGACTTGATTGGATTCTGCCTGTGCAATTTCTATTCACACTGAGCTTTATATAGGCGAAAGATGATTCAGACTTAATTCAACTTCATAATTAAGAAGTAATTCAACATTGGTGAGTACTCCTACTTGCAATTTTTTGAAAATTTGCATGTTTGATGCCGAGCTAAACTAAAACCTGAACCACCAAGGATCAATCCAGACAAAGCGCAGATAGGAAGTAGACTATTTCCACTGTCAGTGTTCCATAGCAATAATTACACAGGATAACAAACACCCTCACATCAAGGCCATAAATAAATTGAATAGAGAAATTGTAGTATCTTCAAAGATGGGCGAACACCAAGTAGATTAACGAACAAACGGAAAAAAACTATTTACAGAGAGTGATATGAAAGGCTACCATATGCTATGACTCCAGACTCCTTACAGAGGGGACAACCTCAATTAGGTTCTTGCCTGTTCTGGGCTGGAACCTGATCAAGGCTCTCAGGGCGGGCCAGGAGAATCACGACGGGTCTGACAAGATGGTCAAATGGGCGGATAAGTGGCGGATGGAATTTTGAAAAGTGTGATGTGATACAATTTGGAAGGAGTAATTTGACAAGGAAGTATACTCTGAAAGGTCTGACACTAGGAAGTTCTGAAGAACAAAGGGACCTTGGCGTGTTTGTCCACAGATCTCTGAAGGCGGAAAGGCAGATTAAAGGGTGGTGAAAAAGGCATATGGCACACTTGTCTTTATCAATCGGGGTGTAGGTTACAAAAGCAGAGAGGTCATGATGGAGTTGTATAGAACTTAGGTGAGGCCACAGCTGGAGTACTGTATGCAGTTCTGGTCACCACATTATAGGAAGGACGTGAACTCACTGGAGGGGATGCAGAGGAGATTCACCAGGATGTTGCCTGGGATAGAACATTTAAGTTATAAAGAAAGGTTGGATAGGCTTGGGTTAATTTCTCTGGAGCAGAGAAGACTGATAGATGACTAACAGAAACTGATGGTTAACTGACAGAAAGCAAAGAGAGGGGGAAATGGATGTTCTCCTGGTTGGTGATCAGTGACCAGTGGTGTGCCTCAGGGATCAGTGTTGGGACCACAATTGTTTACGATTTACATAGATGATTTGGAGTTGGGGACCAAGTGTAGTATGTCAAAATTCGCAGATGACACTAAGATGAGTGGCAGAGCAAAGTGTGCTGAGGACACTGAAAGTCTGCAAAGGGATATAGATAGTCTAAGTGAGTGGGCGAGGGTCTAACAGATGGAGTACAATATTGGTAAATGTGAGGTCATCCATTTTGGTAGGAATAACAGCAAAATGGACTATTATTTAAATGGTAAAAAATTGCAGCATGCTGCTGTGCAGAGGGACCTGGGTGTCCTTGTGCAGGAATCTCAAGGAGTTGGTTTGCAGGTGCAGCAGGTAATTAAGAAGGCAAATGGAATTTTACCCTCTATTGCTACAGGGACGGAGATTAAAAACAACGAGGTTATGTTGCAGCTGTATAAGGTGCTGGTGAGGCCACACCTGGAGTACTGTGTACAGTTTTGGTCTCCTTACTTGAGAAAGGACATACTGGCACTGGAGGGGGTGCACAGGAGATTCACTAGGTTGATTCAGGAGTTGAGAGGGTTGGCTTATGAGGAGAGACTGAGTAGACTGGGGCTATACTCATTGGAATTCAGAAGAATGAGGGGAGATCTTATAGAAACATATAAGGTTATGAAGGGAATAGATAAGATAGAAGCAAGAAAGTTGTTTCCACTGGCAGGTGAAACTAGACCTAGGGGGCATGGCCTCAAAATAAGGGGAAGCAGATTTAGGATTGAGTTGAGGAGGAACTTTTTCACACAAAGGGTTGTGAATCTGTGGAATTCCCTGCCCAGTGAAGCAGTTGAGGCTACCTCATTGAATGTTTTTAAGGCAAGGATAGATACATTTTTGAACAGTAAAGGAATTAAGGGTTATAGTTAACGGGCAGGTAAGTGGAGCTGAGTCCACGAAAAGATCAGCCATGATCTTATTGAATGGCGGAACAAGCTCAAGGGGCCAGAAGGCCTACTCTTTCTCCTAGTTCTTATGTTCTTATGTGATCTGATTGAGGTGTTCCAGATTATGAGGGGCATGGACAGGATAGATAGGGAGCAGTTGTTCCCCTTCATTGAAGGGTCAGTTACGAGGGGACACAAGTTAAAAGTGAGGGGTGGAAGGTTTAGAGGGGATTTGAGGAAAAACCTTTTTACGCAGAGGGTAGTGATGATCTGGATTGCACTTCCTGGGAGGGTGATGGAGGCGGGATGCCTCACATCCTTTAAAAAGTACCTGGATGATTACTTGGCATGCCATAACATTTAAGGCTATTGGCCAAGTGCTTACAAGTGTGATGAAGCGGTCAGGTCCGGACTTTTCATGCGTCGGTGCAGACTCGATGGGCTGAAGGGCCTCTTCTGCACTGTAATATTCTGTGATTGTGTGATTCTGTGAACCTGCACTCAGCCCCAGGATTCATGCGCTGTGCTCTGATTGGCCAAATGGGTCACATGGCCCTCTGAGGACATCCCCCTCCTACCACCCCTCCCCCCACCCATTTTAAATTTCTGATTAACACATCCCCATAACAATTGAACTATTTACAATATTATGCACAAATGGATCTCAAACACTGTATTTTTTAACATAAGCTGTTCCAGGGACTTCCTGATCCTTTGGGATCATTGTAATTCGCTAGCAGGTGCTCCAACAGTAGAGGTAGTTCTGGCTTGAACCTCAATAGATTGACTCTTGACTTGCAAAGGGTGCGTCTGAGCAGATAACTTCTCTAGTTCACCACTGGAACATGACTTGGCTCTTCTTCAGGGTTGCTTGTTGCTGCACTACTGCCATCCAGAGCAGTATCACTGACAGGCATACTAAGCAGACTGCCCCAATGGTTTTGTGTATGATTCTCTCCTTCTCAGATGGTCCAGGTGTTTCCTTACCCTTTTTCCTTGGACGAGAATTTCATACGACATTGGACCCATTCTGGCCTCGACTGTTCCAGAGGTCCAAATTTGGACCAGCACTATCATTCTTTAAATATACCAAGTCCAGCTCAAATGTCCTCTCTGTTTTTGTCGAATTGTGATGCTTCTTGTGTGTGTTCTGTTTTGCTTCTGCCTCCCCACTAACTTAGGGAATCCAAGATCCAATCTTGTTCTAATAAGTCCATTAGTAACTTGATGGGTGTGATGCCTATGATGACATGAATTGTTGTTCCAGAGGAGATTAGGAATTAGGCCAGTTTGATTTGTAGAGAGGCTGATAACTGTTTTTTCGTGGCAGCATTGAATGTTTGGATGGCTCTCTCTGCCAGCCCATTTGAAGCAGAGTGGTAGAGTGTAGTCAAATATGTTGACTGCCTTTGGTCACATGAAATGTTGGAACACTTCACCCGTGAAAGCAGTGCCATTATCGGATACAAGCTTCTCGGCAACCGAATGGGTGGCGAATGTTTGTCGTTATTTCTTGACCATTGTTGACGAGATTCTACACTTAATTTTGTGTATGTCCAACCATTGTGTGTGAGGTGGAACATGGAGCCCATGCAAAATCAATGTGCAGTCAAACCCATGGTCAACGTGGCCACTTCCATGGGTATATTAGGGCCATGGATGGCAATTTTTAGTGAATTTGACATTGGTGTCAAATCCTCAATATCGGTATCTATTCCGGGCCACCACATGTAACTTTGTGTGAGAATTTTCACCTTTGTCAATCCAGGTTGGGCATAATGTAATTCTTGTAACAACAGCTTTCTAGCAGAGTGGGAAGGAACTCCCTTGCTCCCTATAATAATACACCGTCCTCACAACTTAACTTGTCCTTTCTTATCTAGAAGGGCTTGAACTTCTCAGACCTGTCATCACAATGCCATCCATGGAGGACCATGTGTTTGACATGAGATAATCTTTCTAAAACTTGATCTGTCATGCCGATACGGGCCATGTATCACAAAAGTGTAGGACAAGAACAATTTCCTGTGGTACAGGCAGAGACGGTATACTTTCAGGTATAGAAAAGTGGCTCAAAGCATCTGTATTTAAAATGTGTGTGCATACCCTATGTTGAAAAGTATATTTGTAGACTGCTAGCAAAAGAGCCCAGGGTTGGACCCGTGCTGAAGCTATGTGAGGAATGGACTTATCCTCCTTAAATAGGCCTAATAGAAGTTTGTGGTAAGTGACAATTACAAAATACCATCCATAAACACACTGATGGAACTTCTTCACTCTGAAAGTTACAGCTAGTTCCTCTTTCTCAATTTGAGAATAAGCTTTTCCTGCATCAGTCAGAGTCTGTGAGGTAGAAACAATAGGCCTTTCTGCACCATCTTTCATCTTGTGCGATAAAGCCATTCCGATTCCATATGAAGACGTGTCACAGGTAATAATTATCTCTTCTGAGGGGTGAAAATAAACTGGGAGACTGGAAGACTGCAATGCCAGTTTAATTGCTTAAAGACATCTTTCCAATACCACCTCTGATTCTTCTTGAGCAGTGTGTGTGTGGACCGGGGGGAGGGGGGGGGGGGGGGGGGGGTTGGGGGGGGTTGGGGAGATGGGGGGGAGGGGGGGTTGGGGAGGGGGGGGTTGGGGGGGAGGGGGGGGTTGGGGAGGGGGGGGTTGGGGGGGAGGGGGGGGGGTTGGGGGGTGGGGGGGGGGGTGGCGGGGAGCTGCGCAATGCTGTAGAGAGATTTGGAATAAAGTGTCCATAATAGTTCACCATGCCTAAAATGATTTCAATTCTGATACATTTCTGGGGCCAGTGCTTCCTTAATTGCTTTTAACTTCTCTTCCATAGGGTACAGCCCCTTTGCATCTGAACCCTAGGTGCATGACTTAATGAGCTTGGAACATACATTTCTCCTTTTTTATCCGGCCTGCTTAAATCTTTTTAAAATTTCCCTAAGATTTGACAAATGCTCCTCTTTAGATGCTCCTGTAATCGGTATATCATCTAAATATCTAAATAGACAACTACCTTTGGTAGGTTCTGTAATAAGCTTTCCATCGTACACTGAAAATTTGAACATGCCGATGAGACTCCAAAGGGCAGCTGAGTATACTTGTTGATTGTATATTTGTTACAATAAACAGTCTTTGTGGCTGTTGACTATAACAAATTCTCTAGATGCCTCAATTAATTCTAATTGTTGATACGCATGGCTCATATTAAGTTTCGTATAAGTTAAGCCTCCTGCTAACTTGGCATGAAAATCTTCAATTCTTTGTATTGGATATCGATCTAATTTTGCTGCTTGATTCATGGTTAATTTGTAGTCCCCACATATCCTGATAGTTCTTTTTGGCTTAACCACTGGCACGATTGGAGCTACCCACTCCAAACACTGTACAGGCTTAATGATGCCTAATCCTTCCAGACTCTTGAGTTCAGACTCAACCTTCTCATGTAAAGCAGGTCAGCTCTGTAGAAATTAGGCATGGCCTCAGGATCCACATAAATATCTGCTTTTAGGGATTGTATCTTGCTTAACTCATCTTGGATCACGTCTTGGTGCTTTTTAAAGACTCCCGGAAGTTCTCACCATTGATCTTGAAGATTTCCCAGCCAATTTAGTTTAATTTGGTGAAGCCAATCTTACCCCATCAAAATGGACCCTTATTCTTCTATTATTGTGAGAGGCAGTTGAGCTGACTGATGTCGGTAGCTTACGGGCGTTGGTACTATTCCTAGGACATTTAAAGTTTCCCTAGCATATGTTGCTAGCCTGAACGTCATGCTGCTACAGTGGCACAGTGGTTAGCACAGCTGCCTCATAGCACCAGCAACCCGGGTTTGATTCCCGGCTTGGGTGACTGTGCGGAGTTTGCACGTTCTCTCTGTGTCTAAGTGGGTTTCTTCTGGGTTCTCTGTTTTCCTCCCACAGTCCCAAAGACGTGCTGGTTAGGTGCATTGGCCAGACTAAATTCTCCCTCAGTGTACCTGAACAGGCGCCAGAGTGTGGCGACTGGGGGATTTTCACAGTAACTTCATTGCAGTGTTAATGTAAGCTTACTTGTGACACTAGTAAATAAAGTTAAACTGTAAGAGCTAAAATCCTCTTTGCAAATAATGAAATATTTGTTCCCCGATAACAGTTGCAAGGTAACCACCTCCATTCTGAGTGGTTAACCATTCACTTCCAAAGCTACAGTAATTGGGGCTGTCTTGTCCATCTTGATGTTGTTTAACTTATATACTTTGGAATCATTTTCAGGGTTATTCTCAACACTGTATTGGATTCAATTTTTGTTTGTTGTCCCCTCATTACTGCATTTGCTCTTAATGTGCCCCCTCTTATTGCAGGCATAACATGTTGCTTCCCTGAATTCAAATCTCTCCTGGAGTGAATGCACCACATTTTTCAAAACTTCTAGTCTGTGGACTAAATTCCCTATACTTCTGCACTCTCTTTTTCACCAAGCTTTTTTGCTCACTATTTCCTGCACTCCCCTCCCTGGTGCTTCAAGTACCAGTAAGTAGCTTCCCATCAAACTTGGTGGACCTCACCGATTTGCACGCTCTGGGATTCCGTTGCTTCCATTTTAGTGCTTTCTATGGCCTGGGTGACCACTAATGCCTTCTTCAAATTAATCTCTGCCTCTGTGAGTAATTTCTTTTGCGTGATCGTATTGTTAACATCATTGACTAGTCTGTTTCTCAACATGTCGGTAAGTGCAGATCCCAACTCACACTGTTCAGTTTTTTGCCTTAGGAGCACCACGAACATTGTTATTGACTCCTCTGTGTGCTTATTGTTGAATTAAATTTGTATCACTGCAGGGTTTGGGTGATAATAGTCCTTAACTAATTCGACAAGCTTCTCGAATGTTTTGGAGTTGGGGCATCTGGAGAAGTCAGACTCCTTGTCAGGCTATAGGTTGGAGCCCAGCAGGCTGTTAGTGGGATTACCCACTGCTTCTCTTCCCCCACTGAATTTCATTGACCTTAAAAAATAATAGAACATAGAACATAGAACATTACAGCGCAGTACAGGCCCTTTGGCCCTCGATGTTGCGCCGACCAGTGAAACCAATCTAAAGCCCATCTAACCTACACTATTCCAATATCATCCATATGTTTATCCAATGACCATTTAAATGCCCTTAATGTTGGCGAGTCCACTACTGCTGCAGGCAGGGCATTCCACACCCTTACTACTCTCTGAGTGAAGAACCTACCTCTGACATCTGTCCTATATCTATCACCCCTCAATTTAAAGCTATGTCCCCTCGTGCTAGCTATCACCATCCGAGGAAAAAGGCTCTCACTATCCACCCTATCTAATCCTCTGATCATCTTGTATGCCTCTATTAAATCACCTCTTAACCTTCTTCTCTCTAACGAAAACAACCTCAAGTCCCTCAGCCTTTCCTCATAAGACCTTCCCACCATACCAGGCAACATCCTAGTAAATCTACTCTGCACCCTTTCCAATGCTTCCACATCCTTCCTATAATGCGGTGAACAGAACTGTACACAATACTCCAAGTGCAGCCAATTAGAGGGGCGGCACGGTAGTACAGTGGTTAGCACTGCTGCTTCACAGCTCCAGGGTCCCGGGTTCGATTCCCGGCTTGGGTCACTGTCTGTGTGGAGTTTGCACATTCTCCTCGTGTCTGCGTGGGTTTCCTCCGGGTGCTCCGGTTTCCTCCCACAATCCAAAGATGTGCGGGTTACGTTGATTGGCCATGCTTAAAATTGCCCCTTAGTGTCCTGAGATGTGTGGGTTAGAGGGATTAATGGGTAAAGTATGTAGGGATATGGGGCTTGGGTGGGATTGTGGTCGGTGCAGACTCGATGGGCCGAATGGCCTCTTTCTGTACTGTAGGGCTTCTTCTTCTTCTTCTTCTTGTTTTGTACAGCTGCAACATGACCTCCTGGCTCCAAAACTCAATCCCTCTACCAATAAAAGCTAACACTCCGTACGCCTTCTTAACAACCCCATCAACCTGGGTGTCAACTTTCAGGGATCTATGCACATGGACACCGAGATCTCTCTGTTCATCCACACTACCAAGTAGCTTACCATTAGCCCAGGACTCTGTAATCCTGTTACTCCTTCCAAAGTGAATCACCTCACACTTTTCCGCATTGAACTCCATTTGCCACCCCACAGCCCAGTACTGCAGCTTATCTATGTCCCTCTGTAACCTGCAACAACCTTCCAGATGCAGATGCAGGCATTTGACATATTGCACACACTATTCCGTGTTGGGATCAAATTTGTCCAGCTTTCCAAGAGGCATTTTAACACTCATAGGTGACTGAACAAGTTTGCTGAAAAAAGACTTCGACGTGAGGTTTGCTATCCCAATTGCTGCAGCAGTATGAAGGCACTCCGATTGATCCTCATTGCCAAATGTACTATCTTCAAAGATGGGTGACCATTGCGATGTTAATGGTTTATTAGAGGAAAATAACTATTTACAGAGAGTGATATAAAAAGCTACTGTACTCCACGACTCCAGATTTCTAACAGGGTAAAACCTGCGATCAATCCCAGGATTCAGATGCTTCGATTGGCCAATTGGGTCACATGACCCTCTGAGGACTCACCCCTTAAAGGAGCATATGACCACAGAAAGTAAGATCAGTGCAAAGTTGTAAAGCACTTAGAAAATTGCACAGTCTTCAACTCTACTGGTTAAGGCAGGTATTTGTAAGGGGTAAAATTGTCCTTCAGGAGACTGATCACCTCCATGGGGGGAGTTGAATCCAAAAGGAAAAAGGCATTCTGAAAATCCATTTGAAAGAAAATGGCCTGTGTGATCAAGAAATTAAAGACTATCTGAATGTCCGATCTAATATCTGTCCTTAACAGTGACAAGGGTAAAATTTATAAGCCACTTAGCCACTTACGCCTGATCTGCCGCCATTCAATAAAATCATGGCTGATCTAATTGTAATCTCCCTATGTATGTACTTGTGGTATAATGAAATAGATAGGAAAAAGAAAAAATAAGTTAAAACCCACAGGAAGCGTTAAAATTGCAAGGGCCAAATTTGAAAGCTCCCAAAACTGTCAAGACTAACTGCACTGTTGATTGGTTGGATGCTTGCGCAAAGGACTGGCACCACTTTAAGTTCAACAGCACTATTATGAAGGGAAGTGTATTGTGGGAGTCTTTTAGGAGCTAATTCTAATAAAAAACAGAAGATTGGCTGAACCTGGGAGAAAGCATGCATCAAGGTTTTCTGACATTGCAATGAAGATCTTGATGGAGGAGGTGGAGCCAGCGTCTGCAGAACAAGGGCTATCCACTGACCACATGGTTAATGACTCTGGTGCACTAGAGTGCACAGCATGCATACAACAAAATGTAGTTTGAGTTTTACTGCAGCACTCTGACTTCTGGTGGAAGTGGCTGATGCTTCAAAGAAAGCTGAGACATCAGCCATCAGACATTACATCATGATTAAGTCTATGAGTGTGTTGATGGAGTTATTTCCATGCTGGGAAGAAATGTGTTCCAAGCTGTATGAAAGCCCTGTGCCAAGTTTTGTGCTGGATTCAGCCATGCTCCCTGACACTGACTGCAGGATTTCTGGCAGGGTTCTCAATGCAAAGACAGTGCAAGCCCATAAAGGTCAATTCCAGGAGTAAAGAACCTAGTTCCATTGCTGCAAAAAGTTTAATGACCTCACTTGACCACTCAATGAATGAACAAATACACCTTTAAATCCCATATCCTACTACTAGCTTGAGCAACTGATCAATTCACCACAGCCAGCAATTCACCACAAGCAATCTCCATCAATTCAGAATATCCAAATGCATTTGCTTTATCTCACCCCCATAATATAAGCACATTTGCAAGACTTACATCCCCATCTCACAGCTTGTATGCACTGCCAGCTATTCAATCTTGACTGCCACATCAGTCAAAGAGATTGTACGACACTGATTGACACATATCTCCAACTAGCAGGACAGGTTAATGCAAAATTGAAGACAACCTGGAGGAAGACAGGTATGCCTCCCGAGCCCCGTGGAAGAGATAGTACTGGCCATTATTGGGGCACCCATTTCAAAGAACGCAATCCTCCATCTCATATCCCACCTCCCCTCATTCCTTCTCTTCTGATTTAAGTGTTAAAAGCGTGCAGCTCTCATTTTGCACCCCTCCCCATATTGCAACCTTACATGGATGCCTTTCCCTTTTAGATATCCAAAAAATGCAACCCAGCCCAGCAAAGGAAGAAAAAAGGAGGACATTAATGATGAAGGCACATCATCCACACTTGATTTCACACTCACAGTCACCTGTTCAAATACTGACACTATGCGTAATTAAAAGGATATCATAGAACCTTACAGTAAATGGCAGGATCTTTAGAAGCATTAACATACAGAGGGATCTAGGGGTACAGATCTACAGTTCCCTGAAAGCGGCAACACAGGTGGATAAGGTGGTCAAGAAGGCTTATGGCATACTTGCCTTCATCGGTCAGGACATAAAGTATAAAAATTGGCAAGTCATGCTGCAATTGTATAGAATTTCGGCTAGGCCACATTGGGAATATTGCATATAATTCTGGTTACCAGAAGGATGTGGAGGCTTTGTAGAAAAGATTTACCAGGATGTTGCCTGGTTTGGAGGGTATTAGTTATGAGGAAAAATTGGACAAACTTGGTTTGTTTTCACTTGAATGTTAGAGGCTAAGGGGCGACCTGATAGAAGTTTACAAAGCTATGACAGGCATGAATAAAATGGATAGTCAGTCTTTTTTCAAGGGTAGAAATGTCAATTACTAGGGTACATAGGTTTAAGATAAAAGAGGGAAAGTTTAAAGGAGATGTGAGAGGCAAGATTTTTACACAGAGGGTGGTAAGTGCCCAGAAGTGTTGCCAGAGGAGATGGTAGAAGTAGATAAAATAGCAATGTTTAAGAGGCATCTTGACAGATGCATGAATGGACAGGGAATAGAGGGATATGGATCGCATAGAAGCACAAGGTCCTTAGTTTAGAAAGGGATCATGCGTCAGTGCAGGTTTGGTGGGCCGAAGGGCCTGTTCCTGTGCTGTATTGTTCTTTGTTCTCTTTTCTATGGTTCTATTAGTTCTGCTGCAGAGAACTCGATGAGAACTTCTGTGTGACAGCTTCCAAAGGAAAGCTGATGAAAGTGCACACAACTCTTGATGTACTGGGAACCCTGCTGGAAAGCCTGCAGTCAGTGTCAAAGAGAATGGAAGAGTCCAAGTTGGCACAAAGCTTGGAGCACAATTTATCCAGTGTTGAAATAGTAGCCAACTCCATCCGCACACCTATGGACCCAAACCTGATGCAATGACTGATGGCTGATGCCTCAGCTTTCTTTGCAATATAAGCCACTTCAACCCAAAGTCTAAGTGCTGCAATAGAAGCTCAAACTAGCTTTCACTGAATGCATGCTATGCACGTGTACATGGGTTGTATGCCAGAGTCATTAGCCATGAGGCCAGCAAATAGTCCTTGTTATCCAGATTCCAGCTTTTGGTGGCTCAAATGCAACTGGCATAGTAGCACAGAATGAAGGCATCATGACTGCTGCCAGGGTACCAGGCATTAGCCTGCTTGATTCCCTGCTATGGTCACACATCAGCTGGAAATTGAGGGAGTGAAATAGCTTTTGGATGTGGTATTGAGCAGAGGTAACATGTGGCACCCACAAAATAATGTGTCAGCAGCTCCCTGCACCTAGAGGAAGCCTGCATTCTGAGCAGAGCCGCATGCTCAGTCAGCCTGCTTCTTTCTGGCAAGAGAGAATAAATTGTAATTAGTTCTCCTCCTCCCTTTTCCAGTAGCTTGTCCTGCTGCACATGCTCTCAGTTCATTCTTCAAGTCAAACTGTATTCCAAGGGGATACTAGTGCACCAATGTTTGGGAGCATCTGCTTGTGCAGAAACCTGGATGTCAGCAAAGTTTTCTGGAGTACTTGCTATGCCACTCCTTATTATCTTTGGTAACTTTAAATAAACATCGAAAACACAAAACACTTGTAGAGTCAAAGAAACAGCCAGGAAAAATCAACCAGCAAAGTAACCTGAAAGTAGTTGTTGTGTATCTATAGCTCTCTTATAACATCTAAAGAAAGCTAATTACAGTAATTCTGGTTCTCTTTTGAGTTCTCAATCCCAGTGAATACATATGTGGTACACAAAACAAAAACATGTCAGATGTTGGCTAAATGACTGGCCGGAGAACTCAAAAAGTAATCTGCATAGATCATTCTTCTCACTGGAAGGAAAGGCAATCCCGCCGAGAAAATTATTTATTTTGAGCGCTGCCAACTCAGAAAGGCCCAAACAAAACCTTAATTCGACTTCATTTTGCCAGGACAAGACTCTACCTGTGAAGGCCAGAATAGAGGGGAAGATGAATAAGATCATACAAGAGTCCTGGGGCAGAATTCTTGCAAAAAAGTACTAAGTGTTGTAATGGTGAGAATAACGGAGCGATCCATGCCGGTCTCTCAGGCATGCTCAGCACCACAATCCTCACACACTCTGTCACTTTTTTTGGAGAGTTGGAAGTTTTGTGCCAGCATGGAAGGGTAGGGGGTACCTAAGCACACCAGTGAGCCCAGCTTCAGATCACTCGGACACCATTTCGCAAAGACACTGCCCAACTGTCACTGTTGGGATGTTTGGTGGTTACTGCTGGGCTGCCTGGTGGGCACTGTGGGGGCACCGGTGGGCACTGCCAGGTAATCCAGTGAGCACCGCCAAGTGGAAACTTAGGCGCTGGGCACAAAACTGACTTTTAGGCCTGCATGCTATTTTCTGGGATTGGTGCAATTTGTGCCAGGCGCAGCGAGGCTGGAGAATCGCTTCCTGCCAGTCTACGAAATCAGGTAAGCCTACATAGTACTCCAACCAGGGGTTGCAAAGAGGTTTTCCAGCTGGAGAATTCAAAATGGACATTGAGGGGAAGCATCACTTGACAGAGGATCATGAGGACAATGCTATCCAAGAATAGGCTGGAAAATTGGGCGGAGAAATGGCAGATGGAATTTAATCCAGATAAATGCGAAGTGATGCATTTTGGAAGAACTAATGTAGGGGGGAGTTATACAATAAATGGCAGAGCCATCAAGAGTATACAAACACAGAGGGACCTAGGTGTGCAAGTCCACAAATCCTTGAAGGTGGCAGCACAGGTGGAGAAGGTGGTGAAGAAGGCATATGGCATGCTTGCCTTTATAGGACGGGGTATAGAGTATAAAAGCTGGAGTCTGATGTTGCAGCTGTATAGAACGCTGGTTAGGCCACATTTGGAGTACTGCGTCCAGTTCTGGTCACCGTACTACCAGAAGGACGTGGAGGCTTTAGAGAGAGTGCAGAGAAGGTTTACCAGGATGTTGCCTGGTATGGAGGGTCTTAGCTATGAGGAGAGATTGGGTAAACTGGGCTTGTTCTCCCTGGAAAGACGGAGAATGAGGGGAGACCTAATAGAAGTGTACAAAATTATGAAGGGTATAGATAGGGTGAACAGTGGGAAGCTTTTTCCCAGGTTGGAGGGGTCACGGGCTCAAGGTGAGAGGGGCGAGGTATAACTCGGATATCAGAGGGACGTTTTTTACACAGAAAGTGATGGGGGCCTGGAATGCACTGCCAAGTAGAGTGGTGGAGGCAGACACGCTGGCATCGTTTAAGACTTACCTGGATAGTCACATGAGCAGTCTGGGAATGGAGGGATACAAACGAATGGTCTAGTTGGACCAATGAGCGGCACAGGCTTGGAGGGCTGAAGGGCCTGTTTCCTGCGCTGTACTGTTCTTTCTTTGTTCTTTGTTCTCATAGTCTGCTGATGTAACATCAGAGTTCCATGGAAATTATGAGTATGATAGTAGAGTTCCTGCTGCAGGGGTACAGTTATCATGTGTTATTAGAGAATTGAATATTTGTTGCTCTGATTGTTAGTGATGTATGTTTACAATAATAAAGAAAGCTTAGATGGTGTTTCTGGATTTGGCCCACTGGCCACTAACTATTCACAATAACTCAGTTCTGACTTTTGGTTGGTGCTGGATTTGCTTAGTAAAACCTGTAAGGCTGTCTGCATCATAAAGTTAAGATCTACATGGGTCTCCCTGACATCCAAATACCTAGTGCCGTCCCTTAGCCTGTGGTGAATTGTTGGATTTTGACCTATGGATGTGCCAAGTAGAGACACAAAAATGCACTCAATAAGGGCATCTCCAGCCCTGGTGGAGGGAGAGGTCCTTCCTGGTGTTGAACCTGAGAACTGTAAACTGCTTGAACTCCAAACTGGCAAACACTGGTGTTAAATCAGCATTGCATACAAATTGTTCTCATGATCTGTCTGCTCTGCATACTTTGGCTGCCGTTCACTGCACATGTTAATGCCCTCACTAAACAAAATGGCATCTGGTGGGATTCACTGCAAAATTGCACACATGTGCTGCGAAAACCATGATCAGGATTTGGATTGCTCACTTCCATTCTCATCCATATCTGGGAGTGAAATGCAGCTTCAATTTGGACACCAGAGACTGAATTTTAATCCCCTGCCATGCCAAAACATAGGCGGGCTAAATATAGAACCACCAGCCTGAGCGTCATTTTCCCCATCTCCATCCTGCCTTTGGGTTATTTACCTGGAGGCAGGATTTTCCAATTGGCCTCCTGGTTCCTGGAAGCAGTGGGGGGAGCCAGTGGCAGATTGGGGTGTGTGGTGGCTGGGGGGGAGGGGGGGTGTGGTGGTGGTGGTGGAGGGGTGTTGTCAGCACTCAGGATAGGCTTTGAAGCCTTCCCTGCTTGTCTAGGTGCATTCTCAGTTGCTGGCTGCCCTGTATAGGTGTTTCCCAACCACTACCAACACCTCCTCTCCTCCCCCCAACCCCTAACAGTGGTGGTCCAGATACAAAGGCCATTTTTTATTTAAAATTTGAATAAATTGGAGACATGGATACGCTTCCATTTTGAAGAGCCCTTTCCCTCTTTTACCAGCCATGACGTCTTGCATGCTTTCAAGGCCTCTGATAGATGTTCCAGCTTTGTGCCTGCCCACCATCCAGGTGGGCAGGCACAACAGGCCTGTATTCTGACCATTAATTGGTCATTCTGGTGAAAATCACATTGAGTGACTGTTTCCCATAGAATGCTACTGAATCCCCCCCTCCCCCCCCCACCCCCCACCCCCAATTTGAACCTGACAGTGGTGTTCAGGAGCCTGCAGGGAAACTTTTGGCCCAGATGACACCTGTACTGATCAGAATTTCATGTCGGTGATGTTTTCAGCATTTACTGTTTTTTTTATTCTAGAAATAAAAGGCTGCTGTGTTCTCTGTAAATGTGTGTAGATGTGTGAAAAGTTGCTGCTGGCTACATGATCCTTAAAGTCAACGATAACTGCTGGTGTGTTATGTTTTTGGTTTTGTATTGATTTGGGATAATTCACAAGAGTTATTGATTAAATTATGGATGTGGTTTTCAGCATATTTTCACTGCAGTTAATAATGCGACTTAGGTGAATAGTCCCTATGATTTAGAATTACCAGAAAAAACTTCTCATTTTCAGAATTCATAACCCATTACAGCAATCAACATTTTTAAGGTGCATGGGAGTGTGAATGATGATTGAATATTCAATGTTTAAATACAAGATGTTGTTGCTTTGTTTTCAATTTAAGATTGTACCCCCTGAGGAATGGGAAAGTTAAGAAAAAAAATGGGAAAATTAGTTTTATACATTTTAAATTACAAATGTATGGTGTGGATTCACTTTGAATGAAATATTTGTGTTAAATATAAAAAAGTTTCAAAGAGAAAAACAGCTTCTGCAACTGTTATTGTGTGATTAACTTTACCCCATACTTTCACAAGCAAGAAAAAAGTAACTTCTGATTGCCAAATTGCATTGCTACTTGCTTTACTATAATCTTTAAAGAAGTTGGTCTCACACCTTTAGAGTTTCAATCTGCTTTTAAGTCCAACTATCAAGCCTTTTTCTAAACCAGAACTGCCATATCATAAGACGCAGGAGCAGAAGCAGGCCATTCAGTCCATTGAGTCTGCTCTGTCATTCAATGAGATCATGACGGATCTGATATGATAATCCTCAACTCCCGTCTTATCTCCATAATCCTTATTCCCTTAAAAATCTGTCGATCTCAGCCTTGAACATACTTAATGACCCAGCCTCTACAATTCTCTGTGCTGAAGCATTCCACAGATTCACTACTGTCTGAGAGAGCTCACCTCTGTCTTAAATGGGTGACCCATTACTCTGAGATTATCGTCGGAATTTTACTGGCACACCTGCCCCGGAATCGGGACAAGTGAAGCTCGCAGAAAGGCATTCTCCGTTGGCCGCGAGCAGGATCTTACGAGCCTCAGGCAGGCGAAGCGGTAAAATTCCGGTCTATGTCTCTGGACCTAGGCTCTCCCAAAAGGGGAAACAACCTCTCAGTATCTACCCAGTCAAGTCCACTGAGAATCCCATATGTCTCAATGAGGTTGCATCTCATTCTTCTAAACTCCAGTGAGTATAGGACCAACCTACTCAACCTGTCCTCATAAGGAAATTCCTCTAACCTGGGATCAACCTAGTGAACCTTATCTTTCCTTAGATAAGGAGACCAAAACTGTTCCAGTATTGCAGGTGATTTGATTTTAGGTCCTAAAACAGAGAAAGACCTCCTGTTGGGTGAGTTGCTTAATGTTTAAAGGGACTGGATGTGGTTTGGAGGTGCGATATGAAAAGTCCACATGAAATCATGGATAAATTTGGATAAACTAGTGTGAAAATGACCATTCAAAAACACAGAAAGAAAATCAAATATGCATGGCATCATGGGGATTGTTTAAACCCTGTAAAAAGAAGGGTGTCGGTTCTGAATAAATAATGGACATCACATCTGGTCCCATGTTCACAGGTAAAGAATGGTCATAAATTAAGAGATGGTATGTGGAAGAGAAAGGGGATGATGGAGGAGGAGCAAGTGGTGTGATCTTTCCTGCAAAAATAAATTAGTATTGAAAAGTAGTGACACAAAAGAATCATAGAATCACTCCATTCCAGAAGGAGGCCATTCGGCCCATCAAGTCTGCACCGACCACAATCCCACCCAGGCCCTATTTCTGTAGCCCCACATATTTACCCCGCTAATCCTCCGACACTAAATTAGCATGGCCAATTTAGCATGGCCAAGCAACCTGACCCGCACATCTTTGGACTGTGGGAGGAAACCAGAGCACCCAGAGGAAACCCATGCAGACACGGGTAGAATGTGCAAACTGCACACAGACAGTGACCCGAGGCCGGAATTAAATCCAGGTCCCTGGCACTGTGAGGCAACAGTGCTAACCACTGTGCCACCGTGCTGCCCTAGTCTAGTCCAACTAATAACCCCAGTGGCAATAACCTGGAAGCAATGGACTCAGGAACTGCATTAAATAATATACATTTTTAGGTTGTACCTGTTGTGATAAATATGACCTTGAATATGTCAACAGAATTGTGTCGGGGAGTTATTCACAATTAATAGACTAAATGACAGAATTGGTCAAGAATTGCTCACTAAAAATTGTAAACTGGAGCTGAGTTTAAATAGGTTGAGCCTGAGGGATGTAAGAAAAATGAAGTTTAACAGAATGGCTAGGAATTGCCATGACAAGATTGGTAGGAGTAAACAGGATAAATAGAAAACATGTGGGGGCCTGATGAGATAATGAAGAGACAAGTAAAAGTATTGTTGACAAAAATTAACAAACACCAAGTAACAATCTGAGGGAGCATCTGTTAACCATTGAGGAATTAGTAAGAAATCTTGGAAAAATTCAAGCTACACTTAATGAAATAATATGGATGAAAGATAAGGTCAGCCGGAACCAAAACCTTACACAGGCATCATATGCAACTTGTATGCAGTGGTTTGCAATGAATATAATCCAAAAAGGAGCAGACAGTATAGAAAATAACCCATTCCCTCATTTATCCAAGAAGAACAATTAAAGAAGCAATCAAAGAAATGGGAATACAGACACTGATTATGATATGGCACGTCAAATGGAAATGGCATTCTTAGTCCCAAGGCTTTGAGGGTGAGGACAGGAACATGACCCCAATGGTTACTGACATTACCCTTGCTAGCAAAGCATGGAAGTCTGCTTTGGAAAGTGTACCATGTAAAGTGTATTGGATTGATTGACGGCAATGTGGGGAGCATCCATGCTATCTAGTAAAGAATGGCAAAACTTGGGTAGCATCGGAGTTGGAGTGAACACACTAAGAAGCACCACTCTGGTCTACGAGTTTACAATTAATGAAGAGTTCCCAACTGTAAGCCAGGGTCAAGACTCTCAGGGGGGGAGTGGACTTATATAAAGGCAAGGAAAAGAACTATGTGACAATCACAGCTGCCTTCATGACTGCTGAGTCAATGAGAAGCCACATTTCAACAAACAAAATTCTGCATGTCCATAACTTAAAAAGCCTAAACCAAAAACAATAGTAAAAGCTTATATTTCATAGAAATCATAGAAACCTACAGTGCAGAAGGAGGCCATTCGGCCCATCAAGTCTGCACTGACAACAATCCCACCTCAGCTCTATCCTTTAACCCCACATATTTACCCCGCTAATCCCTATAACCTACACATCCCGGGACACTAAGGGGCAATTTAGCATGGTCAATGCACCTAACCTGCACATCTTTGGACTGTGGGAGGAAACCAGAGCACCCGGAGGAAACACACGCAGAAACGGAGAGAACGTGCAAACTCCACACAGACAGTGACTCACGCCAGGAATTGAACCCAGATCCCTGGAGCTGTGAGGCAGCAGTGCTAATCATTGTGCCACCATGCTGCCCCAAATTAATTTAGTGCCTTTAATATAATAAAATATCCCACGATGCTTTACAGGAGCGTCATAAGACAAAATATGACAAAAACAATCAATGAGGTGAGGTGAGAGAGACTGCCCTTGATATCAAGGCACCATTTGACCAAGTTTGGCATCAAGAAGACCTAGTGAAATTGAAGTCAATCAAAATCTGGAGCGATTGGATATTGCTGGCTAGGCCAGCATTTATTGCCCATCCCTAATTGCTCTTCAGAAGATGGTGATGACCTGCCTTCTTGGACTGCTTCAGTCTATGTGTAGTCCTCATATCTCCATATGCAGCAAAACTATGGCAACATTCAGTCTAACTAATAAGTAACATTCACACCAGCCAACTGCCAGGTAATGACCATTTCCAACAAGAGAGAATGTAATCATGTCCCTTGACATCCAATAGCATTACCATTGCTGAATCCCCCACTATCAACATCTTGGGGATTACCATATTAGAGACTTAACTGAACAAGCCATATAAGTACTACGGTTACAAAAATAGATCATAGGTTGAGAAGTCTGCAGCAAGTAATTCACCTCCTATCACCCCAAAGCCTGGCTAGCATTTACAAGGCACAAGTCAGGAGTTTGATGAAATACACTCACTAACCTTGAAGAGTGCAGCTGCAACAACACTCATGAAGCTCAACACCATCCAGAACAAAGCAGCCCGCTTGATCGGCACCTCACTCACCACTTTAAACACTCACTCTCACCACCATCATTACACAGTGGCAGCTGAGTGTTCCATATACAGTAAGCCCTCCGTTTGAGTTTGATTGATTCATTTTAATTCACTCCAGTTTAACATCATGGATATAATCAGGCCACATGTGTACTTAGCTTTGAGATTTCTCTTTTAGTGTCATTTCACATTGGGGCCACTGTAGCATCCCGTGACTCGATCAATGCCACTTTGAAGCACCTCTCTAGCTTCCCAATCCTCCTGCTCTCTGTCCCACCTGCTCAGGCCCCTCCTACTCTACACCAGATGGACTGCAGCAGTTTGAGAAGGCAGTTCACCACCATCTTCTCAAGGACAATTAAGAATGAGTCAATGAGAAGCCACATTTCAACAACAAAAATTAAGAATGAATAACTAATGCAGCGATGCTCACATTGCAAGAAGGAACTGATGCACCATCTTAATATAACCCAACTCTAAATGAAACTGCTCTTGGAGGATGAGGCGATTCAAGCAATCCCATGTATCATACTTCATGTACCTTCCTTATGTCTCAGTCCAAATTCCATAATCTATAGTACGTGAATCTCATAAAAGCATATCATGCACATGCCACAAGATCATAAATTGATTGATTTAACAATTAAAGAATCAGGAAATCATGAACGGAGGGATATAAATTCCTGGGATAGACTGGAACAAATTGGACCAGTGGTTACTAAATTGGTAGTATTAGTACCCACACTGATTATGATGTGTCTTCTTCACAAGAGCATCAAGAAATAAAAGCCTTGAGAAATGATGATCAGAATAGCTAAGTCGCTACAAAAGTGTAACCAAAGACGGAGAGCGTATGACAGGGAAGGATAAATTTAATTGATGATTAATTCAACATTCAAATGGAAAAATGGTAAGAACTGTTGAAACATGGAGAATAGGAAGAAGGTTTGAGAGAGTTAACTTAGCAATAGCAGATTAAATTAATTGTGGTACAAGGGCAGGAATTCAATCATGATGAAAGGCAAGTCTAGGCATGAAACAAAATTGCTGAAGGGGAAGCACAATATGAGGTCATGTGGCAGAAGAATGCCAATAGGGGAGAACAAGGGACTTGCGCAGAACTCATTATCGTGTAAATAGGTTGTGATGTTTAGCTTTTAGTACAATAATACCTGAAGGGATGATTGGTCTAATACCTGAAGGGCATCTGAATCTGAACAGTGCATGAATATGCTTGATTATACTCTACTTGTGTGACACATCTTCATGCCAAACTTAATAAAGATGATGCAAGTAAACTTTGGTATCGAAGCCTTCTGCTTAATTCAACTTCATACTTGAACAACTAATATAATTAAACCTTCATTTACTTGTGCCTTTACCAATTATTCTTGGCTACATTCTGCACAACCATATAAAACATTTCTCTATGATAGACACATTTGTTCCAACTAATGTTGTAAGTGAATTTTCTCTCCACATTTCTTCAGCCTCTCAAATATTATCGAGAACTTCTTATTAACTAATCGATTAAATAATATAGTGACTATCTATCTGTATGTAATAAATTTTAACATTAAACTTTTGGGTGAGACCCAGTCCAGTTTGAGAATTTTAGTTTCAATGCTCCAAATATATTTTGAAAATGATATATTGATGGAGTTTAAATGATATATTGATTGGGTTTAATGATCCTCCTGTACAGAAAAAAATAATGTATTTTTATAAAAATAATTTTTTTTAAAAACAGCGCTGCTGAATAAAGAGGTGTCTTGTTGAAGTTTTTTGTCTTGCACCCATCAGGACAGACAGAAAAATACAAAATTTTAGAGGGAACAACTGTTTCTCCATGGCAATGCCCCATCCAATCAGAGCCATTTTCTAATCAATTAGCACCCCTTTCTCATGTAGTATAAGCTGTTGTGCAGTTTGAACTATGGTATTCTCACATATATCTGAGTACAGGGGGAAATTCTTTGACATTTTGTCCCTTTTTTCAGCAATACTCAAGTTCTGTACTAACAAGTTACTAATACAAAACTGCAACAAAAAAAGGACACGAGAAGGTGTAGTGATGATAACATTAAGACAACAATAGGCAAACATGTTTTATTCTTCTAAGTTTCTTTGTGTTGCACAAAGTAAAAGTTATGTAAATCTAATACACCCACCCTCTTCAGGAGCTCGACAATGTCCTTTATGTCCCATTAAATCGCATTCAACAGAGCACTATAAAGTTAAGAACACGGACAGCATTATATTTGAATGCCGTATAATAAAATAGATGTGGACATGAAACATTGCATTCAGATCTATACCAATGGGATGAATGTCTTTTCTGTCTGCTGGCTATTGTGACCCCTTGAGAAATGAATGTATTTGCTCTTGGCATGTGGATAATGCAGCATTTGTTGCATATTCATCGTTGCCCTGAGAAGGTGGTGGGGCTTTTTCTTCAAATTAGAAATTGTTTTTCCAGATGATTTACTTGTGAGGCTACTTCAGATGATACTTCAACCACATAATGAAATCACAAGTAGGTTCACTTCCCTGTAGGGCATTAGTGAAGAAATTGGGTTTTTACAATAGTCCATCAGCTTGATGCATTGAGTGGGCATGACAATGATAGATAAAATATATTGTGAATAAGAGTGAGACCATCTACTTTGGATCTAAGCAAGACCATGGTCTAAATGATAAAAAGCTTTGGAGGAGTAGAGTGATCCAAGTGCAGAAATCACTAAAACCTAGTGGACAGATATAAATATACTCAAAGAGGCCAGTGGAATTGTTCTAACTGAAGAAGGTTGCAATGCAAAGGATGGAAGTTGAGCTACAACTGAATAAAGCTCATGCTGGACTATATCTGGAGGACTATGTTCAGTTCTGGGCAATGGACTTTAGAAAGTAGGGGTGCAATGCAGATTTATCAGAATGATATTGGAGCTTAAAGAGATAAATTTTGAGATCGGGTTCCAGTATGTTCACCTGAATGGATAAGATTGAAGGATGATCATATTGAGGCGTTTATGATGATTAAAAAATATTTCAGGGTGGCTAGAGAGAAACTATTTTCTCTGCTGGTACAGTCCAGAACCATGGAACGTAACTATAGAATTGGAACCAAGTCATTCAGAGATGATGTCAGGAAACACTTCTTTGCGCAAAGGATAGTGGTAAATCTGGAACTCTCTCCCCAAAAATACCGTTGAGACTAGATCAATTGAAAGTTTTAACACTGAGATAGATAGACTTCTGTTAGTTAAGACTGTTAAGGAATATGGAACTAAGATGTCATTGCGATACAGATCAGTCATGATCTAACTGGTTGATGGAACAGGCTCAAAGGGCTAAATGGCTTGCTTCTGTTCCTATGCGCAAGATTGCTTTTTGCTAATTTACTGAATTCAATTTCACATTTGCTCTGATGTGTTTTCAACTTACAGTTGCTAGTTCGCTAATGCAGTACCACAAGCTTTACACGTTTGTGGTTATAATCGCCTCAATCCTGTTGCTAGTGAGGCTAGCACAAAATTGCTCTTAACTAGACAATAAATTAACAATCTCAGTCGGAAAGATCACAGGATGGCTAGTGTGAGAAATAGAAATGGGTAAAGCTACACTGGTGCAATTAATATTACAGGTTTGGAGGCATAAGCAGAGTTTTAGGAGTTTTGCTTTATGACTAACATATTGCATCTGAGCTGGGAGTACTTAACATTGCTACTGTTTAAATGAAATATACATTCCCCAACATGAAGGCCCACACCTTGATAAAAGCGATTCACCCAGCCCGCTGTGCCGCGGGCCAGAAGCCACAAGCGGAGGCCATTTAGCGGGTTTCCCACTGGGCGCCACGGCCTCCCCACTGGGTGCCATGGCCTCTGTGCGTCTCCGCCCACCAGATTTCCGGCGTCGTCGCTCCTTGCCAAAAATCGGCACAGAGCTGAATAAATTATTTAAATGATTATTATCAACTTATTAGTGGGCCCAGGACTGAAGTCTCCAGGTCCGTTAGCATCTCCCTGCCGCCTGGGGTGTTTCACTCAGCAGTGTTTATAACAGCTCCCCGCTAGCGGGGAACTGGCAGCCCGATGCCGTTGGAGTGAAGAGGGATCATGGAAGGCCCCCAGGAGGTCAGTGGTAAGGGGGGGGGGGGGTGCCAGCATGGCAGTGCCAGTCTGGCCCTCTGACACTGCCCAAGGGGCAAAGTGGCAATGTGTGGGGGTACCTTGGCACGGGGTCAGGGCATCTGGGGGGAGATTGATGGGGGTGGGAGGCCCCGCTGCCACTCTGCACTTGGATCAATGACAAAGGGAGGGAGACCTGCGATCGGGGCTGGCCATCGGGGTGGAGGGGGGTGCTGTGGGCGGGGAGGCGGGGTCAAGAGTACGGCAAGGGGACGTTGGGGCTGCTGGTGGGGAATGGATCAGGAGATTGAGACTGCCGGTTGGGGGGGGGAGGGAGATCGAGGTGGGGAGGGGGTGGGTCGCACAGCCAGCGATGGGGGGTCGTGGGGCTGGCCAGTGATTGAGCTGGCCAGTGATCAGGAGGCCGGCAGTGCTGTGCTACTATGACAGATCAGCACATGCACAGTAGCCCGCTCAGCACCATGCTGCCGGCCTCTCCAGCGGGAATAGGCCCCGTCCACTGATTTTGAGCATGATTCACACTAGGGATCTCTTGATGCACAGAGTGTGGGAGATCCATTTTGAAAATCCTGTTGAAAAACCAACATGATTTACTCCAGGTTTTATGCTAATTTGGCACTTAGAAGTTTTTTGGGAGAATCCCACCCAACATTTGTTAATATTTTAAAAAGAGACTAGCAGATCTCCCACAGCATTGTTTACAATGAGCCACAAAATATTTTATATCACAGTTTTATATCAATAGAGATGTTTACAATATATAGGTAGTCACATATAGTGACTGAATAGTCAGATCTAATTTGTAATAAATTGTACTCTGGGATCTTTGTTGGTAATTTGGCAACAAATTCCAAAGATCTGTTCATCATTCAACTAAAATCATAAATGGTTATGTTATATATTCATTTACATACATATCTAATTGTAACCTCTTCCAGCATAACGCTGAGATACTGTACTACACAGAAGGTACTTTGTAAAATTTAAGAGTTGAGTTAAATATAAAGGGCTGAATTTCAACTCTGGTGGAAGTGTCCAAAATGGGTTGTGTGTGGACGTACCACAGGTCTGGCATGTGGTGGAAATTCCCATTTGGCATTCTAATTGATAGAGCTTCCACCCAAAGGTTGCTATGCCAATGATGAAAACATTGTGATGGAGGTGTGGTGGGACAAGGGGAAGAAACGATCAGAAACTCTCAACCAGATAGGAGGGGGGTTCCAAAAAGATAAGC
Source organism: Mustelus asterias (assembly GCF_964213995.1). Lineage (NCBI taxonomy): Eukaryota > Metazoa > Chordata > Chondrichthyes > Carcharhiniformes > Triakidae > Mustelus > Mustelus asterias. The sequence goes on along the minus strand of NC_135806.1, from coordinate 100,599,141 downwards.
AGCATGGAACTCTAAAGAAAATAGTTGGTTTGGGTGTCTAGGGACAATTCTTGGCTTTGGTATCTCTGGAAATGATCTTAGATTCTAGTATACTGGGGGATTATCCTGGTCTTTGGTAAAACTGGGTTACAGGTCCTGAAATTTGACAGCATGCATTGGGGTGTTAGAGGTTGGCAGCATAGAGAAGGCATCTTTGTGAAAAGAAAACTTGATATTTGGCAGAACTTTAGAGAAGGCTTCTTGGATTTAATAGAACTGGAAGATGAAATATGTGGTTTGATTCTCAGGTGAATTCCTGGTGAGTGTCAACAGCGAGGATGGAATGGGGCTGATCACAGTCAGGCAGCAGTAGTTTTTAACTTTCCAATAGATCTCTGCGATCTCAAAAATTGGTGCTCTGTGATTGGTTCCTGGAAGTCTACCTATGGGCAGAATTTTCCAGGCTCTATACAGGTAGGCATTGTTGCGGACAGGATGGGAAAATTTGAAGAGCATCCAGCCCTCCAAATTTTTCCATCCTACTCGTGATAATACTCGCTGGTATCAGGGCCAGAAAATCCCAGCCCATGTGTCTGTCTGCCTCTCTCTATCTCCCCTCTTCCAATGAGCTGAATTTTGCCTATCAGGAGGATGATCTGGTGTCAGGGTGATATTCAAGTTGATGCAACAAGCAATTGAATATTAATGAAAAGGGAGACATGTTACTGAATCTTTTCATCTTGCACTCATTTGGACAAGTGCAAGAATGCCAAATTTCAAATGATAGGTCAAGCTCATTTATGCTTGCTGGTCAGTAGCTGAGGAATGGTTGAAGGAACTGGATCTAGTGTAGGAAGAGATTTAATGACCCGGTATGTTCTGGAAAGGTGAGTATCATTTAGAGTTGCAAATTGGAAACTCAGCACGAATTAAAAAGCACCCATGAAATGTGAGGCATGACAGTTGATCCATGTATAGGGCAACATCAAGCACCAATGTTCATATTGAGGCACCAAGTGCATGCACACCAGAACCTCATGGTCAATGATGGATAAAAACTGTGTTTAGAGACTGACTGGCTGCATCAGCATGCCATCACAGTGATATGCTGCTGCATATTTACAGTGCCTCAAAGTAACCAGCACAAATGGTCATGAGACAGGGGCAATACTGTATATATCTGTGCTTGTAGTAGAAGCACGCATACAATGCCAGATCGTGTCAACTCCTAAGAGATGGAGTGCCATTTATCGCTGTGGTAATGCTGATAGAGGACAAAGAAACCACAGACATATAAGTCATGGAACAGCAGCCTGTCAGTAAGGGCAAGGCTGATGTAGATGCAATGGCGAGTGAGTAAGTCAATTGCTCCTTCCATCATTCCCTTGACCATGTGTGAGGTGTGGCATCTACATGGGCCGTTAACATATCTGGAAGCTCTGACAATGAGAAGTGCAGGAGACCATGCCAGGAGCAGCACCAGCCATACCTCAAAATGAGATGTCACCCTGATGAAGCCAAAACATAGGACTACTTGCAAACCAAACTTCAAAAGCCGCATGCAATAGACTAAAGCACAGTGATCCCACAACCAATGGATCAGATCTAAGCTCTACAGTAGTCACAAATCGCAGTGGACAATTAAACAACTAACTGGTAGAGAAAGCGCCACAAACATCCCTATCCACAATGATGGTGAGTCCAGTACATCAGTGAAAAATGCACAAAAAGCTTTTAAGTTTCACACCCTCTGCAGTAGCATCAAACTTGATGGAGACTGCACAGACTGCCTGTCTCAGCAGAAAACTGTAAAAAATGCCAACCACTTCCTTTAACCTCTGAACTGTTGAATAAATCTCACCTCTTTTGAAAAGGTGAGATAGTGAGCTCTGAGAAATCCTTGCACTCTTGACAAAATTGCAAAAGGCTCACTCACAATATCCCAGACAATTGTCTATTTAATAACCTTAATTATCTGCATACAGCCACTCTGTCAGCCACTGACCCATTGCTCTGCCTGCATCTTGTAAAATTACTTCACACTGGGAAGCCATCCTGACATTGTTGGAAGACATTTTACCACTTCCCTCCCAACTCCATTCCAGCCACCATGGAGCTGGTAAAATTCAGCCTTAGGTCTTTGCCACCTTCTGTATCTCACAGGTTTCAGAAATTAGATTTGTTATATTTTCTAATAATAGAATGCAGCTCCCTATTAGAAAGGAGAAAGGCCAGAAAATTGGTTTGCACTTACACGAAGCTCACTGACAGTCCACACATGGCCTACATAACTGGCAGAGGTCTGGAGTACTCTGCACCAAGTAAAAGCAAATGTAAGTGAAATGAAATAAAAATTCAGCTGTTTTTGGAGTGGCCTGCAGCTTTCGGTTTGGATGCTTCACGGCAAGACCATTGACACACAAAAATCAGATTGAAGTCCTACAAGGGCATTTGACCTTCACTTAAATCAGATTGGTCGGCAGCTCATGAGGGCAGAACTTCCTGTCCCTGAGGGGAGAAAGCCCCAGATTTATCTTGTTCAGGCTACCCCCAGCATGGGTCTTGTCACAATGAAAACACGTTCCACCACTCCACCATGCCCCCCCCCCCAATAAAATTCAGTCCCTGGTGAATACAGGTCCTGACCTATTTCTTAAGCTTTCCATTGAATTTCTACCAAAATTTTGAAATATTTGTGCATTGTCAAATTTTCTGGGTGCAATCTTACCTGCCATTCACACCACGCTCCTGCTGCTGTGAGGTCGGAAATTTGGTGGCCAGCCAAATCTCCATTCACTGCAGCGGGATGGGAAAACACCACCAGCGTGAACGGTGATAAGATTCTGGCCTCTGTGTTTCTCTTTCTCTCTCTCTCTCTCTCTCTATCAATCTAATACTCGCTCTGATCTTCATAAGTTATAATTAAAATGCCAAATTGTCACTTATTTTGCTATTTTCTCTCTTTCCCTGTTCTGCACATACACTCACACACGGTGCACAAAGACAACCATTATGTTTTATCTCAACATTTTATCTGAATAAAGCTGTGTCCTCTAGTTTTTATTCAAGTAGATGTTGTTGGACACAGAGCATTTTATTATTTGTCTTGCTTAATTGCTGTTGATGCATATTGGGAATGCACACTCTACTCACATTCAGACAGCAGAAATTGCCTTCAGCTAGTAAGATAGCTGTTCCTTGAAACAAAAATCACATAAAACCGCATGCTTTTGCAAAAAGATTGAGATCTTCAACAGAAAATTTCAGGGAAGACTTTAAAAGGCTCAAATAACAATACAAAATGTGTATGAAGTAAATTTTTATATTGGCTAGAGCCTTATTTTGAACATTACAAGTTTCAGTTAACGAGGAAAATTACATTTTTTTGAAAGGAGAAGCACCTTAAGTGAACTGATTTTTCACCAACAAATTGTGACAGGTAAATGATTTTGTTGGAAATTCCCTTCATAGGCAGTTACAATACTGATGGAAAATACAATACAATACTGATGGAAAAGCATGACCACTAATCATGAGAACAGAATGTAAGGTTTGTGGACCAGAAATGCATCTGTACACAAGAATTTGAAAAGATACAAGTACATTTCTTGTGGCATTACACTTACGGGGCCAAAATCAAGCATAATCCTCAGGCAAAGTCCTCAAACTTGAATTGATATGGTGGACAACTTGTTTAGTCATCCACTGTCAGATCTGACTGCACCACGTAAAGCATTATCCAGTTCCTGTTCATGGCTGCTAAAACTGTTCACTATTCCAGAGTCATCCTGGAAGTAAGAAGTTTATTTGTTAGTCACAAGTCGGCTTACATTAACACTGCAATGAAGCCACTATTAAAATTGCCTAGTCGCCACACTCCGGCGCCTGATCGGGTACACTGAGGGAGAACTCAGCCTGACCAATTCACCTAACCTACACATCTTTGGAGTATGGAAGGAAATCGAAGCACCCGGAGGAAACCCACGCAAACACAGGGAGAATGTGCAAACTCCACACAGTGACCCAAGCTGGGAATCGAACCTGGGTCCCTGGCACTGTGAGGCAGCAGTGCTAACCACCGTCCACCGTGCCACCTTGCAAAGATAACCCCCAGCTTCTTTTCTCTACTGCAAACCATCTGAAACCACTCTTTCCTGCCTCCTCCATCCTCATCTCCAACAGCAAATGTGAAGAGCTCATGTTCTTCTTTGTCACTGAGATCAAAACCATCTGATTAGCTACCTCTGCCACATCCTTCCCTTCCACTCGATACCAGGCTAACCTACCTCTAATATTCTCTGCTACTCCAACCCTGAACCCACATATTTCTCTAGTTTCTCTCTTATCTCCCCTCATGCCCTCTTTGAGTTCATCTTGTCCACGAATACTACCTCCTGCTTTGTGGACCCTGTGCCCACTAAACTTCTCACCATCCAAATTCTCTCCTGGTCCCTACGTTAGCCAATATTGATAACAGTTCTCTCTCTTACAGTGTAGTCCCTCTCTCTTTCAGATCTGCCATTGTTATCCCCTGCACAAAAAAAAACACCAATTGACCTCACTGCCCTTGCAAACTACTGTCCCATCTGCAACCTCCCTTTCCTTTCCATAGTCCTTAGGTGAGATTTTCCAGCTGTGCTCGCCCCAAGACCAGAAAATCCTGCCCAATGTTGACCTTTGCATTGTCTGCCCCCGCCTGCTACCATTCCTGTGGTGGGCGGGACGGGAAAAGTCCGCCCTTTGATTGTGTTGCCAGATTCCAAATCCACGTCAATCCTTTTCAGAACTATACATTTCAATCCGTCTGTTTTGTACCCCTGCCATAATATGACAACAGCTCATATCAAAGTCATAAATCACATCCTACATGACTGCAACAAATGTAAACTTTCTGCCTTTGTCCTTTTCAATCTGTCTGCAGCCTTTGACAGCAGATGACCACAACATCCTCCTCCAACACCTCTAACACCATAATCCAGCTGGGTAAGGCTGCATTTCCATTCTTATTAGTTGTACCCAGACAATCACCTTAAGCAGCTTCTCTTCCCACTCCTGTACCTTTACCTCTGGTATTGCCCAAGGATCTATCCTTGGCCTAGTCATATTTCTCATCCATTGGCTGTCCCTTGTTTAAGTTTATTTATTAGTGTCACACATAGGCTTACATTAACACTCCACTGAAATTATTGTGAAAATCCCCTAGTCGCCACACTCCGGCGCCTGTTTGGGTACACTGGAGTTTAGCATGGTCAATGCACCAAGCCGGCACATCTTTCGCACTGTGAGAGAAAATTGGAGCACTCAGAGGAAACCCACGCAGACACAGGGAGAATGTGCAGACTCCACGCAGACAGTGACCCAAGCTGGGAATTGAACCTAGGTCCCTTACCCTGTGAGGCAGCAGAGTTAACCACATGCCACCGTTCCACCCCATCTGAAAACACAGCATCAGTTTACACATATACACTGTCGACATCCAAATCTACCTCACCATTTCTCTTGATTTCTCCACTCTAACCTGCCAGACTGCATGTCTGACATCCAATATCAGTTGAGCAGATATTTCTTTCAAACAAATATTGGGAAGACCAAAGCTATTATCATCAGTCACTGCCACAAATTCTGTTCCCTGGTAACTGTCTGAGGCTGAACCTGACTGTCCACAATCTTGATATCACATTTGATGAGCTTCTGACCATCTATCTGTCATTATTCAAATGTTTTCTCCCAGGTGCTTAACCAATTCTCTTTTGAAAGCCACAATTGGATCTGGCTCCAGCACACTCTCAGGCAGTGTATTTCTGATCCTAACTACTTGTTGTGTAAAACAGTTTCATCTCATCTCACCGTTGGTCCTTTTACCAATCAACTTAGATCTGAGTCCTCTGATTCTTAATCCTTCCACCAATGAGAACAGGTGAATAGAACAATGCCAGCTTCTCCAAACCTATCCTTGTAACAGAACCATTCTTGTAGATCTTTTCTGCACCCTCCGGAAAGCCTTCACATCTTTCCTAAACTGTGGTGCTTAGAATTAGATACAATACTCCTAACTGAGCCCAAACCAATGTTTTATACAAGTTCATCATAACTTACTTGCTTTTATACGCCTATATGCATAAAGGCCAGGGTATGTGTGCCTTTAGAACACCTTTCTCAACCTGCCTTGTATCCTCAACACTTTATGCACATATACCTCCAAATATCACCAACTTAAAAGAAATGGGAAAAAATAACGGAGCACCAGTATTTCTCCAGGGAGGAAATAGATGCCAAAGTGACCTGATTTTTTATTTACCTGGTAACCTGCCCATTGTTTGCCAAGATGGTATGTTTAAAATTGATCATATATCCTATTTTTATCTCCCAATGGGCTTGTAGTGTATTCAGAATTCCTTTGTTACATAACTGATAACTACATACTCTTAGTACAGTACAATATATTCAAATAGATTCATTTTAAGTATCCTTGAAAGACTCTCTGATAATCTCTGGTACACATACAAAATGTTAATTCCCTAAGTTGGTGGTGTATTATGTATTTACAGTGTTTCTCCCAGATATTTTCATAAACCTAAATCTGAAAAGCATATTTGACCTTCCAACTGAATTTATACTGAAATATAGATACTTTTTAATGCATGCATTGTCATTGAGTGTCACACTAGACAATCGTAGTTATCCTACAATTAAGCTTAATTTATATAAGCATAGGGATATATTCAGATTTAGATAGATTTGGCTCTACTTTTTTGTATATGTGTGTGTATTCTTGATAATTATCCATTTATTTTTAGAAAATAGATTGCATTTCAAACTGATATAAGCTACAATAAAAATATGTTAGATGAACATAGAATGGCAGCCAAAATAAATAGCAGGTTCAGTTACGTCAAATGGGTTCAAGTAATTATAATGTATGAACCAATTTATGCTCTGTAGATTTACAAACATCTATGGACAGTAATGTTAAATAATTTGATAAACTCTTCTTAGATAATATAAAATAGAACCATTTACTACCTAATAGAACTATTATAAGATAGGTTATGTCTGGACCAAATGCAACAATATTTTAATTCTACTTAAATAATATTTTGATGTATAAAGCATTTATATGAGAATTTATATACCCACAACTAAAAGAAATGTAAAAATATAAAAGATATCAAATTTTGAGAACACAAGTGATCTGCAATATTTTTGTGATTTAAAATACTGTTTTATTCTTGCAGTGAAATAAGAGAACAAATTGTGCATGAGAATTATCACTGATCATTATACATTGTAAATGCGCCACTTGCAACGCATGCCCGACAAAGGTGTTAATTAAATAATTGATATTCAAGACTGTGCTTGCTTATTGTTTATTGACACACGCAAATTCAAGAATGTGAACAAGCGGACATTTTAAGTCGAACGTTTTGCTCACTATAGCCATTGTCATAAAATGGTGGCACCACAAGAAGCCCAGTACTCGGCAATAGATTAAAACACTCTTTCTTAACATTATTAGCATACGGTAACATGCATATAGCATGCTAATTAAACTTTAATTTCAGTTAAAAAGCATGTTACGAATTTCCTCTGATTGCGGCAACATTTTTAAACCATAGCTTTATCATTTGCATAAAATGATAAATCATTAGCATGTCCATCTTACATGTTAAATGCACCACTCCAAATTTTATTGCATTATTTCCTGTTTCACACTATCTTTGTTCAGGAGTGCATGGCTTAAAGGGAGAAAAAAGTCTTGCATTTTATCTTTATTTATGTCTATACTTGTGGTATAAAGACATATATATTTGCATGATTCTCTGGGTTAAAAGCTAATAGCTTTCAGTATTTGCATGCCTCATTTTACAGAAGAATTGGCATTATTCAAAAATACTTGTAGGATAAGTAATTTTATTTTATGATGAACTATTCTGTTTTTCAATTTCTCTCCCAGCTCTTTTACCTGCTATGTCAATTATTTTTTATAATAAGCATTGTTTGATTATGTTTAACAGTTCTCAGTCTACTGTTATATTTTTCAAATTCCAGTAAGGCACTTGGTGAATGTATGCTAATTGTGAATGTTTGAAAAAAAATGACCTAATTTCATGACATCAGTATGATTTAAAATCCCACTATTAACTTGAATTAGCTCTATGAGCATGTTACCATTTTTCTTTCAAATATGATTGGTTACAAATAAATAAAATGCAAAAAAAAACAGATAAGGCAAAAACAATATATGAAAAACAATCCTATACATTCCAGGATAGGAAACACTAGATAGCACAAATATTAAATTCAAGAATCAATATGCATTCTTATATAAAATATGAAGTGTGTAAATATTAAAAACCTAAATATATATTAGCTGTGATTAGTAAAAGAAATTGATGCCAACTTATAAATACACATATGATCTACCCTACAGATATTTTGAATAAGCCTTGATAAATAATTTAAGATTATTGTAATATATTATTCAAATTATTTAGTCTTACGAATTTGAGCTTTATTTCAAATAGAATTACAGTAATTTATTTATCAGGCAAAATTTGCATAATTGCTCTTTGAAAGCTATGCCGAAACTAGTGGCCAATGGGTTGCCATGTTTAGGATAATGAGTTGGAGTTTTTGTCACCTGTCAACAGTGTCATCCTGTAGAGGTGTGCATTCTTATTTATGACTAGCAATGCACTTTACATCTTGACTACATGCTTTAAAAAGCACATGAAGCAGAGTAAGTTTTATTTTTCCTTTTAGAAATGGTTAGCACTGCTGCCTCACAGCACCAGAGACCCAGGTTTGATTCCAACCTTGGGTAACTGTCTGGAGTTCGCACCTTCTCCCCGTGTCTGCTTGAGTTTCCTCCGGGTGCTCCAGTTTCTTCCCACAGTCCAGAGATGTGCAGGCTGGGATTGGCCATGCTAAATTGCCCCTTAGTGTCCAAAGATGTGTAGGTTAGAGGGATTAGCTTTGGTAAATGTGTAAGGTTATGGGGATAGGGCAGGGTAGAGGCCCTGTGTAAAATACTCTGTCAAAGAGTTGGCACAGACTCAATGGGCCAAATGGCCTCCTTCTGCACTTTAGGGGTTCTATGATTCCATGATTCTATTCTATGTTGATGTAAATTCTTGCACACAAAAATGCCTTAAGTATATTTTAAGAGCATTCCAAGGCAAACATATGGAAGTTGCTTCTCTAACCATGCAAAAATGCAAATGATATGGTGCAAATTTTATGCGAGGAACTCCAAAACATATTACTGTAAAAAATTACATTGCAAAAACAGTGGTGATCATTATTGACACTTGAGCACATAGTCCAGGTGTCACTTCAGTACAGTACTGAGGGCGTGTTTCACTGTCAGAGGTGTTGCCTTTTGATTTAGGCCCCATTCACGCTCTCAGGTGAATGGAAAAGATTCAATGGCACTATATGAAGAAAAGCAGGTGAGTTCACCTGGTGTCCTGGGCAATATTCAACCCTTAGCCACCATCACTAAAAAAACAGGCCAGTTATCTCATTGCTGAATGTTGCTGCATGTAGATTGGCTGCTACATTCCAATAGTGAGTGTAATTCAAAGGTACTTTGCAGATTTTAAAGAGCTTTTCATAGAATCCCGACAGTACAGAAGGAGGCCATTCAGCCTATCGAGTCTGTACCGACCACAATCACACCTAGGCCCTATTCCTGTAATCCCACACATTTACCCTGCTAATCCCCTGACACTAGGATCAATTTAGCAGGGACAATCCACCTAACCCATACATCTTTGGACTGTGTCTACCTAACCCGCACACCTTTGGGCTGTGGGAGGAAACCGGAGTATCCGGAGGACATCTACGCAGACACGGGGAGAAAGTGCAAACTCCAAACAGACAGTGATTGAGGCCGAATTGAACCTGGGTCCCTGGCACTGTCAGGCAGCAATGCTAAGCACTGTGCCACTGTGCGCCCTTGATTTGATTTGCATGTCTTGAGATCATAAACGTTGCTATATAAATACAACTCCTTTCCTTTATTAATGTTACTGTTATCTTAAGTATTTTTCTATTTTTTTTCCAATTGATTGCTCACATTTTTCAGCTTATTCCATTTTTATTTCACTTTCATTTTTTAGATCTTAACTTATTTTTGACATCATTTTTTTCAGTAAACTTGGTAATTAGCATCTGCCATTTTAATCCACCAATGGACTAGAAGTCTCTGGCATAGTTTTTGCAACTTGAACATTAGGTACAAACTTCTAGGCCAGAAGACAAGCCATACTTATCAATTTCAGTTCATCATTTACAGTTATATATTTAATGATATATTTCATAATTCAATTGGCTGTTAAATATAACAAGATTATTTTGTCAACATTTATTGAATTCCCAAATTAATTGTTTTCTTCACAATCTTTTTGTTGTGCAAGAGCCAAAAAATCATTTTTCTTTGCAGTGATCCAAATATGTACTGCTGGATTTATTGTTATTTTTTCATTTTGTCATTACGTTCTGGTCATTTATAAGTCAAGTTTGATTGTAGGTATCTTGCATGCTAACTATAAAGCACCAATTAATAAGGCCTTCAGGCCTAGATGCCAGCTATGCATATCTATGGGATTAACTAAATCAAGTTTGAAGTGCTAGCACAGCACATGGCTTTCGTCCATATCTAGTTTCTATGGTTCTGTGATTTTATATGATTCACAAACAGATCATAATACTTCACATCAGTGATGTTACATCACAATAATCTTGGGTAGACTTGAATGCTGGCAACTCTTGAAAAGTATAATTTCTGACAGTTTAAATGCATAAATGTTTTGTTTGATTTCAAGCAGGCAAATTGAGTCAATGCAAAAATATTAAACATGTCAATGGTTTTCAGATAAAATACTGTTTGATTTCCTCTCAAGAATTATGATAACATCTGAAATCTCTAATGGTGATATTATTTTACAAACTTCTCCAAACAAGTTTAATTTACCAATTCCATAGACTCAGAGTTCTCACTGTGATTTTGGCTTCTGGTCCAGTGGAAAATGCACTGAACCCACAAGAAATTGTGGTTTGCTTTCTGTTATCACTTAGAAATCTATGTTTGCTATGCATTATACATTCACACTAAAGAGACATTTCCTTCAAATTATAACTAGAATAATATCACAAATTAATTAATGTCACCCATTTAAAATATAAAAGATTATTACATTTCAACAAATATCGGTGTGGCTCAAATAATTGCAGTTATTCTGTAGTTTGATAAAATAAACTTGTGGAAACCTTTGATTACACAAAACCCATTTTTACTAGCAGAACTGTGGCAGCTAAATATTTAGCAAAAATATATATCAACAAAGTTTGAAAAGAATGGAAATGTGTGGATGCATGTCCTTCTTTAGAACTGAAAATAGTGTATATGCTCAAAATGGAAGCTACCTGCTCTCTCCGCACATGCTGGTTGACCTGCTGTGTGCATATTTTTTGCTTCAGATTTCCAGCATTTTGCGTTTTGCAATATTTTTGTTTTTGTTTAGTAACAAAGGTACATAAATGCTTTGCACCTGTCAGCACACAACTTCAATTTTGTAATGACTGCAGTACTTCAATTCTTGAGATGGTCTAATCCTGCCAATTAAACCCAAAGAAGAAATGAAACAATAATCAACTTATTAGCATCTAACATATTTAACGAGGGATTAATATACCTTCTTACAGTTAAAACCATCCTATATTTAAAATAGTAGCTAATAGAACAGTATTTACATTGTTTGAAAAAAGTGTCAAAACTGAAGCACATTTCTGACGTTTCCTACCCTGCCTATGAGATTTCTCGTTTTGTGAAATCTTTGGTTGATAGACATGGATCAGGTATTAGTTTGCGTTTCTGAAATAATTGTTGTACCGTATTAAAGCTTGTTTTCAGAGAGTGCAATATGACCCGTCTTTATTCCAAGAAAATAGATGCTAATGTATTTTTGAGATTTCCGTACAACTGACAATTGCATAATCGTCACCCTTAAGTCTAAATGGACACCCTTAACATTAAACGGATCTATTGACAATCGTGAGAGATATTTTCTCCTAATTCCCAAATCTGCGAAACTAAAATATTGAATGATACTCCTGCAAAATATGCATCAATGATCAGTATTCAAATATTCGGAACATATTGCAAGTCTGTATTAGGGTGTACGTTTTTAAAAATAAATACGGTAGTATAATTTGAATATTCGACTTATTACAGTACCCATTCAACGTCACGTGCTGCATCACATTAAAACCTAGATGTTAACCTTTATTTTAAGTGGGTATAGTGCTCAGAAATACTCAGATACACTGCTAGAGTGTTTCAGCTCTTAACTGATTTCCTAAACGCCATTGGATCATTTCAAATACACTGCAGAAAGATAGTACGGTTTCAATTATGGAAATACTGTACTTAACATTGAATATTTGGATTATTTAATTTATGTTTAATATATAATGCATTGGATCCTTATATGGAAGAACTTAAATACTTTTTTCCCATGTAACGGTTCTCAAGTCGTTTTGGATTTTTAAAAAATATACATACATGTATGCAACACACACATCCTGAGGAAGACAAACACAGCCCATAAATAAGCTCCACCAGGTTAGTGTTTCCACGTGTGGAGCCTATTATTCCTGCCTTCCAAGATCCAGTGTGCAATGATATGGATGTACCTGGATATCCAATCTCACACTTTCACTCACTCAACACTTGGTAGCAAGTTTGTTTGCTGTGACGTAATTACGCTAGTCACAAATCATTAGGATTACACAAAATAGATTTATTGTAGAAAATTGTGCGGGAGTTACTGCGAGTATGACTGGTCCAGCACAGCAAATCATCCATTGCATTAGCAGTGGAACTTCCAGGAGGTTCAAATGACCACCAAAGATATTTGAATATTGTAATTCCATAAGAAATTATTCTTATTGGGGATTTTGTAGCTTATAGTTCAAAGTGAACCATTTATTTCCAAACAACGATGCAGTTTCACGTTTTCTCAGGGAGGAATATGCTATAATCCGTCCTCGGGGGAAATTGCGAAAGTTTCGGCTAAAGAAACAACCTTATTGTCTCAAATGAGTTGAGATTGGATTGCATAGAGAAAAGGCACCCAGATACCACTTTAAACATGACTTGTGAATGGATGTGTTACTTTTTTCATTAGTTGCTGACTTCTCGGAAAAATCTGCCAAGACTTTCCGGGAGATGGTGATGATGGGGGAAGATGGTATAATATTAACACATTACAAAGCACGTTCCATGCCAAAACTACAAAGATGTTTATCTTGCAAAGGACTGGGAATAAACTGCTGCATCATGCATGTGTGAAGTGCAAAGGAACCGAAGGAGTCAATTGAAGAAATGAATCCGTCGCTCGATTTTAAGTATCAATGCTAATTATAATAACTGGGGGGAGGGAATGGAAATAATAAATAAGTGCATCTTGTAAGTAGTGCTTTTGCAACAGTCGCCTCTCTCTCTCTCTGCCCTTGAGGGAGGAGCTGACGCTGCAGCCGGGCTCGCGCTGCCTGGGCTGGGAAGGGTGGAGGGGGGCAGGAGAGCGCGCGTCCTCACGAGCCGTCGCCAGGGAAACAGCCAATGAGCGGCTGCAGTCGCCGGTTCCCGCCCGCGCCAGTGGCGCGAGCGAGCGGGCGAGCGCGGCGGCGCGAGGCTGGATGCGAGGCTAATTAACCGGAGCCACGCAGCTGTGCTCAGATCAGGCCCAGGCAAACAGCAATTAAAGAGAGAAGCGGCGGCGGCAGCAGCAGCAAGCTGTCACTCCCTCACTCACTCACACCACCTCGACTGAGCCAACGGCATGCTGTTAACAGTCAAACAAGTTCAAATTCACGACCATGGCCGGAGTTTTACACATTCTCGGGAGAAAGAAAAATCACGCTAACCCCAATTAAAACATAATCTGAAGAAAACCTAGCCGATTAAACAATGCCCTTCTCCTCCCTCACATTTATCTGTACACTGTTTATTTAGGTGCTATATTTTCACATTGATATTATGACGAAAACTAAAGAAAACAATTACGTGCTTTGGTGAATAATGAAACATACGCTGGTCCATACTATCAGTTAAGGTACTCATAAAACATATGAGCAGAAGCATCCATCCCTGAAGCTGGATTATAGCAGCTTCCTCCCTGAGAACACGTGAAACTGCATCTTTATTTGGAAATAAATGGTTCACTTTGAACTATAAACTACAAAAGCCTCAATAAGAACAATTTGTTATGTAATGTCTCTCTTCACTCTTCACTCCCATCATCAAAGGACACAATGCCTTACAATCTAGGTACACTTGTGAGGTTCCGTCTTTCTGGTTAAAAAAAACTTCCCGAAATGGTGATGCAGCGAGACCCCATACTTAGTCATTGCCACATTTATGTCGATTCAATGTACAAATGCAAAACATTGAATCCCATATACCCACTTGAAACCATTCTGTACACCAGCAACATCAATTGAATTGTAGGCTTATACATTTATTTTCACCGAACATATATCGAAGAGACACATGTCCTAAACTGTGGAAAGTCTAATATGTCCACGAAGGTCAAAATCAACTCCCCTCTGTGGGATTGGCACCTCATTTTAGAACGGTTCGTGGTTCATGTTTTGATGGGTAACACACATTTGACAGCATACGAAACCTACCATTATATTCCCCTAAAGCAAATCCAAAATGGTCAGATTCTAATAAGGTTCTTCAAATTAAGCAAGATTTCCTGGACCCTTAAAAAGATATTTAAAGTTGTTTCGTCCACTGCATGTTTGTCATTTTTAGAAAAGGGCAAGGGAAAGGGGTGGGATGGGTCAATATTTCTCAGAATGTTCATATAATTAAAATGCAACTCAAATTGTTAATATGCGAATTTGTTTAAACTCTTGTTCCCAAACAGAATAAAACAATACAAAACTTTGATTTTAAATGCCAAATATACAAAGTCGTCCTCAGCAATGTGGCTGAATTGTCTTTCAAGGCGAAGTATCCTACTTACAAATTCAACAAACAAGTCTCTGGCAGACAATGAAGAGTGAAAACACTAACTATACATTCAAGTTTTAATGTAGCATTAAACAGACGTTAAAACAAGCTCCCCACCCCACCCCCATTTACAGGAAACTCTAAACTTCTTTATCTCTTGTGGTGGGAATTTGTGAAAATATTAAACTAAATTTGGGGCAGATATTTGGAGACTACAATTTTTTTCCCTTGCATGTGCTGACATTTAGTACTGACCCAGTAGGGAAACAATGCCACCATTCATAGCGCTAGACGTAGATTTCAATCGACTTAAGCGGGCACAATGAGATGTGGTCATTCAATGGTTACCCATATTGTGTTCTCAAATTTTCTCTCAGCAAAAGTATAATGACTCGGTATTGTATGGGTGCTTAGACAAGGGCTCAGAACAAGAGACACTAGTTTTGTCTGACGGTGTGAGAAAGTCGTGAAGGGATCCTTTCTTCCAGATGGTGTTAAATTCAGCTGCCTTTTTAACATTGGCCTTGCACAGCAATCTGCTGCTCTCTGGCCACAAAAGAGTATCTCTGGTTCCCACTAGTTAACATGCACACTCACGCAGCCTTCAAACTTCCTCCAACTTGTTTTCACTATGTAATCGCATACGCATTTGTAGATTGTCTTTTAAAATGCATCTGTAACACCACATTGCATTTGCTCAGATTCGTTCTGACGATTCGCTTCTTTGCAATAGTGGTGCTACTGTGAGTCTGTTTCAGAAATTATATCCACATGCCACTGAGTTATCACAAAATAAGCAATTTTATGGATAAATTACTCCAAATACCCCTTTCCCTATTTCATTTGCACGTTTCATAAATTGAAGGCCATTGTTTCCCATTCCAGTATGGTGAGTTACGAAACAGCCTGCTCATTAAAATACATTCCTCCGAAAACCTTTAGGTAAAATGAAGTAGTATTTGAACACTAACTGTGAACATTCTTTAGTGGGCAGGAACCATTATAATCTCCTAACATTAGAATTCAATCGTTACCAATTCAGCAGTAAATCCTTTGAAATACACTACCCGTTTGGAAGAACGTTTTAACTGCAATTTCGCATGCCAGCTTATTGTTTAGACATCATCTTCCTTACTCTCAAAGGAAAGAAAATGTGCACTTTGTAATGCTAATTTTTAAAAAAACAAACAAAGGCTTTAGGTAAACAGCAGTTAGTGATTACAGCACCATTGACTCATACAGTAAACAGCACACTCATTTACACTTTTACAATGCAAACCTTGTTTGTCCCAAACAATGAATTTAAGCAAACAAGCAAGTGTCATGGATGGCTATTACAGTAATAAAAGTTAAGCAGGCGTGTGCCAGACAGCTCGCCACTAAACCACATCTAACGGGGAATTGAGTAAATAAAAGACGGTAGCAAGGTTCATAGCTTCCAAGTCCTCCAAACCCGGTTAGCCTGTTGGGATATAATAGCCCGCTATTAAGTGAAACTATTGTCCACTCGGGAAGATTACACTCCTTAAGTTCTAGGGGCCAGAACATGCGGTGATCCCAGGAGGGAGGGCACAGTCTGACGTGCTGAGGGATGTGGGTGGGAAATGCCATCACATTTGTTTCAGAGATAGAGGGCTGCACTTGACAGTTTCTCGTCCCCCCCCCCCCCCTTCCAACCACATCCCAGCTGCCTGTCAGCGGCTGCGCCCGGGCACGACATTGCCACTTGCCCCCGAGCGTGGGAAACGGAGCGGTCAGCCGTTCACATCTCCTGAACTCCGTTTAACGGAAGCAATTAGGCGCAAGCTTCAGACTCTCTCCACCCCACCCCCCTCCCCACCAACTCCCGCCCTTTCACGTCTGCACACGTCCTAATTATTTCAGTTTGGGATGCCAACGCTGTTTCCTGGGTACATCCGACCATCCTTAAGAAAAAAAGAGAAGGGGAAAAAAAAGTCGCCACGTGGGTAGCGATCAGGACGACGTGCTCTAGTCTCCTTCATTAAATGTCAATTTAATTTCCAATGCCAGACGCAGAGTAAGACTTTTTTTTACACAGTTTGACAAGGGGGGAGGTGATATCGTTCCCATCGTGACTTTCTGCTTGAATGCCTTCCTCAAGGAAACCGTGCCGGAAGAGCAAAGCATCTTTGCTTACTGCATTTAAAAAAGAATAACGACCAGCTCTGCATCTTGCGATTGAAACTCGGCTCTCCTCTACTCCGTTCCGCCTATAGGCAGATTGGTTTATTTACGCACTTTTGGCGTACCCATTAACACGTATTTTGCTTGCTTTCTTGGGGAGGCATGTGACTACAAACGCCAACTTTAAAGTTATGTCACATACTCCACATAATTTTCAGAACCGTGATATAAAAATCCTCTCCCGAGACCATTTTCCTTTTAGTTAAAAACTTTTTTTTAGCCCATTCGCTTCTCCAATTTCTAATAACCCCTCCGACATTCACGTGGCGAAACGGCCAAATAAAAATACTTTCAGAAACAATCCTTGAATCGAAAATCAGTATCCATTTCTTTTTTTTCTAGAGCAGTTTAATGTTTCAGCTACAAAGTGGAGACACGAGTTTCAGTCATATTCTTTTTAATAACTATGCAGATCTTAATCAGTGCAAAACGTTCAGAGCAGGCGTGCCACAAGGCACATAGTTAACTCTTGCGTTATAAGTTAACTTGCAACTACTAAGACTTTACTCCGGTCACAAACAGCACTGATACCTTCATCAAACACATTCTCATGTTGAACTCTGAAGATATCCCATCTGTTCAACTTGCTGAGAGTTTAGCATCGACGGCTTTGCTTTCTGGTGTAGGCTTCCATTAATTGTCTCTCTCTCTCTCTCTGAAGCTCCACGAAGACCCTAGAAGCAGTTTTTACTTTCGGTTATCTAGCTTTATGACGGGCAAATACACTCATACAGCTAGATAACCAAAGATAACAACTAACTTCCTCAATCCTGGCGTTTGCTGATGCTTCCCACTTTCTTTACCCTCGCAGGCTTGGATTCTGAAATAGATCTCGCCAGCTTCGCATTTTCCATCATTTTCCTCAAATCACTTCTTGGCCCAGAGATACACATCTGTACACTGGCACTGAGAGGGTGCATCGTCCCCCGAAGTTTTTGCCCAACTTCCACAGAACTTAATATTCAACATTAGCACTCCAAGCTCCTGGTATTAATATCATGAGGCTGGTGGGGTGAGGAGGGGGGGGGGGGGGGGTGCGGTGGTTTGTAGAAAAAAAAGCAGCCCCATCGGCGGATTAGTCCCGATATGATCTGGACAGAGTTAAGAGTGAGGTGCATCCATCCCTCCACAGGCCTCTATTTGCATTGTAAATCGCTTCAACTCTCACAAAGGCTGTATGAAGACGTTGAGCCAACAGCCACTATCCAAAGCCGCTACACACACCGCGTAAATATTTCCTCTCTTGCTTATTCCGTGGTGGAAACTGACAGAACGGTCAGGAGAGCGGGATGCGATCGCCTCAGTTTTGCTGCCGATGGTTATCTCTTGTTTTAATGGCAGCGGTGGCAGGCTTGATTATATATTTGGAAAACGGTTCCCTTCAAAACGTTTTTGGGGGAGAGCTGGAAAGGCAGATGCCGTCGCACCATTGCTGCTGCAGCTCTAGGGGTCTGAAGACGGATCAGGGCCATCATTGGGATTGCGGTGCCGAAATCTGGACCAACCCGGCGAGGTCAAAGGTCCCGGACCGCGGGAGACCAAGGTAATGATGATGTCATGAGAAATTTCAAGTACACGTTTATTGATATGCATGGCTGATCAGCCGTCAGCTCCCACCGGAAACAAAGGGACCCCCCCCCGCCACCACCACCTCCTCCCACCAACACCTTTATTTTGTCGCCAGACCTAAAATAGCTGCGGCCCTTTCTGCTTTCCTCCCTGCAAATAATGTGACCAATCCTCGCTGTGGAGGACCCGTTGTCTCTTTGGATAGATTAAAGCTTCTCTGCTCGGGGTAACGTGCCTCTTTTCTACCACCCCCCCCCCCCCTCCACTCCCCTTGAATTTCTATTCCCTCGCATTGTTGCTACGAGGCATTTTGCCATTGCTTTCAAAAAGCAGGGCCTTGCTGTTTGGGGAACTGGAAATCAGAGCTCTCTCTCTCTCTCTCTACGCAGTGAGTCCATATATAAAGACGCAAACAATTTGCTCTGCTGTTTGTTTTTAATCGCTTCCCCGTCGTGGCCAAATGCTGTCTGGTCCCGGGATTCTTCAATTAAAATGTACTCGATAATCGTCAGCGTGCAGTCAGATCAGAGATGGAAAGTTCACCGAATGGCTGAATGCTAAGTATCATGCGACTCTTCGAACGCGCTGCCGTGTCCTCCTGTTCCATTAGTATGTGTAGTAAAACATTACATAAAATCTTTACTGCGAGTCTTCTGTGTCATTTTATTTCTCAGATCCGAGGAATGTCTTATGAAACGTATTGTGCCTATGACTCTAGTAGCTACTAAAAAAATGCCGCTTTACTTGGGACACCCGAGGATTTATTTTTCAAAGAGAGACAACCCGTCATTCAAAAACCTGCTCCCAGAGTTAAAGAACATGGATTGGCTCCGCATATAAGTAAAACACGACTCGGTTGCTTCATATGCTCTTCACAGGAGAAAATGGGACTGATCGAAGGACCATGTAGAATTCCCGCTCTGGTGTGAGCCTGGTTAGTTTGTAAAGCTCAAAGATATTACCATGATGTGCACACGAATTGTTCCCTTTCACGATTCACTATAACACCCTTTAGATTTGCAGATTAATTAGATATGTGTTCAGCAAGTGAGTTTATTCAGAAACTAATGAGATTGTACAAATCTTGAGTAGAATCACATAGCGCTGTTTCATTTTCTGTCCCTTTATCAAAAGGACGCTTCTACATCACTTTTAATGTTTTTATTAATATGATCTCATACTCGTGTTAAAATTTCATTCAATATTACAAGCAATGCGACGAGTTTCTAATAAATTAGACCAACTGCTTTGACGAGGCTTTGAAATTATCTGTTATCATTTTCTCCTGTTATTGTTAATTTGCATATCTGTTGTATACTTTTATAAGTGTGGATATTATGTTTAAACTACTGCTTATTTAATGCAAATTCTATATTTCAAATTACAATCCTGGCCTTTGAAATAGTGTTCATTTGATGCTTTATTAGTATTTAAATAACTAACTTAGGTCAAGGAGTGTTGGCAATGTGGCACAGCATGCCACATTGGTCTTAATTTTCCAATGACAAGACTTTGCCAACGTTTTATTTCAATTGGATCGTTTTCAGGATTCTCATTGCAGCCATATCAGAAAAATGTAACAACTTGGTAAATGAATAAACGCAACAATAGCAAGCAGTCGATAAATTAAACTGAGGTGTAATCGTTAGAAATGGCACAACAGACTGTAATGCTGTTATACAATTCCAATCCTAGTCCCACATAAAATGTCACCGCATGCAAAGGATGAGACAATTATACATTTTTATCAAAACACACGAAAGGCTTTAAATGACACAGGCCGTGACGTTAACGTTACTGCGCAGCAGATAGGTCCATTTTGAATTAAATGCTGGCTCAGTAACCAGACTACACAAGGAAATATTTTTTTTTCCATCATAAGGGTCATTTCCATGAAATAACACCAGTGTCGCCGTAAATTGCAACAGTGCACATTTAAAACAGCTAATAGATTAAAGAGTGAGTCATAACTAAAGCACCCCAAAATACTAAAGTCTTTTAAGTAGGTTTACAATATGATGAAGCGAATTGTGTACAAATATCTCAATCCATTTTGACATGTTCTGGGATTTGCTTAACTATGCTCTTAAGCGAATGACAATTGGTCCAATTATTGCAATATATAAGGCATGGGAGACTGACGTGCAAATAGACAGCAGACCTTTCTATATTTATTCTCAATCTTTGCAGTTTCAGAGGGCTTATTACATAATATAAACGCAACCGTTAAAACTTATGGTTTTCTTAATATCATAAAAGGTGAAAGCTGTATACCAAAAATGGAGGTTATGTAAGTTGGATGTCACCGAAGACAGTGCTATAAACTATACGCAATGCCGACATACCTTAATACACCTTGTGCAGCATCCTTCCAAAATAAATAATTCACGAAGAACACTTGTAATGCGATTTTAAATGTTTAAGCGCCTATCACTGTTCGAAGTAATAGACTACTGCAAGTGCGACTAAAAACTAACCCAATGTATTCATAAAAACCTTGGGAATGATGTCGGTACACAATTATCCATGTGGGAGCCCGATAGTGAGCTGCATTTTGTGTAAATACCAACCTCATTATACCTGTGTCCTCAAGTCTGCAGCAATATTTTGTATTAAGAATGCACAATCTCTCGAAATGAATCAGCTCGAATACACAACGACGGTCAAATTGAAATGAATCTTTTTTTTCCCGAAATTTAAATTAGTTCACAGTCATGTGCTATTCACTTTATGTGTGTACACGAAAATGTCATCTCAGGAAATGTAATCCTAACCGGTTAGCTGCACCATTTTCGGGGGGAAAGTCCTTCAGTGCCAACGTCACTAAAATATACTAGTTGCCAAAAATGATTGCAGCAATAATAACTACCTGTCACATGGGTTAGCTTTCAGTGGCAGCCGCGTGTTTTAATGGGAATAATAATTAAAGGCAATGGAAGTGGCAATAGTGAACGTGACGATTATACACTCGTGTTTCATTACTGATGTTCCCAATTTCAAACCTGCCAATCTTCTTTTGGTTGCCTTATTACTATATATACGCCTTTGGCACAATAAAAGGAGGCTTTAGATTATTTTATTAAATGCTTATTTTAGCCACTTTCCTATTGAATTTATAATTGAATTAAGAATTTCGAAATACAGGGAGCAGTCTAAAAACACCATAAGTTTTACCTGATTAGGGCTGCCAAGGGTACACCTATGGAGACAATACTCACACAACCCCTCCATAAAACATGTTCCCTAATGCAGATGATGAACAGGGACTATTTTACCACAAATTTGATAGCTCACATTTCACCTTAATATTGTAAAACAAAACCTCAAAGGAACAGAGGTATTAGAAAGTGAAGTATGAATATTCATTGCCTAAACATAAATTTAACTACATTTATACAGCAAAAATTCAGGTTGAAGTACATTTTAAAGGTGTATCTATACCAGAGCTGCTAGTTGAGTCAAGTTTTAAATGAAAATGTCACCAGTGGTCTGCAGATTGGGACGTGATTGTCATGCCACTGTTGTAATCTTTTTATAGGTTTCCAGATGGATTCAGCGATACTACATGGCATGGATCTGAAGTACCCTCGTGATCTTAAAATAATGTCTCGACTACATATGCTAATATTCAGAATTCATAATTGTCTGCGAATGTACATGAGCACGTGAGCTTTATGTGATACATGGCTAGAGATACACAGACCTATATTCGACATTTTGCCGCCCTAATTCTGGTTTAGATAAATTGATGTAATTAAAGCGAACAGTACTGAGTCATTCTAGGAATCACCTATCTCATTGCAGTCGTGTGTCATGGTTATGAATAAGCCGCAGACCACTAAAACGAGATCTTGCTAGTCAAAACAGCCATCTTGTATGATAAAAGGCCATTTAATTATAGCTATCTGTAGCGCTTTTGCAAAACACTTGGCTTGCATTCTGTGCTACGCTGTACTTTTTTTTCTATATACAACATTTGCATTTTTATCTTATTATAGCTGATCAGTGTCATATACATTTTGAGTTGGGGCGCCATATATTTTACCATAACTGTGTGTACATTGTGAAGTCAATTGTTTTAGGTACCACGCTCTGTCAATACCTTCCTACATGACATAATAACAAGGCCAGTGCGTCATTAACTAAATGTTTTTATACGTTGAACATAGTACACAATTCACATGCATTTGTATACACGAAGTACAGAATATGTTTTTTTTTTACCGTTTTCGTCGGTATTATGTGTCAGAACATGAATGTATCCGGTTTACTTTCAACCTGCAAAATATCCATGAATTAAAGAGATTAGTTAATGCTATTAGAATGCCAATAATTCTGACAAATGCTTTAAAACGTAGTAAAAGGTTAAAGAAAAGGATGTTTAGTCTTCTGGTAACGTATTTGTGACATGAGAGGTGTTTGAAATATAAATAGTTCCACTCAATTCCTCCTTGGTCACTTAACCCTGTTGTGTAATAAAGTCATGAATATTCATTCGTACATTACATGACGCGAATTTGCAATCCACAAGACAGTTTTAAGATGTTTGTTGTTATTGCAGAGCAGTGATTTTCTAAAACAAAAAATGCTTTCCAGGGCGATGGGCGAAAAGCTAAACTGTTCATATATGTTGTCTGGAAGTAGCTTCTGTATCCATCTTCAAACAAGATTAAGGCAGGTCGTTTGAACTGAAGGGAAGACGAGCCAAGAACAAGATATGAATGCAATCTACCGTTTTATGACTATCGGCGAGGTGTGCTTATAATAAGATTTCCACCTTCTGCACTTATTATAATCACGACCTCAATTCAAACAATTCAGAGCAATACGATGCTACAGCTGCTCATATATTCAAATATTATTCCAATGTTTGGATTATAGTTTTGTTTTCAAAGTGGGGAAACCACAATTAAAATACGCTGTAAGTGATAAATGCGATGATCTACGGACAAAAGAAACATAATGCACGCTCAGTTCACCACACTTATTGAAATATAAATGCGTGCTCTAGTTCTGGATTTCCGCTGAAAGACTGGATTGTTTGCAGTTAAACGCTCCCTGATCTCTGCCCTATTGTCGAGCTCTGGAGCCTCTCTGAGTGCCACTGACCGTGGCCATGAGACTCAATTCAACTCGGCCAACGGATATTGTGTATATCTCTCTGAAACAGAACGTGGCAACTCTGATAATAAAGCAAACAACTCAACAGCCATGTCAATAACACAAACACACTGCTGATGGCGGCATTAGATTATTTTCAGCCTGGTACCTGGAATCATTATCCTTATAAAATACACCTTGCACATACATATTGGGAGTCCCTCCTGAAAGCACAGTACTATATAGGACACGGTGCATTTTGAATAGAGATCCGCAAGCAGAGCCTTGTCTCTGCTTGCCTGTCAGTAATCTAAACTAGTAACAACTCCATCAACTTCATAATTTAGCAGAGTCCCAGCCACAGATTATGGCGAAATATTTCGGAATCATAATTAAAACACCGGAATCTGCTAAATACTGCGGCTCTATCCAAACCGATAAACAGCAGCCAGATTCACAGATAATGTAGCGTGAGACATAATAGATCGAGATAGAAACATAGATACAGAATAAGATTGGGGAGCCGAGTGAATGGAGTGAATATATCTGATCAAAATGCACATCTGATGAAGTTTTGTATGACCGAATGTCAGCATGCTGTACAACTGCAGAATGCAATGTCCGTCTCTCTTTTTGTAAGAAGCATTTCGAAATGATTAAACAGCACCCCCCCCCCCACAATCGAGTAATGTAAACAGTCAAAATCAAGTTCAACACCATTAAAATAATTACCATAACAATTTCAATGAGCATCCTTTCATTTCCAGGCAACACACCAGCGCTAACACACATGCTAACTTTAAATTGGTATATTTTATATTTTACAGAAAAATACAATAATTCTATGTAACTGAGTTGGACTTTGGTAAAACGAACTCACCTTTTTACTCCAAAATGCCAAAGTTATTGCAGCAAATTCACCATTTATTACACGGAAGAAATTCATAATATGATCAGCTAAATAAATCATTAACTCAATGAAAACATAGATATTGATTTAAGATTAAAATATAATTTAACTAAACATTAGAATTGCCACTGGCACGGATTGTCATCTAGTGCAACCAGATGCAGGAAGATGTGTATACTTACAGACTGGTGGATGATAAACTTCAAGGAGGTTTCATTTCTGAAATCTTGATGCACAAAACCCCGCAACTGAAAGGTCCTTTTGGCAAGTTTTGACTTCTTCATCGGCCCCAAAGCAACCAATGCCATTCCTCGTCAATTTCATTCAAAAATAGCCGCTTATTTCCACATTATTCTGGTTGAAATGACACTGGAATAGAGAGGAAATCTTCCACTCTTTAAGGAAAATAACTTTTTCCCCTATAACATTTTGCTCTCTCAAGCCCAAGAAGTAAAAAAAAAGTGACGGTACTGCCGGCAAGTTTTTTTTTGGAAGGGGGGTGGGTGGGAAGAGGGGGGCCGGGATGAAGATTGTCCAGCCCCTCTGGCGGAGACGTGGTCTGAAAATCAAATAACTTCCCCATTTCTTTTGTTGCTGATGAACTGAAGCCCTATTGTTCATTCTTTGCATGATCTGATTTTTTTTTGTGTGTGGAAGGGCCATTCCCAGAATACGCCGTGCCTTCTCATTTGGCGAATAATGTATTTCTTCAAACCGCCTCCCCACCCCACCCCCCCTCCTCCCCAACACACACACACACAGACCCTGTCTGACAGACACAACAAATGAGAATTTACTTGAATAGAGCCAAGAGCGGACAAGAAACTCCCTTGTTTTAAGAAAAACATATTTTCGCGTGTGTATGTGTGTGTGTGGGGAGTTAACAGGCCCGCCGGGAAGTTCACGTGTTTACGCCCCATCATTAGGATTTTAATTGCTGAACTTTTTCCCTCTTTCAAAGAGCGCTGAGTTTTTTTTCCACACAGGAACTCCAGACATTGATCGTTGTCCTTCCGATAGTTGTGGCGAGCCCAGAGGCTGCGAGTTCGCACTTGGCGCTCTTCAGCCGCTTTGTTTTGTCTTCTTTCCCCCCTACATAGTTTGCTGTTTTGCTTCTTTAATATAGTTTTATTCAGTTAGTTCTCCCTCCCCCACTCTCTTCGTCGCCGACAGAGAAATAAATAAAGTGAAAACAAAAAAAATATTTTAAAAACAAAATAAATTTAAAAATCTGTAAACTCCTGACTGTGATACTTTGGTCGCCTCCCCCTCCCGCCCTTCGGGAAAGTACATCAGTAGTGGACTAAGGAGCAAGATTCCTGCGACGGGGAGGCGCTGCTGCTCTGCCGTTCTAGCTTGGCCACCCAGACTGGGCGAATAAAAGGCAGGCCGGATTTTCCCGCCACCGCCAACTATTCATTCCTGTGGCGGGAACAATTTCTCACTCGCCGTCTTGGGCAAACGGACATTTTTATTTTCCCCCTCACCACCACCAAAAAAAACCAGACCAGGAATTTCTCCAGCTTTTGTTTTTCACTCTGCTTCCCTCCCCTCCTCCCTCAGTATACATCTAAGAGGAAGCGAAGCCAGTGATATAACTTGGAGATGCTTCACTGAAGGATTTTCCAAGCGGTGGGTTTTTTTACACACACACAGCACGCCCAGTGTATCGGCGAGGTCACGTCTGCCTACGTCACGTTAAAGTGTACGTCTGGCAACATTTCACATGAAATTATTAGCAACAAGACAAATATGCAAATAGCCAGCTTATTGTCTGACTGCAACAGAATTGATGGCGTCGTCCCAATTTATATTTCCTAAGCCTTCGTTTTTTGTGCTTTCCATTAAGAAGACTGTGAGAATAGAGCGTGCAGGAATTTATATATATATATAGGGACACTGGAGAAATATTCCTGCGTAATAACGCCGGTGGTGCGCCATCACCTCTGCTGTTGGCTGTAACGTGTGCGTTATTTTTAATATGTATATATCTGTAAGTGTTTACTCACTTTTTTATTTTACCGAAGCTATTGACCGAAAAGGTCTGTTTCTACATAAATATTCCAATGTATTATTGCTCCTTTTTAAAAAACCTCTATGTAAAGGCTATTTTTGTACTTAAATAGGTCATTCGTTTGGGCTTACGTTAAAATTAGCGCGTTGGAATCCTGTATACATATGTATGATTTCAACAGCTACCGCTTCAACGCGATTTTGAATATGCATGTGTACACGTTAATGTCTGACATACTGATTTTACATAGCAAATAATTTTATATTTGCCTAAACATTTATAATAAACTGGATGGATTCTTGTTCTGGTTAAATAACAATTATTGCTTGTTACGGATTTCAAAATATCATGCCTTAATTTCAATGCCCATATTTGAAACTGCCTTTAAGGTTTCTTTGAATGTGCCAGGAATATTTTGTTTTCCCATTCGTGCATATTTCCATCGATTTAAATATTTAAAACAAAGCTATTAGCATCTTGTACAGTCAATGAGCCCCAACTCATAATCAACAATATGCTGGCAGTCTTGCCCTTCTGATTATACACAAAGGATACAAATTAAGATTTGATATATAGAGGGCAGGTGTTTCATATTTTTAGTCATACATTGGCATTTCATTGCGCTTATACAATCCACAAAGCATATGATAGCAGCATTTAAAAAAATAAAGTATAATTCGTGCACCCTAAGAATTATGCCTGGTAAATATTAACTCATTACTCACCGGTGTGTTTCTAACAGCTGTCACACAATCCTTACATGTTCCTCATCTTTCTTTTTTTCTTTATGGAACTGTATTTGCAGAATCTGTGGCAACATACGTATTTAAAATGTTTTAGTGAACAAACATGCTTATACACCAAACATATTTCATATTTATCACGAGATAGCAATCAGATGTGTACCGTTTACTAGTGTTGGTTAGAATGTATGACTTAAAACTTTAAATTAGTAGAATTACCAGACTCTCGTAGACGGAGTACCTGTGCTGACAATTAGTTGCAATGTTTCTTACACTCATGATCTTATAGACTCCAGCTGTAGTTTTGCCTTCACGCATACGCCAACAATTTTCGATCGTGCATTTCTTTCCTAGTGCGATCTTACAAAGCGATTTGAATAATTGCCCAATTCTGCTTGTGCTTGCTTCATACTCACTGCACGGGTTAGTTTGCAATGGTGTATATTTACCATGATCTCTTTTGTCTTATTTTGATGAATCATTTGGAGTAATATTCGTAGAGGGCGCCGTGAAATTAAACTGCTCTGATAATATGGAACTTGAACAGTCTATGCTTTATTAGAACTGATAAACGCTTCCGAACCCAATTTCGCAGTGGAATTATTTACATAGAAAACGTGTTGGTATTAATATTACATTTCTGCACACCAACCTATTGTGCAATTAACATTGGGTTGAGTGCATTTAAATGCATCCTTATATTTAACACTTGACTTCAAACGTTCTTATTATGGCCAATTGTGTACAACTCGCCTTACCTGTACATTTCAGAGCTAACACGTAATTCTACACCACACAGCAGTTTGGAAACTCATAAACCACTTAACGTTTTGACTCATAACATGTTTACAGTTAATTGTATAACAATAATCAAATGAATAAATTTATATAAAGTTATATACTCTAAGCGATCACTGCGATTTATTCGGTTGCTGCATACATTCGATAGATTTAAGAAGTAGATGAGCTGAGTCATAATGCACAAAGACCAACGCACTTCGACTTTTACAGCATACAGTACAGCTGTTTATTTATTGGCATATTATTTTATCGTGAAAATAAAGCAGAATTTGTTATATGCACCTATGTACAAACAGTCAACTAATTTCCATTTAACTAAGAACGATTGCTGATAGTATGTATTTTAAAGTATTGTAACATTATCACTAAACATTCTTATTTGTTGGCATCCACAGTGACAAAAATGTTTTTTTAAATGTAAATCACTTTTCTTCCAGTGCGTTTTATTTTAGCTTTCACTACTTTCGGTACCCTCGCCCACATTCGCCACGAGCAGTTTAGCTTGCACGTTCAGACGTTACAAGTACCCTTGGTTATCCTTTCACAAAATGGCATTGGTACAGAATAGCTTGCTTTGCAAACAATGTTAGAAATTCCAATCAGAAGCTATACTTCTGTACATTTTTGGCAAGGTCTTAAACAATGCCAGCCACGGTGCACAACAGGTTACACTCACATCCGATTTATTAGACGCTGATGTTATTATTTTGGCAAATTGAAGCACATGGAATCTTGGTAGTAATTCTGCAACTTGGGAATTAATTTGACGTTAACATATAAACCGTCCGTTTAGTTTCTCTTTCAATATGTTGAAATAATAATTGAATGTGTCGTAAACAAACAATGCGATAAAGTATCATTTATGTTAGTATTTTAGAAGTAGGTTATTAACCAAGATCTTATCCACGAATCCATTATGTAATTATCAGATAACACCAAGTCAACTGCCTGGCGGTTTTTTTTCTAGATTTTCAATAATTATTGAATATTTAAACAAAATTGACACTAAGTTGTCACAAGAAGGTTGGCGGTATAATGTAATGAACAAATTAATGTTGTCGGGTTTTCACTAAACGAAAAGCTTGTGGAATTTATAGGTGTAATGCCGCAATATTCGGGAGCTTCAGTGGATCAGACTGAACCAAAGTCTTAATTATTATACGGTAACAGTAATATATTCAGTTTATTCTATCATTGTTACTTCATAGAATTGCTATAATAAGCAAAATATGGATTCCACAAAATGTGATTTAGAAATATACTAACATACTTTTAAATCACTTTTATTTTGAACTTTTAATGATAAAGGCAGCATCATACAAATATCAAATATATCGTGTATTCTATTTTATATAGTAAATTTCTATATAAGACATGAAATAAAACATTGCCACTTATTTGAAAATTCGTATCAACTTTGCTAGATATCCTTATTGAAACATACACACAACAGATATCATTTTCCACTCAAATAATAGTGAAAGTACATATTTATAATGATGCAACACTGATTATATACACTTATGTGCATCAAAACGTGTTAATTGCAACATGTATAAACGCAAACGACAGTCGTATTTCCATAATTTGCATTTGACATAAACATGGCGGATATTTAAAAAAAATCAATAAAAGAGTAAATGCTGCAAAGGAGTCTAATTTAAGCGAGTAAATAAAAAAAAAACACCTTGCATAGAAACATGAAAAACTGGTATCACCTTGATATGATTTGTTGAGCGAATGGGCGGCGCCAGTAGTGGAAGGGCGACATCTTCTGGCAGCATCTCCTTTCTACTTATGCAACAGACAGATGCAGTGATTTTGCTCTTCACACCGAAAAGCCAATGGTAGCAAAAGGTGTTTTCCAAACAGCTTGTAAAACCAAAAACAAAGACAGCAACATAAAAAGGAGTCCATAGTGAACAATCAACAACGTTTTGGAAGCGAATGAGCTGTCAGTGAAGGCTGTATATAAGTTGCAACTAACCATAAACAGAACATATGTAATATTTCTGAATCCCGCCACCTGATACTTTCGTTTAAAATTTACATGCAGTGCGCATATATTTGGAACGTGTCAACATAAATGACTTCGACATTATTAATTCAGAATGTGAGCAATAAAGCGCACAGCCCATTAAGGAAGCTGAAGCATACAGAACGAAAAAAACGTTAGGGTAATACTTGACGTTACAGTCCGTTGTTAGTGCAATAAAACCTGTTTCATTTGTAGATTACATTTGTGTAATAATGCATTAACATACATAACATGGAGTCCACTTCCTCGTTATGAGCTACATTTTATCGACCTACGTGAATATTCATCAGTCATGATTTCCAAAATAATGTCAAAGGCTACACTTTCGAAATATCCCCCTTTGCCCGTGTGTTTATGTAGAGGGGATGGAATATTTCTAGGCAATGAAAGACAACACTGGGGGGGGGGGGGGGGGGGAAGCAACAGAAGAAAGATGACATACTGTACTGCAGCACACATTGACCATACGGTATATTTGTCAAACCTCAAAATAGAAGACTTCTGTCTAATGTCTTCATTATATTGCATAGTCTATAATGTTTCTAATGCAATTCCATTCATTGTAAATGGTGATTGTGACAAATATATTTCAAAACGCAATAGACGTGGTTGAATTTAGATGTAAAGTACAGAAGAATATTAAAATTACAGTAATTAAACTTGACTTCTAAAGTGTCTTGTTTAAATATATATATATCCTTAAATATATAAATATATATATATATATATCTGCAAAGTAATAAACGATTTGCTGAGCTAGTATTGTTATTTTTCCCATTGCAAATTGTTTGGAGCGACTGTAACTGTCGGCATGAAATTGTAATTTTATATATTGAGAACAAAACAAAAGATGTGAGTTGTCAATAAGTTTTCAAAAAGGGGAATTGGTTCTGTTAGCTACAAGTTTAAGAAATACTATCAGCATTTTTTCTTCACAAGTTATCTTTAAAACAGGTACCAAATAATTTCTACATCTTAAAGATTAATCATTGCATGAATATCCGTTCTTAAAAGTATCAAGATGTTTTGTAATTGGAATTCAAATAAATGCTCCTCCTAAAATCAAACCAATATTATATTTAAGAATCGTAACTTTTATATAAACGCAGTTATTTTCAGTTACATAAAAAAACATTTCTTCAAGTTTTATAACAAACACATTTCATTGTGCAAAGTCAAGGCAACATAGCAGGCCTGGTTATATTAGGTATCACAGCCTGAAAGGTTATTGCGTTTAAAATGTCCACTGATAGGTAAATTGACACGCTGTTTAGGTTTTTTTAAAGGAATTTTCCCAATTCCTTTCCATTAGCGCGAAATGTCTCAACTTTCATCTTGGGGGTACATTTGGTTCAATAGAAAATGCACGCAGAGAAATTCAAAAGGAAATCGAGATTAAAAGACATCAGAAACGCGAGTGTATATTGAATCAAATATTTATATTTACCCAAATAAAAATCCTAGGATTTGCAGTAAACCGCACTTCAAGCTCAGGTTTAATTTACTTGCATTGTAATTTTATACAAACTATTAAATATTGTTAGGATTTGTGCTCCATTTGCTAAACATGTCTTCGTTGTTTTATAAAGTATAGAATAAAAATGCAGCTTCAAGGTTTATAAAACAGCAATTCCGGCCATATACTGTAATGCTGGAATCAGTTAGCCATTGTTAGTGCACACTAAATATTCATGTTGGGGTGAGAAAAAAGCGTCGAGTTCCAGCCCCTTTACTTACTGTGCAACGCAAAGCGGCCCCTGGGCTCTAACCTCAGTCTCAGAACACTGCAAGTAACTGAAATTCTGCCCGATCCCCTGTCTGGGATCATATATTCGTGATCTGCAGAGACAACGACAAATAGTTTGAACGTTAGCCAAAAGACAATTTCACCAGCAAATCGGTAAAACGTGACGTTCGCTACTTTCGGCTATTTAACTCTGCACAGACCTGAAAGTTGACCAACGGATCTCAAAGTACAAAAGACTATCTGTTTGAAATCGTCCCCTTACTGTTAGACTTATTAGCAATGCAGACGTTGTAAACGGTGGGAAAATTGATGGAATTTTTGTACAATTTACTTTCCTGTTTAGCATTCGGGAACCACAACACAGACTAAAGCTCCCCCCGCCCCGCCACCGCCCCCCCCCCCTCCCCCGCCCCACCGCACTAAAGGCCTTTCTTAATATCACTCAAATATAATTTGCGATAGACGTGTCACTGCTGAAATGCCACATATTAAAATACGCACAGTTAAACATCACTTTAGTAATCAGGGCTCCATATATTTTGGATATTTCGACCACTTTGTACATTTTTAAGTGCGGTAGACACGCAACACCGAACTTTAAAAGCATCTACAAAACACTGGATGTTACAGATCAGCTCAAAAGGAGTCAGGCAGAGTTTTGGCATAACAGATATGAATTTTCCTTTTGTTTTTACAATTTTTACTTAAACCTTTAAAGCTGAAAGTTTAGATTTAAACTTGTTTTTACATTTCGGTTACTTCAGAGTGCAATGCATTGCTTTGCATAAGACTCGCTTGTTACCTGTACCAGACTTCCAATTGCCTTCTGGGAATAAATGCATAAAAGTCCACGTGTGCTCTAAATAAATGCAGAAGGACACACCTTTTAAAATGATTACAATCTGCTCTTAAAAGACATGCCTCGTGTCATACTCTTGCATACCTATAGTCATAATTAGATATTACTCCGCATCTTTCACATAAATTATTTATCGCATGACTACATAATATATAGGCTTGGGCAATTTGTGGTCAAACAGACCCCTATTAAATTATTTTGGCCAAAGTGATTGGTTTTCAGTGTGACGAACAATCACAAAAAAATGTCACGATTTGCATCAATAGAAGGGGCATCGAGGTCAAGAAATGTGGCAAGGCATACAATTATTAAACATTTTACAAAGTTTCTCTCCCAGGTTAATTCACTTTATTGCAATAAATAGCACCCGGTGTCGAACAATTCCTTTAATTGAAAATGCATTGTTTATGTAAGGGGATTTATGACCAACTTCGAACATAGCATAATAGCACGTAAGCAATGTATATGTCAAAACTTTATAGGGAATGCGTCGAATCTATAGAATAACAATATTGTGAGCTATTTCTCTTTGTAATATCGGACTTTTTGTTTGGGCGCAAGTGCGACAAGGAAACTTTGCAACTTAGAGCGAAAACAAAATCAATTCGCCTCCATCTCAAACAATATCAAACTCTACTGATCGCTGAATATTATGTATCAATATCACACTTCAATGTTCCTTCAAAACATACACTTTTGACCTATCTGTATTCGATTTATAAGGGATATTCAGAATGCGTAAATCAGAGGAAAATGACTTAAGGAGGAACAAACAAAATAAATTCCATTTTATAAGGACATCCCGACTTGTTGGAACTCGCTGTCAATACTTTGGTTCCCCAGTAGAAGTTCATTTGATGACAGTATTTTGAGATATTTCTTGCCCATTAGTGACGATTTTGGCAGCGTTTTAACAAAGGGGATATTCAAACAATCGAGTGGCTTTTAACGGGACAAGAAAGCATGTTTAGATTAGTTAACAAATGCGTGTTTTGATAGACGCCATTTCACAAATATACATGTCATCAGTGTTGGCTTAAATGGAAAACGAAATGTACAGAATACTGTGTTCAATCTTTGGCACTGCATATCTTGTTTCCAAATGCCTGAAATAATCGAACAAGCTGGTGAATCATTCATTATTTTCCCTTTGAAAGTATACCATTATCCCAATACGTGTATTAATGTTGATTGAGGTTGCAGAGGAATGTTTCAGTGCTCCTGATCCTTAGAATGCTGATTTTAAAACCTTCAAGTGTTTAATAACCATGTGATATTATTTCCACACTCGCAAAAGAAGACCGACCAACTCTATGGCAATATTTTCCAATCCTTTGACCAGAAAATCTAAAATATTCGTTACGTCTGAGACTTAACACGAAATGTACCCTTCATTGACTCATTTTAGATTAACTAATTTTGTCTTTAGGGTAAGACAGGTAATTTCAAATTCATATTTTAAAATTTGCATGTTTCTAATTATTTCCTTATAATGCCAACATTCAACAAGGTTTATGAATTAAAGTTTACATTTACAGATTAACATAACTGTTGTCGAACCAATATTTAAAAAAAATATTGATTCATTTGATGTCCTATTTTCTAACTTTCCACTTTCATGTAAGTTGCCATTGGCGGGTTATTGCACAAATTGGACCGCTTTAAGGGTCCATTATTTTTACACACAGAGGTACGTGAAATTATGTTATAACATGTTACAAGCCACGCGCAAAACTCATGCATCTCACAAAAGAAAGTAACAGCATCGACTGCAACGGGAATTCAACAAGGTGCGGGTTATTTTGCTTAAAGGAACTTCATTTTATCAATTAAGCAGATTGTATATGACATAATCGATGCAGTTCAGAATATTTAAAATAACATATTCAAAAGTTATAACTTTGCCGAGTAGCAGTGAACGTAAATATAGCTCTATACTCTGGAGTTTTGAGCATGAGAGGCATTGGACAGCAAATTAATTCAGTGAAGGAAATGCTTAGAAAAATACAAAGCAGCAGCATCAACTATGTGGATAGTTTACTCCAAAACTACTTAGACTTTTAAAAATGTAATAAGCGGAGCCACGGCCACCGCGCGGTGATTTATCGAAATACAAAAGCGCATTGCGATGGGTTAAAATTATATTCGAAAAAGTGTTATCGTTTCCATATTTTAAAATAGGCATAACATTTTCAGCGACTGGCAATATATCTTCAGGTTAACAGAGAAGTTCAATATGATGCTGATGTTTACAAATATTGCATGATACCCATGTCTATAAAGAGAGCGCTATTTTTTTGTAGAAATGGTTGAGATTTAACGATAGAATCAATGGCAAATAACAATCAGATTATATGGGACTCAAATCAGCTGGGAGAGGTTCTCTACATTTAGAAACCTGGATGAACGACAGTGGAAGGCATCACAGGGGTTGAAAAATGCAGGTGGAACGATGGGATAAATTAAATCGTAGTTTAATGATATCAAATTCAGACTTTAAGATACACTTAAGTTGTCGCAGGAAGTGAAATCCGAACAAAGGTGTCCACCGCTTTGAAATTTTGAGAACGAATACGCCAGAAGAGGGAAAAATTCAAGATATGCGCAACAATATAGTAAGTACACATTTGGTACAATAGATCTCTTCATTATTAATAGGAGCGACTGGAGAACAAGTGTCTTCCATAATATAATGACACCAAGAAACAAAGTAACTTAAAGCCTAAAGAATGGCAGAGTGAGGAGTTAAAAACTATATAGGGGACAGCATTATAAGAACTTGATGCAATGTGGCCTGTAAATGTGTCACGTGAGCACTGAACAGAAATTTACGATTTAAGATTTCAGCTAACAGGAATTGCCACAGCAGGCAAGGGGTACAATTTAATACATTGTTTGGAACATTAGTGCCATAAGGTGAAATATAATCAGCATAATTGAGCGCATATAGTACCCCGTGTAACAAATACTTTCTATCATTAATAATAATTCCTGGTGCAACATATATTGGGACATGAAATAAACAACCCATGCGAGGACACACATAAACAACAGTGTCTTAGAAAATAGTTGGTGTAGTTACTATTGGGTGGTTTCTATCACATTAAACGCTAAATGATCCCCTAAAGGACAAAATGTTTAACTTCCAGTGCCAATAATGAATATTATGTCATAGATGGTAAGGTTAATCTTGTATTTCGATTCACATGCCACCTTTGTGGAAAATCATAAGAGCAACGGAAAATATTGAGGCGAATGAAATAAAGAGACAGGCTCTTGTGGGACGGAGTCAGCAATGAATAACCCGCCCCCCCCCCCCAATCGCTCAACATGTTTTGAATTTTCCTTTCGCAAGTAAAATGGGCAATGCTTTAAAAAATGTATAATAGCGAATATACCTTTAATACTTCATAGAACTTTTTTTTTGAAAGGTTGCAAATGCAAAGGCAAAACTAACATATCACGAGGATATTCAGTGGGAAATTTAAAAAGTGCTTTCATTGAGTGGATGAAGGTGACATTCAATATTATTCCAGCGATTATACACATTAATATTCTTAGAACAAAATCAAAAGTCAGTGTAAGTTGTGAAATATTTGGTTAGCTTTTATGCCAGAAATGAGAAGGCGTCGCTGACAAGTTAAAAAAAAACACATTTCTACCAAAAGTATTACTTTTACCTTTTGTATGTCGGTTTTGATGGGAGAACTTTAGTGTCCAGTTTGAATAGAAAAAAAGCTGCGAAAGGATAGTTGTCATCACTAGAGTAAAGTTTTCTTCAAGTACTGGAATAGTTTCTGTATTTTCTTTAGGGACATTATTTTTTTACTGGAATAGATTATGTAACATATATACTTTACCGGAGTTTTAAGGTTTAGTTTGATACATTGGCGGGAAGGAATGGAAATTCTAAAGTGTAACAAATGTAAATCGATTATTTAGCGATCTCTAGCGGTGGAACAGAGTAAAGACTGAAAGGTGCGGACATTACATAAATTGCAGACAGATACACCAGCTTGACTGACTTAGCAAGGCGCATCATTGTGGCGAACACAGTTTTACCTTGCTTTAAAAACATTCTCATATTTTTCTCCGTTACTTAAAAAATTGAGTATGTACAGCACTACTCTGTATGGAATTAGATTGCAAAAGCAGCTAAAATATATACGTATGTACTAAGTTCTAACTTACTTACAGAAGGGTGAAGATCTAATACAATTGAAAATTCTTAATAAAGAATACGTCAAAACATTGTCATGATTGTGGAATATGTTTGAAATATTTAACTAACAAATGTCATAATTAGTCTCAATAAGCCTCAACTCAAAGAATGGTGAGCCACGCCAAACATTATCAGGGCAGGAGGACAAAGGAGGGGAATGGAAATTGGAAACGATCCATAATAAGAGCCAAGTGTCAAATAAATGAACAAAATGAAACGTGTCTTGAATTTGCTGATCATGGAGTTAATATCGATAAGAACATAGTTCACCAGTTTTCTCTAAACAGTTGGAAATTCTTGCGAGGAGTCGGGAATTTATAGATGAAGGCGTGTTGACATATAACAATTTATGTTTACAAGAGTTACAATTTGACAGAAGTTATTCTCTGCTTATCATAACTACACAGAACGAGGAAAAAAAGTCGTTTCAACAGACTTTACTGTGTGCTTTCAAAAGTGGAATAGCGAAAGCCAATTGGTCATGATGGACTTACATGTAGGTAAGTCCATCAGTAGTAACAATATTAATGCCTCTGTTAAAGTACTGCACTGTGTGCAATATGGTCTCCTCACTCCAGGAAGATATGTAGAGAATACAATACAATTCACTGGGCTGTTGCCTAGCATATGAAAACACTGCCATAAAATTGCTTACAAAAGTGCCAGCCGTGGTTCAGAAACTTGAGTATATACTTGAAATGACTGAAATCCCAGTGCAGCACTGAGAGACTGCTGCAGTGACGAACATGCCTCCATTTGGGTGGGATGTTAATCCAATATACCATTTACTCTCTGAGGTGGCACAACAGATCCCATGGCATCAATTCGAAGAAGAGCAATGGAGTGGCCAGTATTTATCCCTCCACCTATACCACTCACAAATAACTGGCCCACATTGCTGTTTGTGGGACCTGGCAATGCACTCTTTTCCTACATTTTAACAGTGATTATCAAAAATATTTCATTGGGATTGTCTGAGGTTATGAAAGGTGCTATGTTAATGCAGAAAGTCTTCAATTTTTTCCCTCAGGATTGTTATCTGCTCACTTATGTAGTTGGGAACAGGGTTGATTGGGTGGATTTTGCTTTCAGTGGTGACGAATGATCTGTGGGAATTTACATTGGAACAACTGTAAATTAGAATGAGCGAGAAATCCTTAAAGGGGACCCGGGACCAATGTGAACAGAGCAAGCAACTGTTATATCCTTAATCAATCACTTTGATCAGTAAGTTTGCGGACGACACAAAACTGGCAGGACTTGCAGATAGTGAGGAACATTGTCAGAGGCTACAGAAGGATATAGATAGGCTGGAAATTTGGGCAAAGAAATGGCAGATGGAGTTCAATCCTGATAAATGCGAAGTGATGCATTTTGGTGGGAATAATGTAGGGAGGGGCTACACGATAAATGGAAGAACCATAAAGGGTGTAGAGACGCAGAGGGACCTGGGTGTGCAAGTCCACAGATCTTTGAAGGTGACGTCACAGGTGGAGAAGGTGGTGAAGAAGGCATATGGCATGCTTGCCTTTATAGGACGGGGCATAGAGTATAAAAGTTGGGGTCTGATGTTGCAGATGTACAGAACGTTGGTTCGGCCGCATTTGGAATACTGCGTCCAGTTCTGGTCGCCACACTACCAGAAGGACGTGGAGGCTTTGGAGAGAGTACAGAGGAGGTTTACCAGGATGTTGCCTGGTATGGAGGGGCTTGGTTATGAGGAGAGATTGGGGAAACTGGGGTTGTTCTCCTTGGAAAGACGGAGGATGAGGGGAGACTTAATAGAGGTGTATAAAATTATGAAAGGCATAGATAGGGTGAACGGTGGGAAGCTTTTCCCCGGGTCGGTGGTGACGTTCACGAGGGGTCATAGGTTCAAGGTGAAGGGGGGGAAGGTTTAACACAGATATCAGAAGGACATATTTTACACAGAGGGTCGTGGGGGCCTGGAATGGGTTGCCGGGCAAGGTGGTGGAGGCGGACACACTGGGAACGTTTAAGACTTATCTAGACAGCTATATGAACGGAGTGGGAATGGAGGGATACAAAAGAGTGGTCTAGTTTGGACCAGGGAGTGGCGCGGGCTAATTGTTCTTTGTTTCTCGTTTCAAGGCTTTATTCTATGATCATCTTGCTGGTGCCAGTACAGAGCGAGACTGCGGATAGTTGGGAACCTGTCTCGGGGGCAGGGAATTCATATGGTGTTCGTGGAAGTGGAAATGAATAGGGTTGGGAAGCATTTTCCGATCAGGGCCAGTGTGATCTCCTGGACTCGTTTCGATCGCCTCAGGGGGTCGGAGAGGAATTTCCCAGATTTTTTTTCCCCATATTGGCCCTGGGGTTTTCACTCTGGGTTTTCGCCTCTCCCTGGAGATCACATGGTCTGAGGATCGTGGGATTATATTCATTGGAGTTTAGGAGGTTGAGGGGAGATCTGATAGAAACTTACAAGATAATGAACGGCTTAGATAGGATGGACGTAGGGAAGTTGTTTCCATTAACAGGGGAGACTAGGACGCGGGGGCACAGCCTTAGAATAAAAGGGAGTCACTTTAGAACAGAGATGAGGAGAAATTTCTTCAGCCAGAGAGTGGTGGGTCTGTGGAATTCATTGCCACAGAGGGCTGTGGAGGCCGAGACGTTGAGCGTCTTCAAGACAGAAATTGATAAATTCTTGATTTCTCGAGGAATTAAGGGCTATGGGGAGAGAGCGGGTAAATGGAGTTGAAATCAACCATGATTGAATGGTGGAGTGGACTCGATGGGCCGAATGGCCTTACTTCCGCTCCTATGTCTTATGGTCTTATGGTCTTATGGTCTGGAATGGGGGGGTAGGGGTGAGTTAATAGGTTGTGATGAACAAAGCATCATAGCTGTGAGGGACAGCTCGGGGATAGGATATTAGTATGTAGATAGGCTGGAAAATTGGGCGGGGATCCTGGATTCAGGATTCAATCCTGGACCGGGGAGCGGCGCGGGCTTGGAGGGCCGAAGGGCCTGTTCCTGTGCTGTATTGTTCTTTGTTCTTTGTTCTTTGAACAATTGTAAATAAATATTGCAGAGTATGAAGCAGGAAGTATCAGATTATTTAATTTGATATCAAATCATGTTCAGAAAGCAAAATAAAGATAGGGAGAGAAATGTGAGATAAAGAGAAAAATAAAAGAGCTTAGAAACAAGTTAAAATATATTTTTATTATATTTTTTAATACTTCAAAAATAATTAAAATTGGTAAGAAAGAAAAACCCACACCGTAAAAGTTATTTTTCAGTGCCAGAGAGGTTGTTTAGCAGTAATTAGGACTTATCATGGTGTTAAACATTTACTTACACTGGAATGGGCAAACCCTCACTTATTTTGGCAATTTTAATGAGTATCTATTGGGTAGGGTGCAACAATTTCACACCAGTCCATTAATGTCCCCATGAGATAACAAATTCTGGATGAGTAGGACAACTCAGACAGCAGCTTCCTGATTTCCACATTGAATCATATAAATGTAGTGACTGGAATTGCTGTTGGATATACATTTGATTCATTGTGAGTGCTGTTAATTTCACCATTAATTATATAGCAATATCCAGCCTATTATTGATTACAATATACAGCACAGAGCTCAGGCATTTGGACAAGCCAGTCCACGTCAGTGTTTATGTTCCACTCAAAATTCCCCCCCCTCCCCACATTTTCTAATTTAACTCTATCATTGTAAGCCTCTATTCCCTTGTCCCTCAAATGTGTGTCTCGCTTCTCTGTAAATGCACTTATACAACTTGTCTCAACCACTCACTATGGGAGTGTGATCTACATTTTCACCACTCTTGTGGCAAAGATGTTTGTTTTGAAATTCCCTTCTGGATTTCTTGGTGACTATCTTATATTGATGGCCTCTAGTTGCGCTCTTTCTCAAAAGTGGTAACTCTTTCTCTGTATCCAACCAATCAAAATCTCTCATAATTTTGAAAGACTTCTAATTTTAATAGGTCACCACTCAGCCTTGTCTTTTCTAGAGAAAACAGAGCCAGCCTATTCATGTTTCCCTGATAGGCATAACCTCTCAGTCCTGGTATCACCTTTGTAAGTCTTCTCTGCACTCTCTCCAGTGCCAATCTATACATTTTTAATAATATGGTGACGAGAACTGTACACGGCATGCCAAGTGTGGTCTAACTAAGATTGAATATGAGGTTAACATTGCTCTTCTATTCAAACTCTATCCCTCTAGAAATAAACCTTTTAGAACTGGGATGTCCCAAACTGAGTTCCACAGAACTCTGGAGCTCTGTTGGATGCATCCAGGTGTTCTGCAGTAGGCCAGGCTGGTGCTAAAAAAATTGAAAAATGCTATGAAGCTGCTTGTTCAATCAGAGACTGGTTTCGCTCTGCACTGACTGGCTAACTGGTGGATCTATGAGCAGCCAATGCAATGAGAAGCCAGCCTCTCATTGGGCAAGCTAGAAACAGAAGGAAAGTAAGTCCTCAAAGGCCCAGGTCAGGGTGAGAGCAAGGAAGACAGCAGGCATTGGAGTGAGGTAGGTATGGCCATCGGACAAAAGAGGAAGTGGCCATGGAGCATGGGAGATAGCAGGCAATGGGGAAGTGACCATGGGACGGGGTACGCAGCGGCCTTGGAACAGGGGAAGAACTGGGCATGGATCAAGGGAGAGAGAGGTCA
This sequence comes from Mustelus asterias, assembly GCF_964213995.1. Lineage (NCBI taxonomy): Eukaryota > Metazoa > Chordata > Chondrichthyes > Carcharhiniformes > Triakidae > Mustelus > Mustelus asterias. The sequence goes on along the minus strand of NC_135806.1, from coordinate 100,557,250 downwards.
GTATGTATGTGTCTGTGAAAGAGAGGGAGGTGAGAATATGAGCATGTATTTGTGTGTGTGAGAGAGAGGGAGGTGAGAGTATGGTGTGTCTATGTGTGTGTGTGTGTGTGTGTGTGTGTGTGCAAGAGAGAGAGGCGTGAACATATGTGTCTGTGTGTGGGAGAAAGAGAGGTGGGTTTGTGAGAGAGAGAACTGGGTGAGAGTGTGAGTGGAAGTGCGATAAAGGAGTGAGTGTGTGTGTGAGAGAGAGAGATGTGCGTGTATATATCGAATATGAGAATCCAGCTCTCCAGCAGCACTCCTAACATTCAATGAATTTATGAGCTGCAACATTACCCCCACCAAAAATGAAAATAAAGTGAAGACTTAAGTACTTTGTTGAATAAGAGAATTAAATTATAATAAATGTATATTATTTATATATATGGAACATAGAAAACACTTCTATAAACTTTTTTTTGTATGTTTGCACCTATTGCACGAAAGCAGTCAATTTTTTGTGGTTTAACTCTTCAACATAATAAGAATGTTTCTTACGGGTTCCGTCAGTACTCTTGGGAATTGAAAAGAGTTCCATGGCTGGGACAATTAGGAAAGCCTGTTTTAGCATAACCTCTGGGCTTTTCTACATTATAGAGTGAAGTTTATTAGGTGAGTGGCAACCCCAGTATCAGAGTAATAGGTGAGCCTTGAGACTGCACTTGGACCATAGCGGGATGTGCTTGCAATTTTACAACAGGTGGCCTCCTAGTTGGCATCTAGGTGCTCTTCATCCAATTAAGGATAGAAAGTGGGCTCCTGACGTTACTGGCCCAATCACAGAGACAGAAACTCTGAAGACTCAATGGCACAACCAGGAGAGGTGGTAGTTGCTGAGGAATGCAGGAGAATTTAGTCTGCAGCATGTAGGTGAAGAAAAGTTCATGAGTCTGAGGGTCACAGGGCCGACCTCTCTCAGAAGGTCATTGGGGCCGTGAGTGCCACTTTTCCTGCCAGTGGCACTTTCCTTGGTCCATGAGGTCTTTCCCCCAAGGCTACCATTTGGAGGTCACTTCCATTTAGCTGGCAATCTCTCCACGTGGTGGGGAGTTACCCCACCATTGGTAAAGTGCTGACGAAAATGTAAAATGGCCCTTAATTGGACCTTTACATATGTAAATTGTCTGCCTGCCTCGAGGACATCACTGCAGGAGTTTCTCAGGGTCGTGTACTCAGTCCAACTATCACCATAGGGATGTTTGCTGATGACTGCACAATGTTCAGTACCATTCATGACTCCTCAGATGCTGAAGCAATCCATGATGTCCCAATGCAGTAAGACCTGGACAATATCCAGGCTTGGGCTGACAAGTGGCAGTAACGTTCGCACCACACAACTGAAAGGTAATGACCATCTCCAACAAGAGAGAATCTAACCATCTCCCCTTGACAGTAAATGACATTACTGTCACTGAATCCCCCACTATCAACATCCTGGGGTTATCATTGACATGAAACCTAACTGGGCCAGTCATATAAATACTGTGGCTGCAGGAACTCACCAAGGTCCCTTAGGCAGCACCTTCCCAATCCACAACTGTTAACATCTAGAAGGACGACGGCAGCAGATATATGGGAACACCGTCACCTGGAAGTTCCTCTCCAAGCCATACACCACCCTGCCTTGGGCAGTAGATTTTGGACTACTCAGTGACACTCACATCCCATAAATAATTTTTTAAAAAAAAATCTGTGATATCTTGCAAGATAGGGTGGCACACAATAGAAGGCAGCAGGACAGAGCTAATAGGGGGTAAGGACTCCTGCATCTCTAAAGCAACACAGTGGAGATGCTTCTTTGTAAAATAGGGCCATCGGCAACAGAGCCCATTGTACCCAGTGTTGCCAAGACCTTTTAGGATAACAGTACAGTTCTGCCTCATGTCCCTTCTCAATTCCCCTCTTCATTGCCAGATAACAGGAAATTAGAAAGGGAAGGTTGGTGTTAGGGAAGGGGGCTAGTTCGGCAGAATGTCTTTAACCTGTTTCCTGGGGTTTCTTTGATGACCTTACAAGAGAACATTAATTAATTCATACAACAGCTTATCTGTCTCCTAACTGGATACTGTAAATGCAAATCAATCTGCATTGGTTGCTTGCTGTTGGACAGTTCACTGAGCCAAATGTAAACATTGACCATTCCTAGGCACAGGTCGGTGTTGAATCCCAAATATTTCTTGATGTGGAGTTAAGGTGAATGTTTGAGAGTTCATCTGAGTGTCTTCTGGTATTCATGGCTTATTTTCCTGTTCTGACAGTCATTTCAGCGCTCTTCAAAGTTTTATCCTGGATCCTCTTCTTTTCTTATTTACATACTGCAACTGAGCAACATCATCCACAAGCATGAGGCCAATTTGATTATTTATTCACAGCAATAGCTCTTGACCAACTCTTTTGAAACTAATGCCACCACTCCCGAACTGGACTAGCCATAAATAGTATGGCTATCAGAGCAGGTCAAAGGCTAGGAAATCCCCTCTCTAACAGGACTGTGGGTGTATCTATATCTCAGGCCCTGCAGTAGTTCACCACCACCTTCCACAGAGAAACTAGGGATTGGCAATTAACGCTGGCCTAGTCAGTGATGTCTATATCCTATAAATGAATTTTTAAAAAATAGAGTTGTGTATTAGTGCATGACTGGTCCAGTTCAGTTTCAGGTCAATGATAACTCCAGGATGTTGATAGTGGGGGATGCAGTGACGGTAATGTCATTTACTGTTAAGGGGCAATGGTTAGATTCTCTCTTGGTTGGAGATGGTCATTACCTTGCAATTGCGTGTATGGGGCAGCATGGTGGTTCAGTGGTTAGCATTGGTGCCTCACAGTGCCAGGGACCTGGGTTCGATTCCTGGCTTGGGTCACTGTCTGTGCGGAGTATGCACGTTTTCCCCATGTCTGCGTGGATTTCCTCCAGGTGCTCCGGTTTCCTCCCACAGTCTGAAAGACGTGCTGGTTAGGTGCATTGACCATGCTAAATTCTCCATCAATGTACCGGAATAGGTGCTGGAGTGTGGCGACTAGGGGATTTTCACAGTAACTTCAATGCATTATTAATGTAAGCCTACTTGTGAGTTTGTAATAAACAAACTTTAGTTTATTTTTGATGCAATAAAAGAACCACCAGCAAAACTCAGCAGATTAGTTGTCGCCATTTTAAATGTACCCAAACATTTCATCCTTAATTAGCAAAATTCATGAACTTTCTTCCCAAGTACAACATTTCCATCTTACCTCAGCTACAACTTGTCCATGGTAAATTAGTTCAGGTTTGTTGTCCAACATTTGCAACTGCTGTGCCTGAGGAAACTTTTCAGAAATATAGCCAGTTGTTTAACATCTTGGGATCTTATGGCTATGTCAAAGTTGTCAAAAAGCAATCAACAAAGGGGCTACTTTTGCAACAAAGATCGGAGAGATAACATTCAAAAGGTTTACCGTTAGTTTTCATTTTTTGCATTGGAATGAGTGGGGTCAAGACCATGCAGTGCAAAGGTGTCAGCTATGGTTCAGTTTTGTAGCACTCTTAGGTTCAACTTTCTTTCCAGGACTTTATTTCACTGCTGCATTGTCTGCAGAGTCATTTTTGGATGAGATTTTAACTGAGACCCAGTCTGCTCCCTTAGATGAAGGTAAAAGATCCAAGGGCATTATTCCACAGAAGAGTGGGGGAATTATCCTTGGTACCCTGGCCAATCTTTATCCCTCAATCAACATTGCAAAAGCAGATAATCTGTTCATTTTCACTTGCTGTTTGTGGAAGCTTGCTGTACATAGATTGGCTACCATGTTTCCTGATTTACAACAGTGACTATACTTCAAAAAGTAATTCATTGGCTGTAGATTGCTTTGGTACATTCTGAACTTATCAAAATAATTATATAAATGCAAGTCTTTGCTTTTCTTCTTTTTAAATGTATTTCTTTAGCATGAGATGGTTTGAGCCAGCAATTGGACAACCAATGGATTAAGCAGGTGGTATGATTAGTTACCTCTCAGTAGATTTTTTTTCCCCTGTGGCAAATATAATATTGTGTAAGGTAAAAATACAACTTTGAGTTTACTAACATGATTAGCCTTGACCAGTAAGAGTCTAGTGGCGTATGAAAAACTTGTATAATGTAGAGAGTGGCCTTACTGTGTATTTGACCACAAGGAGTAGTCAACCTACAACCAAGGAAAGAACAAAGAACAAAGAATAGTACAGCACAGGAACAGGCCCTTTGGCCCACCAAGTCTATGCTGACACGGATGCTTCTCTAAGCTAATATTTTCTTGCCTCTACATGGTCCATATACCTCTATTTCCTGCCTGTTCATGTACAGCAGTAAATCATATCGTCCTGGCATCTTGATTTCAGTTTTGCACAAAGAGATAGTTGAAACCATGATGAGAAGCACCTGCTCATGTTGGAGGTTGTGGGCACGTCCTTTGTGTGGGGTGACCCAAAAAAGGAACGTTTATCCACTGAAATAAAACCAGAATTCTGGAATTGTGCAGCAGGACTGGTAGCATTTGCGCAGAAAGAAACAGAGTTAATGTTTCATCAAAACCATTGTCACTCAGCCTCAAATGTTTCTTAGTTTGAGGAACAACTGGGGCCAGACCATCAAATATGAGAGGCTGAGGGTATGACCAATTCTTGTACTAGGAAAAGACGACAGGAAGTAGTGTTTGAAACAATTTAGAGGATGGTGACTGCGAACGTTGTAAGCGGTTGCCCCAGGGAGTGGGAGGATGGTGTGGTGAGGGATGAAATGCACAGCTACATTAGTCATAGTGAATTCCACAGTTAGGGGATAGACAGATAATTCGGACACCACTGTAGAATAAAGTTGCTTAAAGTGCAAAGCTAAGAGATATGACGGAGTTAGTAAGGAGGTTTTTGGAAACATACAGGAAACAATCAAAAGTGTGGGTAATATTCAAACCAATGACATTGGAAAATTATATACTCCAGGTTGAGGTGTGCATAGAAAATTTCAGGGGATAAGGAAATAAAGAGTCAAGTATACATTATAGTAATCACATGATTATTCTTGATACTATACTATGGTCAGTTAGTCCAAGGGAGATAAGAGGAGAGTTCAGATTCCTCAAATGAATGGAATCAGTTCTGAGACAGCAGTTGTTTATAAAGGACAGACAGTGTTCACCTAAACAGGACTGGGAGCAATCTCCTCACTGGGAGAAAATCTCGTGCAGTCGTTTAATCTGTTTTGTTGAGCAGGAAGGAAAAACAAGATGAGAAAACAGAAAGAAAAGGGGTCTATGAAATAATGAGACAGACAAACAAAAAAGGAAACAATGGACCGATTATAAGATCAAAAAGGAAAAGATTGCCAGCAAAAGACAGATCTGAAATATATACTATATATCAATGTAAATATAACAACAACTTGACCTTTACTCTATGCCAATATTACCAATGCTCCCTTAGTTGGGTCTGGCAATTTTTTGATGTGGTAATTAGCTTGACCATGCCCCCAAATAATGCCCAACCAACAATGCTCTTTCACTAGAAAAACAGAGGAAATAAGGGCCAATATATTTAGCGTTTCTCTGGTTATTGCTCAAAAGCAGCAACAAATTATCTTTATATGGTGACTTTAACATAGCAAAACATCACAAGGCACTTCACAAGAGAGTTACCAAACAAAATTTGACACTAAGTGCATATTAGAATATAATTGGTGCACTGTAGGCCATAAATCATGATGAAGGAGGCATGATACAAGATCATCGACAGTGATGTAGCTTGTGTTAGGGTAGGAAACTAAATTGAACATTCCTGCTTTAAAAATATTCAGTAGGGATAGAGTAATTAATAAAAAGAGGAGGGATAGCAGCATTAATCAAAGATCCCACTATAGCACTAGAATGCCATGATGATATAGAGGATCGTGGGGAAGCTGAATATATTTGCTTTAAGTTAAGGAATAAGAAGAGACCTGTTACTCTTTTGGGAGCATATTAAAGACATCAAGCAGTGGGAATGAAATAATGGAAGAGGGAAATAAGAAAATTAAAGAAAAATACAACAGGGTCATAATAATACAAGGCTTAATTTGGCCAAAAATAAATTGGAATGCAAATAAAGCAAGTGGTAAAGCAGAGAATAGTTTTGAGAATGTGCCCTAGACAATTATCCGGGTCAATATAATTTTAATCTGACAAGGTAGTTCTGGAAATCAAATGTAAGGTTGGGCACATACTGAAAATATCAACAGTAACATAATTAAGTTTGAGATAGAAGTTAAAAAGAGAAAGAAGGGTCAAAGATAAAGAAACTAGAATAGGTTCTTACCTCACAATATCAGTTAAAATTAATTTTAATTTAGAAAGACATGGTCAGTTAAGGGCAGCCAATATGGATTTGTGAAAGTTGAGTTATGTCTGGGTCAGTGACCGTAGTTTGTAGGTGAAGCCAGTTAACAAAATTCCTCAGATCGCTCACTTCAGACCACCTGTTACCCACCTGATGTCTGTCCAACAGCAAGACTGTCCCACAATCACATTGATACTTCAGTTTATGGCTAAAGGACCAATTTTGAGATCATCACCAAATGTTAAAAGCTCGCATCACTGCACAATATGTCACTGAAAAAGAAGAGGAAGACACTCTTGAAAATATTTGTGACAATTTGAGCGCATCTCACCTAAAGGCGACTTGTGGAGTTTTCTGCCCTGCATACTGTTTGGTTCAAAACAACAGAGCTTACTCTAACCGCTTTGACTTACTGGAACTTCAAAATGGAAAGGATGTTGGCGCGGGAATTGGGTTGTATTCACGCCAGAATGCTGCAGAAATTATTGACCACGCGGCTACCTAGATGAGGAAGAAAATTTGCCAGCATATCAAAATAGTTGAGGGTAACATTTTGATTCTAATTGATGAATCTGCAAGTAACAGAACCACTCTAGTAGTTTACCTGTCATGTGGAAGTGATAAAAAAGATGATCCACACTTCAGGTTTTTAGATCTGATTGAACTTCCAGATCTAAAAGCTGATTTAATAGTTAAAACTCTTTGTGAATGTCTTGCAAACCAGGCTTTTGATGACTCTTACCTGAAGCCTCATCTTGTAGTGTTTGTTACTGATGGAGCGAGTGTAACGCTGGGCACCAAATCAGGTGTAGCTAACAGACTCATGGAGCAATACCCAGATATTATTATTTGGGATTGCCTGAACAATAGATTAGAACTTGCAGTGGACAGAAACCAATGGAATGAACTATTTCCATTCCTTCATGGACAAATTATACTCTTGTGTATGGTTGCTCCAGTCCTGCATGTCTACTGCATGCATTCAGCCTGTCTTCTGTCTCAGAGATCTCCATCCCCCGTTGTGAACTCTTGGTCCTAATTGGTCCTTCAAGCCATGTGATACTCTTCTGCTGTGTTGCCCTTAAAGGGACAATCACCACAATCCCCACAATTGTCATCCACTTCTGTAATCAATGCATTCAGAGATAATGGGGAGGAAGCTGGACAATGCATTCCCCAGAATTTATGACCATTCCTAAATTGCATGTGAGCAATTCCAAGCAGCACTGCAGAATGTGAGCAAGGATTCAATCAAATGAAATTAATTATAACACCAATGCGTTCAAGAATTCTCATATGATAGATATCAGCAATTATGCTTGTAAAACACACTCGTCTCTTGATGCATTGGGATCCAAGACTCATATGTCAGAAATTGTTTGCGATGTCAACAATTTGCAGAGGACTCAAGGACAAGACAGCTCCCTCTAGCACAAGTGCGGAACCGGACCTTTTGTGGAAATTACAGTGAAGAATTGGTTGCAGAGATTCAAGAAGTGCCAAGTTTGTAGTGATAAAGTGTTTGCAGACCATGACACTGCTGGAAAATCTATTGATGAGTTTTCTATACTCATTTCAGCTGAAAACATTTTGCCTGAAAAAATTTACAATCCTGCAAAATGAGTCCGTTCTGTGGCATACTCCTAGGAAGATGTTAAGAATGGCTGAGGAAAGTGCACCAATGATATGTTAAGTTGATTGGTTGACTGTCCTTGGTTGTGTCAATGGGGCTGGCACACACAGTGTAAGTTGGCTGCAATTGCAAAGAGCAAATGCCCCAGGAGCATCAATGGCAATTAAACATTACCTGTTCACTATCATGACAATAAGAGAGTCTGGGTAGCCAGGGAGATGTTTTCTGATTGGTTTCACAACCACCCATGTACCAGAGGCACATTGTCAGTTAGCTGGACTTGAAGAAAACAGTCAAATCATGTTACTCCTGGACAATTGTTAAGCACATTCCCCTGCTGAAATCTTGCGGTAGAATTTCAAGCATGATGTGCACAAGCAGCAGGCACAATCAGAAGTGGCCGTGAATCCAAGTCCCAAATATAAAAGCACAAATCCCATCCGAATTGCTGGAGTGGTCAAGCAGGGGTGGGCATCTGGCAAGTATCATGTCCAATGGTGGCCAGCCACAAACATCAAAAATGGCATCCACAGGCTGTGGTGACATAGGGACTGAAACCTCCGGTGCTTGCCAATAGAAATCTCGGGCGTGATTCTCCGATCTCGTTTGTGGTGGGACCTGTTGCGAGTGAGAACGGAAAATTTGGCGTCCCAGTCAAAACTCAATTCACTCTGAGCAGCACCAGAAAATATCAACTGCGAGCAAGGACTGAAGAGTTTGGACCTTGTCTGAGTTCCACACTCTGATGTACCCAACACACAAATCACTCTATCAGCTATCCAGAACACCACATTGCCTCACCCCTATTTAACTCCTCAGCCTTTGTTGCAAGCAGGGACCTTTTATCCTGCACTTGCATTAAAAAACATCAGTTCCAGTTGGGCCGGCTGCCTATTTTGCCCGTGCAACAAAGCTTAAAATATAAAATTCGGATCAATTGGGGTTTTAATATTTTTAATCATCTTTTTAATTACCAGTGGGCACACGCCAAATCCGCGCCTGCACTTGCCTGGTGAAATACAGTGTGAATTTGCAGTGACGTCAGAATGCACTCCTGACGTCTTCGTGCTCTGTTTCACGGACTTCCGGGTTGGGCATACGCCCACCTGGAGGACATAAAATTCTACCCTTGGTGAAGAACAATGCTTTCATTGTAATTCACCATAATTAATTCAGCTGATGGACCAAGGCAATTTTCAGGTATTGAAATATAAATGATGAAAACAGCAATGGCAAGGATGACATAATGAATTCGATAGAGGAAGTGCCCATAGCCATCCATTGATTTTGTCTACACTTCCCGCTGCCTCAGCAAGGCAGCCAGCATAACTAAGGACCCCACGCACCCCGGACATTCTCTCTTCCAACTTCTTCCGTCGGGAAAAAGATACAAAAGTCTGAGGTCACGTACCAACCGACTCAAGAACAGCTTCTTCCCTGCTGCTGTCAGACTTTTGAATGGACTTACCTTGCATTAACCTCTCTACACCCTAGCTATGACTGTAACACTACATTCTGCACTCTCTAGTTTCCTTCTATATGAACGGTATGTTTTGTCTGTATAGCGTGCAAGAAACAATACTTTTCACTGTATGTTAATACATGTGACAATAATAAATCAAATCAAAATCAAAACAAGTATTTATAAGTGAGCTAGAAATAATGTTGATCTATGAAATACAATATAAACTTATGAAGCAAAAAGCAATGCTGATGAGGCAGATGAAGCTGGAAGAACTATTCAAGAATGCCTCCCAGCAGAGTACATTGACACTTTGAATCCTCTCCTACAAACAGGATCAAAGGTGGGTGCCAGGGGTGGGAACTTATTACATATACCCTGCATTTATTATTCAGTGATACATCTTGCATTTCTAGTCATTTTATCGACTTTAGACTACAGCTAGCCAAATTTTAGGCTATTGTAATGTAAGGATTCGTAGTCTTATATTCAGTATTCGAAAACCAAAATTATCAGAAATCCGAAACATGATTGGTCCCAAGATTTTGGGAAATGCATGTTCGACCTGTAAAATGCTGCATAATGGAATTCTAGCTGCGCTAAAGACTAATGATTCAAAACACCACACGGTTCAAAATAAAATGCCTACTGCTTACTGGCACTAATATTTTTCACATAAAATACATAGTTTACTGATCTTTGGGGACTCAAATGATTAATATATAGGAAAACAATGTAGCAGTAGATTTAGAAATGATAGAGCCAACAGCTTTTCATAGTGCAGAATTTGCCGCTACACTATCATATATACATATATGTATGTATATATGCATCATTTATTGCATTTATTTAATGTGTTCCAACTTCTTTGTTAATTAGAGATTTTATGGAATCCGCATTTCAGTAAGCAATTTTCCCTCATTAATTACTTGACCCAGCTTTTGTTAACTCAGTCTCCTAACTCAAAGTGAAATGGTGCATTAGCATGAATGTTACTGATCTCAGTTGGCAGTTTCAATTATTTTTTTTAAGTTCACTTTTTACATGATATGGGTATTGCTGCCTAAGCCAGCATTTCATGCCATTCCTTAATTGCCCTTGAGAAGGTGATGGTGAGCTACCTTCTTGAACCACTGCAATCCCTGTGGTGTAAGTACACTCACAGCGCTGTTAGGAAGAGAGTTCAAGGATTTTGACCCAGTGACAGCGAAGGAACAGTGATATATTTCCAAGTCAGGATGGTGAGTGGCTTGGAGGGAAACTTGCAGGTAGTTGTGTTCCCATGCGTCTGTTGCCCTTGTCCTTCTAGATGGTAGCCTTAATGAATTCCTGTAGAGCATCTTGTAGATCATACACACTCTGGCACTGTGTGGAGGGAGGGAGTGAATGTTTGTGGATGAGGTACCAATCAAGTGAGCTGTTTTGTCTTGAATAGTGTAGAGCTTCTTGAGTGTGTTGTTGAAACAGCCGCATCTAGGCAAGTGGAGAGAATTCCGTTACACTCCTGACTTGTGCCTTGTAGATGGTGGACAGGCTTTGGGGAAGAAGGAAGTGAGTAACTCACCACAGGATTCCTAGTCTCTGATCTTCTCTTGTAGCCACAGCAATATATGGCTATCCATAGAATCCCTATGGTGCAAAAGGAGGCCATTCAGTTCTTTGAGTCTGCACCAACTCTCCAAAATGCATCCTTACCCAGGCCCTCTCCTCCACCCTATCCTTGTAACCCTGCACATTTACTATGCCTAATCCACCTAAACCACACATTTTTGGACACCAAGAAGTAATTTAGCATGGCCAATCTACCTAAGCTGCACATTTTCTGACTGTGGGAGGAAACCAGAGCACTCAGAGGAAACACACGCAGACATGGGGAGAATGTGCAAACTCCACACAGACACTCACCCAAGGCCAGAATCAAAACCAGGTGTCTGGCGCTGTGAGGCAGCAGTGCTAACCACTGTGCCACCATGCTGTGAACTAGTCCAGTTCAGTTTCAGGTCCATAATAACCACCAGGATGTTGATAGTGGGGTTTCAATGCCAGTGAATGTCAAGGGATTATGGTTAGATTCTCTTTTGTTGGAGATGGTCATTGCCTGGATATTGACCATGTCTTGCTGCATACGGAAGTGATCTGCTTCTGTATCTGAGGAGTTGCAAATGGTGCTGTCAGCCTCCACCAGCAAACATCTCCACTTTTGACCTTATGATGGAAAGAAGTTAATTGATGAAGCCACTGAAGATGTTTGGGTCTAGGACACTCCCCTGAGGAACTCCTGCAGCGATGTCCTGGAATGAAGATGATTGATATCCAACCACCACAACCATCTTCCTTTGCTCTGGGCATGATTCCAACTGAAGAAGAGATTTCCCCTGATTCCCATTGACTCCAGTTTAGAAAGGGCCCCTTGATGCCACATTCAGTCAAGTTCTGCCTTAATGTCAAAGTCAATCACTCTCACCTCACCTCTAGAGTACAGCTCTTTTGTCCATGTTTGAACTAAGGCCATAATGAGCTCAGGAGCTGAGTGACCCTGGCAAAACCCAACCTGAGCATCAGTGAGCAGGGCGGCACGGTAGCACAGTGGTTAGCACTGCTGCTTCACAGCTCCAGGGACCTGCATTCGATTCCCGGCTTGGGTCACTGTCTGTGTGGAGTTTGCACATTCTCCTTGTGTCTGCGTGGGTTTCCTCCGGGTGCTCCGGTTTCCTCCTACAGTCCAAAGATGTGCGGGTTAGGTTGATTGGCCATGCTAACATTGCCCCTTAGTGTCCTGAGATGCGTAGGTTAGAGGGATTAGTGGGTAAATATGTAGGGATATGGGGGTAGGGCCTGGGTGGGATTGTGGTCGGTGCAGACTCGATGGGCCCAATGGTCTCTTTCTGCACTGTAGGGTTTCTATGATTCTATGATTATCGCTAAGCAAGTGCTACCTGATAGCCCTGTTGATGGCTCTTGATTTTTTTCTACTTTTTGTACACGGGACATACCTGGGCAATTGTCCACATTGCAGGGTGGATGCCAGTGATGTAGCTTGTGCTGATACTGTGCTTTTAAGAAATGTATTTTAAACATGTTTCTCTGCAGGTTTTTCAAGCAGGTCCCAGCATTGTATTGGTGCCATGATGCCTATACTCGGTATCCTCTAATTGTAAGTGAAGCAACATAATGGAAATCATGTTGATTTTAATCTGGTCTAATGCAGTGTTTCTGTGGTTTTATGGTCCCTTGTGGATGCTGAATGGAGCTTGATTTGGGGATGATTGACAGATCAGGTAATATGCCTGGGGACAGTGTTTTTTCACAGAAGAGTCCAGTTTTTAGTTTCGCTTTTCAGCGTGAGAAGCAGTAGTGCTTTATTCCTCTCTCTGGAGTTGGAGTTTTAGTTTCATTTGAGTTGCTGCTCGAAGCTGATGGAAGAAGAAGACAGTGTCTCTGTCTCTCTCTCTCTCCATAGGCTTGCTGAAAGTTCCAGGATGGGAAAGCCTCAGAGATTTGATACAGCAGGTGTAAAAAAGCTGAAAACCCAGCATTATGTGAGCATACTTATTTCTGTGCCAAGTCTGAAGAGGGATGTGTATCTATGGGATGGTGTTTGACTGAGAACAACATGGATAGCGAGCTGTTAAGGTTTATACTGTGTTGGTTTAAATTTTGTGATTGGTAAAAGTTATGCTAATTTCTTTTTATTATATTTTAACTGTGTTCTTAAATAAACTTTGTTTGATAAAATCTTTCTAGTGGGTCACTTGAATCATACCTGGAGTGAAACATCTTATGCTCACCTGTGCCAGATTCAAATGTAAAAACTTAGGGTCTAGGCTAACTTCATAAAACACCTTGGAGTTTCTGGCCTGGGTCTTAACAAACTGTTTTGGGACAGCTTGGCTGAGGCAAGGCAAGTTCTGCAATAAGAGATGAGTGACAAATGCTTGCCTTCCCAGTTAAACCCACATCCCATGAAAGAATAAAGGAAAAAAAATCCTCTAGCCTTCCACCCTACCTTATCACCCCTTTGTTCTTTTCCCTCCCTCCTCCTTTTCACTTGTGTAAACAGCTCAAACTTTTCCCAGTTCTGATGAAAGGTCATCAACGTGAAATACTGGGCCGACAAATTCCATTGGGCCGACCTGGGTCTCGCCCATGGTTCAGAGAACCAGCAATGAATCCCATGAGTTTCATGGGGGAGATAAAAAGAATCAGGTGGACTTCAGATACTTGCAGGGCTACCATCAGGCCTTCCACATGGTGGAGGTCCCCACTGAGGACAGCGGTGAATTAAAGGCTGGCAGCTTGTCATTGCCGCCACCAGGAACAGTGATTCCTCTTGGCAATGCCATTCTGGGACCCATTTCAGAATGGGGATCATGGGTTGGGGGTAGGATAGATAGGTGGGAGGCAAAGGCAGGGATGAGTTACAGCTGTGCCTCCCCTCTCCTCTCTGCCAATACCGGCTCCCTCAGGCGTGGCATAGGGTACCTATCTTTGAGGGGTCTCCAGGATGTCACTGACAAACCTGATTGCGTTCGATTGCATTGGCCCATGCCTTCTTTAGAAGGCATGGACAAACCATGCAGCATTTAAACCCTGAGCCACCATTAAAATGTGGTGGGCTGAGGGATAATAGATGCCAACTGGGTCATTAATGGACCTAATTAGCATCTCACTGCCAGCAGCTGGGAATTGAGCATCAGCTTCTTCCACCTTCGCACTGGGAATGTTTTTGCCATTGCCAGGAGACTGACGTGGGAGCACTCTCATGATTAAGTGGGCCAGTCGTCACATTTCCCACCACAATGAGTTGCATTAGATACAGCCCATTGACTCTGTTTCTCTCTCCACAGCTTCTGCCAGACCAGCTGAGTCTTTCCAGCATTTTGTGTCTTTACAAAAAATATTAGTACTGGTTTTCAAATCATATCCACTATGAGACTGCCAGGTTGCATAGTTAAAAGAAGGGCATCAAAACTGTTAAGACTTCACAATCCATAACACTCCGAATATTCATAGCCTGGAGTTGCAAATCAAATCCATATATTTCTGTACATAGCCAGATATTCTGTAGCATTAAGATATGCCAATCTGCAATTCCATTTCTCAAAACGTATTGGTTAATAAGTTCAATGATATAGAAAGTGCACTTATATTGCTTCAAGGAAATGATGAGGCAATCATTCCCATGGTCACTTCGAGTTTGGAGAGATGATTCATACAGGCTTTTGCAAAACTCAATCTTACTTCCTAAGCTTAAATGCTATGAAGCCTCATAACATTCATATTATGGGGAGATGGCATAGTGGTATTGTCACTGCACTAGCAATCCAGAGAGCATGATCTGGGGACCTGAGTTCAAATCCCACCATGGCAGATGGTGAAATTTGAATTCAATAATAAAAAAATCTGGAATTAAAAGTCTAATGACGACCATGATACCAACTGTCATTAAAAAAAATATATCATAATGAGTGTGTAGTAACAATGTGCAAACTTCACCAGCACTGAAAGGCATTTCCTAAATTACCTTGAGGAAGAATGTTTTCAAACTTGCATGTCTTGCTGGCAAAGTTCCAGTCCTCTTCACTCCCGTGGGAACTTTTGAACCTGAACGGCAATTGGCTGTGCTCAGATTGAGATCTGAGATCAGCAGTTCCAAGCTGAAATGCTCAGCTTTAGCAGGATTTCATTCCTATCGCTGGAGTACCATCTGCTCTGAGATCACTGATATCAAACCCTCTTTGAACATTAATTTTAATGTTGGAGCGGAATATTGTCTAAAGGTGCCTGAATTAAATGAGTGCATCTACAATTGACCTGATAAGATTAGGCACTAAACTAATCGTCAAAAATCAACGAACAAATGCCAAACTGAGTGGACTTTGATTTGTAATTAATGAATATTTTAAGAACATTTGCTGAACATGGAAGCAACAAACAGATTCTACTCTTGAGCATTTTGGATTGGATTTTGCTGTCATGAGCATATCAGAGCATGCCCATTCATTTCATATTTTTTCTGTACCCCTCAACTGAAAGATTTATTGTGCCATAATGTGCTGGAAGTATGAGCTATGGCAGGGGAAATGGGGCACCTGAGATCTCAGTGAATAATGGGACCAACAGTATATCTTCTTAACCAGTGAGATTTAAGGATTGAGAAAGCAACAGAGGAACAACTGAGAAGGAGAGTAAGAGCCAAATCAAATACAGAAAGAAAATAGGAAGAGAAAGCAGTAGCTCAAAGAGAAAGGAAAAAAAAGAATAAAAAATAAAACTTGGCATCTTTAAAATCTCTTCCAAAAAATCTATCATCTGAAGAAATAAGACTCCACTGTTTAAATTGTTTAATTTAACCAGAGGTTGATTAGCAGTATATGAAAAATAATTTTAAAATGCTCCATCTTTCACACACACACTCAAAGTTTACACACGCACAAATATATTACAGAATGGGGAAGATAGATTAAGTAATTTAGTGTCCAGTAAAATTAAAGAGTTGTATGGCTCCTGAAGGTTAGTGATTTGGCTGGCTTCAAACTGAAGTCAGTGGTCCTGCTGCTTTCACTGGCGGACCTCTTGCTTTTTGGCTTCAAGGTGGTTTAAAGATGTAGACAACAATTCATGTGTTCATCTGGGGAGTAACTGGGTTGAATTCTTTATAAAATCTCTGGCACCTGTCTAGTCAAGATTATCAGACGAGGTTCAAAGAAAAAGAGAGGCAAGGAACTGACTCGCAGTTTTGTTCTTTCAGAATCTCAGTTGCTTGACATAGCTACTCAAACTCAGAAATGATTGGCTTGTCACGTGACCTTCTCTCGCCACCTGCCCAATGACCCAAATATGATCACAACTAGTATATTCTAGGAACATTGATTAGATCACGGCTGGGAATTCCTTTCCAAGCCAGGCTTCCATTGTCCAAATAATTATGCCTAAATGTTTGTCCCTGTCTAGTCTCTGTTGAGTATCCAAGTGATTGTCTGGATACTTTGTTAATGGAATAGAAGATGGCTCGCATTCATCTCTTCCAAAACAATTGTTCCTGATACAGCATTGAGGACAGACTATTTTCATATCAGTAGTCTTGGAATATAGAAGTTACGAGTAATGCATATATGCATCCATCTTTGACTGTGTTCCTGTCACTGGAATGTGGCATTAGTCTTTTTAAAAAATCAATCAGGGAATTCCAGCCAGCAAATTCAAAAATCATTTTTAAAAAATAAAACGCATGGTTTCACAACAATGTTCACAGATAGGCTACAGTTTCAATGTTCCTTGGGTGCTGACACACCTTGGAGTATTTGGACTAAAACATGAACTGAATTGACTCTTTAAAAGATCTGAGTGAAACTAAATTAACAGACGACATGGAATTTATATTTTTGAAAAGATCACAATGTAAAGTTATCGCAGCTAAGATTTGGAAAGATAATGGCTGCAATTCCCTCCTGACTCCAAGCTCATTGAATAGCTGTATAGTTTTGGGTTAACGGTTTGGTGTGGAAGTAGCGATGAGCCAAGGTAATCAAAGCGAGGAAAGCAGAATGAACCCCTCTAAAGAATGATAACTAATTTTAAATTTCTTGTTCCCTACGCAAAGGACTAAGAGGTTGGTGTGGGGGTCTTTGAAACCAATTCCCAATTATGGGGATGCTGCTTTTTCCTGCTACATAGCAGGTGCTGGAGATTTTCCCACGATGGTACTTGCACTCAACTGCCCCATCTAAATAAAGTGGTCTCTCACCGACCCTCACAAACTCTGAAAGTATCAGTGATGAAGCGCACCAGTGGAAGCAATTTGTGTGGATCCTCAGACTTATCTAATGCTGCTCCTCTATCTGTTTTGGGTAGGTCATTTTGACCCTGTGGACTATTACCCTGAGATACAAGTTTCTTCTGAGGCCCTCATACCCATGCAAACTCAATTGCTGTGAATGCCATTCTTTTCCTGGCAGGTTGATGACAGTCATGGCAGGAAACAAACCTATGTTGTTCAACTCTTGCTAGGCTTCATAATTTTCCCTTTTTAATTGCACTTTGAGCTCAATTAATCGGCTACAAATCCTATTCCCTGTTCAGCATGTGGAAATTGCAACAAAGGCCTTTTAATTTGATCAACCCTCTCCAGTTGATGAGCTCAATAGATTTTCTTGTCAACAGTTTCACCAATCTTTATCAAACATTGGAGATAGGTGTAAGAATTTTGCAACTTCTCTTCCCAATGGGCTAAAACATTGACATGTAAAATTGTTATGTTTGGGTATCATTCTATTGTTGGCTACATTTCTGACAGCTTCGAGCTATTTGCTTTATAACTCACAAACTTTAACCTCTGAATTTCAGACAATGATTCATTTGAAAGATACTGTAAACTGGTATTGGTGGGTAATCTTCAAGGGATTAATCATAATTACTTGTTACAGTCCTAGGCAGCTCATTCTTGCTTATATTTTTTACAGCTGTAGTGCTCCAGAGAAGATCAGTACATCTGTCAAAAAACCAACATCTTTACTGACACACTGTCAACATCTGCCAACTTGTGTTTTAGATAGTGCTGTTGCCCAAAGCTTGTCTCCAAATAATGTATTTTGGTATAGAACAACAGTAGTTATGAGGAATAATTTGTTGTCCTTTGGTTAGTCTCAATCGCATCAGAGGCGAGAGGTCATTTGTCCCATTTTGGGAACTTTCACAAAATCTTTCTCTTCTAAAAAAAGGTTGGCGGCTTTGTATGTTTGCTGATTTTAGTTGAAAAATGAATTTCGCTCCTACATTTGTCCTCTCAAAGGGAACACAATATTACGTATTTATTATCAGCTTGATATATCTTATTCAAGCCTTTTTGTATTTCCTAAAGTTTGGTGCCCAGAATACGACACAATATTTTAGCCGGGGTTGAATTAGTCTTTTATATAGGTTGGACATATCTCCCTGGCTTTTGTACTCTATGGGTGGAATCTTATCAGTTCTGGAAGTTTTTAATTGTCAGGACCATTTGTAGGTTCTGACCCTGCCTCAGCCAGAGGTGCTTTCTGCACTGTGACCTAATGGGAAGCAACCAATTAAAAGGCCAGCTCTCAATTAAAGACAACTGGTGGGAAATAAAGGCAAAATATGCAGATGCTGGAATCTGAAACAAAACCAGAAAATGCTGGAGAAACTCAACAAGTCTGACAGCATCTATGGAGAGACAATATAGTCAATGTTTTGAGTCAGGATGACCTTTCATCAGAGCTGAAGGCAAAGAAAATCAGAGAAGATTAATCAATTACAGTCCCCCTCCCTCCACCCTCATAGTATAAATCTTGTCTGATTTTCTTTGCCTTCAGCTCTGACAAAGGTTCATCCTGGCTCAAAACATTGGCTCTACTCTCTCTCTCCACAGATGCAGTCAGACCTGCTGAGTTTCTCTAGTATTTCCTGTGTTTGTGTGGTGGGAGATAACTGTGGATGGCCCAATAGGAATGCCCACAGGACTGGCCAATGGCAGTTCCACTGGGAGAAGTGGGCACTGCTGATACAGAGGGAGAGTATGAATGTACCTCAAAATAGAAGCCATGTCAAAAAGCTTCCAAGGATTTATTAAAAATGAAGCCCTAGGGTTTTAATGAACTTTGGTGGCCTGCACAAGAATGATTTGGCCACTGCTATGTCCATTTCAGCCTTGTGACTCTGATAGTGGCATGACAGTGGCCCCCCAACATGAAGCTGCCTCCGATGTCCCAGATTATTGAAACTGCACAGCTCCGCATGCCTCCCATATGATTACATTGCACAATTCAGATTGTCCTTTCACATATCTTAATTGGCTACCTGCCACAGATGGGAGGACATCTGCTACCACAGGCAACCCACCTGTGCGAAGAAGTCCTGAAGGCACGAACACATCAAGGAGCTGACCCAGCTTGAATCGTTCCAAAATTCTAAACTTCCCCACCCTCAAATCCATCTTCTCGGTGTTGTGAATATTCCATTCTATATCTCTGTTTACAAAGACCAGCATTCAATACATTTAATTCACTACTTTACTAATCCATCCTGCTGCCTTCAAAGATTCGGCCATTGGAACCCCGGGTCTCTCTTTTTTCGCACCCCCTTTAACATTGTAACATTTAGCATGTAGCAGGCTTTGTACCCAATCATCCTCAAGCACAAATGCAAAATGATAACAGAAGCAAAGCAAAGTGCTTAGCAGCCTTCACCACATTTCAGAGAAACAGTTTGCCCAATTGTTCCCTATATGATGACTTAGCAACTATGACAGGTGTTGGAAAGCATTAAGATTCCGTTTTTTTAATAAACGATTCAGCAGACAGTTCATCATGAGTGTTAGCTGTCCATTATCAGTTCATGTAGCAAATTCTGCCAGCATAATTCAGACTTCACTGATGTTGCAAATGTCTGTTTCAGTGGTCTAAAAATGCACAATAGTCAGTTTTTGCCACTTGCCAGTGTCAACCTATTTTGGAGAGCTTTACCATCCTATTAAGTGACATCGCAGGGAAGTGAAGCTGTAATCCATCATATCCCTC
Organism: Mustelus asterias; assembly: GCF_964213995.1. Lineage (NCBI taxonomy): Eukaryota > Metazoa > Chordata > Chondrichthyes > Carcharhiniformes > Triakidae > Mustelus > Mustelus asterias. The sequence goes on along the minus strand of NC_135806.1, from coordinate 100,537,253 downwards.
GTACATCTCACATCCATTTTAAAATGTGTTACCTATTTTTTTTCGAACCCATTGAATCGTTTCTACCTGCACAGAGTTTATCTCAAACTGCAATCCTATCAATACAAGTTTCTATTCCAAAAAACAGTGGATTAATTTTTGTAAGGCCCAGGGGTCTCACAGGGCCTCACAACATTTACCCCAGTGTCAAGCAATTTTGTAAACACCAAAACTGCAAAGTCCACTCACAATGACAATAAATCTTTCTTCAAAAAAAAGAGCTACCCAAATGGAAAATGTTCTGAGTAATAAATAAATGAATTGGATGGATTGGTCTTATTCATAAACAGGGCTCATTTTAGTATATCATAACCAATCTTTCTAATTAAGTAGGTTAGGTGAATTGGCCATGATAAATCCTCCCTCAGTGTACGCGAACAGGCGCCGGAGTGTGGCAACTAGGGGATTTTCACAGTAACTTCATTGCAGTGTTAATGTAAGCCTACTTGTGGCTAATAAATAAACCTTAAGCTTTAAAATTTAATGGATTTGGAAATGCAAACATATTTTCATGTTTCATTTGAGAGATCGCAGTTCTCAGACTTATTTGATAAATGGCATATAGGTAAAATCTTTCAGTCCTGCGTGGATTATGTGACATCGACGAACACAACAAATACTACAGACAAGGCAGAAGCTTTCAATTAACTATGTTAGGATGATTTAAGCAGTGTTCTGGAGTTAATATCGAAAGAAAGGAAAGGAAGACTGGGCAGGACGTTCTCTTCAGGGCAGGAAACAGAATTCAGGACTGGTGCTGTGTCGCGAAAGCACCCCAAGAAAAACATCGATTCCGAGTTCCACTATGGTGCCCCTATAATTGGTCTGGAGACAAGTTTTGTGGCCAATTTGTGGCCACAGGGGTGGGAATGGAGCCAACATTACTGAAGTGGGGGCTGATTTAAACAGACCACAGCAGCCATTCAATGATGGAAGAATATAGAAGCTTTGAATTAAACAATGCGTCAGGAAGGCTGGAGGCCTGGAACCTGGATAACCCCTCAATTTTCTGGAGTTCTTCCTTGAGGCTGCATAGAAGAGGAGGGAGATCCTCTTCTTGGAGCATGGCCGGAGGAGGCTTCCCACCTAGACTTAAGCCTAGGTGGAGATAGCTGCAGAGGAGTGTGGGACACAGAAATTGTGTTCAATGTAGGGAGAAGTTCAATGACCTGGTACACTCTGCTGAGGTGAGTGCAGTGGTGAACCCTGAGGACAGGATTCTGTGTATTCATTCTCCAGCAGAAACACCACTGAGAAGCCTGAGGGAACATGCTGCTCCTAAACATGGGAGGAGCGGGTGCCTAGGGCACTTACTGATCCCTCAGAATGGCTCAGAAACATAGTGCTGTTGAAAACTGAAAATGCAGCTTCTTGTCAATCGGAGCAACTAGCATTGGCCATTCAAACAGCAGTGACTTATCTCTCTCTCTCTCTCTCTCCTTTATCCTTGTTGGAGAAACTGCTTCATAATGTCCATCTGATTAAAGAATGGAATGCATTCAATAGGGGGTCGTATCTTATCCAAAAACTGAATTGCATTGGGAAGCCACAGGACTGCAGAGATTTCTGCTTCCAAGTCTAATTCTTGTCACCTCTTGTGTCTCCACAGGTGCAAATGTTATGAGGAGGCTTCAAGAAAACTTGAACAGGGTAAGTGAGTTGGCTGGAGCAAGGCAAATGGAATATAACGTGAACAAGTTTGAAGTTATTCCCTTCCAGGTTTCACTGGGGTGCCCCATAATTGGCCAGGAGACAAGTTTGGCAGCAAATTTGTGGCCACAAGGGTGGGAATGGAGGTGACAGTATTGAAGTGGGGGCTGATTTAAACAGACCACAGCAGCCATTCAATGATGAAAGAACATAAAGGCTTTGAATTAAACAATGTGTCAGGAAGGCTTGAGGCCTGAAACCTGGGACAGGATAGCCCCTCAAAAAGCAGAAAGGCAGAATTTTTCTTAAATAGTGAGAGATTTGTAATTAGGAAGGCAAATGGTATATTGGCCTCCATCACTAGGGGTTTGAGTACAGGAGTTAAGATGTCTTGCTGTAGTTAGAACCTTGGTGAGACTGCACCTGGAACGCTGTGTACATTTTTGGTCCCTTTACCTAAGGAAGGATTTATTTGCCATAAAGGGAGTGCAACAGAAATTCACCAAATTAATCCCTGGGATTGCAGGGTGTCTTATGAGGAAATATTGAGGAGACTAGGGCAGGATTTTCCAGCTGCGCTCACCCCAAAACCAGAAAATCCCGCCCGAGGTCAACGGACCTTTGTATGGTTCACCCTCCGCCCACTACGATCCCCATGGTGGGAAAACTCCTCCCTAAATCCATATTCCCTAGAGTTTCAAAGAATGAGGGTTGACCTCATTGAAACTTACAAAATTCTTACAGGGTGTGGCAGGGTGGATGTAGATAAGGACCAAGGGACATAATTCTGAAGTTGCCCTTCTGTAGGGCAACTAGGGATGGGCAATAAATGCTGGCCGAGCCCGTGATGTCTGCATCATGTCAAATGAATTTTTACAAATCTCAGAAAAAGGGATAGGCCATTTAAGTCTGAGGTGAGGAGGAATTTCTTCATTCAAAGGGTGGTGAATCTTTGGAATTCTCTACAACAGAGGCTGTGGAAGCCTCGATGGGCCAAGTGGCCTACTTCTGTTCCTATATTTCTATGTTTGTATGAGGTGGTGAATTAGAGCAAAAGGATATCAACAGTGATGGTGCAACCTCTGGACAGATGTGCTTTCCTTATTGGCGATGAGAAGGTTCTTGATTAATAAGGGCATCAAGGGTTATGGGGAAAATGCAGGAGAATGGGGATGAGAAAAATATCAGCCATGATTGAATGGCGGAGCAGACTCGCTGGGCCGAGTGGCCTAATTCTGCTCCTATGTCTTATGGTCTTATGGACTTCAAGAATTCACATGTTCCAGGCTGTGTCTTCAATGGAAGTGTTGATACAGACAGCTCAGAGTGACTTCCAGACAATGCCATTGCTTCTGGGTCAGAAGGGTTCACTCGCAATGATCCTGAAACAGATTTTTGCTGCACTGATGGATTCCTGACAAGACCCTTGAGTCCACTTTGGATCCGGCCATCTCCCTTCACAGCTGGGGCACCTCAATGTCTGTATATTTCCCCTGGACCTGCTCTTCCTCATATGGGCTGTTGTTCCAGGGCCTCACTTTTATCAAGGCTTACACCTCTCTGGAAGGCCACATTTTGAAAGCGCAGCACAACACCTCAATGAGTGCAGGAGTGTACTGCAGAGTGTCACTCGACCTGCCCTAAATCCAAAAACCTAATAGTCTGATCAGTGGTGTTGCCAATGAACATTTGACTTTTATTGTAGCGCCTCTGTGCATCTGTCTCAAAGTCTCAAAGGTGGATGGGCAGCCATCTCTTCAATGGATGTCCCTTCTCCCTGAGAATCCATCCAAGGAGTGAAGTTTTGATAGCTCCGATTGGTGAAGGATAAAGGAGTTGGGTTAGCTGCCTGGAAGCTAAGTGCACACACGGTGGCTTTCGCTGTGGTCACTGACCCAATTGGTTGCTGAGGGAGTGGAATCCCTCCCTGTTGATGAATCTCACCAGGCAGTCGGTTGGTGCCGAAATGGTTGCTTGGGTGCAAACAATAATACCCTGCACCTGAGGAATTTCAGAGATGGATGTGGAACCTACTCCGTGTCTGTGAGGTTGCACCTATCTGGAATTGAATGTACCATTCAGTTGCAGCAAATCAGGTATTTGTGGCCAGCGAGATGCAATGACGTGCAGCTATTTTCCGAATGCAACCAAGGTCCGCAGTTGATGCTTAGAAGAAGCCAGAAGCAAAGAAGTTTAAAGCCGCAGTGACTTAGGTGGCAACTGGGAGGGCATGGTGAGCACTGCTCCAAAGTGTGAGCTCTTTGGTGATGAGGACATTGATTTATCTGGACATCTGCCTAGAAGGTTGCAGAGTCTTGTGGCAGTTCCTCAGTCATCTTAAGGTATCTTCTTCTTCACTGTTAGATCCTAAGCTGAGGGTATGACCTCTGTGTCCTTCTTGCCCCTCATCCCTCTCCTCACCCCTCCTGATGCCTGAAACTTTACCTTTCCTGTAGTGTGTGATGCCCCTCATTTTCACTGGACCCACAGTCTCAGGGCCCTGACCCCATTGACAACTGCAGCCTTCCTTGTGATCCAGTGATCATATGAAGGGGTAACAGGTGAACAAGCTTTTCTCCTCTCCAACTCTTGTACCAATGATCATTTCTTTCATCTCAAATTACCTAAGTTTCTTGACTCTTTGCCAATGCTATCCACTTCCCTGACACCCCGGGAAGAATGTTCAAAATATTCTGCAGTTGTGCTGCTGAACTAATATCCACTGAAAATGAGTCTAAATATCACCAATTTGACCATTTGAATTCAATTCAAACATAACAGCCAGTATCTGTAAAACTTACACTGAAGTTGCCAAATTGTTGTAAACACCGAGTTAGTAAACTAATGTCTTCCAAGGGGCTTGGAACCAATCTCCGTGTATAAATTTCAACAGCGAGCATAAATTGGAGAGGGAATGTGGAACAGCACATCACAACTTCTATCAAGGAACATTGGGGGTAATTCTCAACTGTACCTTGTAATCTGCTGCTTAAATACTGCAATGCATCAAATCTTACATATATCAAGTTAAAAAACATTACTGTTATCAATAGGATGTCAGCTTCAAACAATTGGAAAGGGTTATGTAACTAACTTTTACCTTTCTCCTCTTGCCAAAAACATATCTCATTTCTGACTATGAAAATGAACATAAAGAATGAAGCCAGTGATCTTATGCCCCCGATAGGGAATCAACTACAAAGGGAAAGTTTAGTGCCCATTTTCCAATAATGTTCCATTTGAGTACGACTGCACAATGGATTGAGTGAATTTACCTGATGACCTGCTCCTATGTCTCTGCCTACGCAGAAATATTTTTCAAAATATTCCCTTATATTACATTAATTCACAGCAGGCCTTACCTTAGTTAAATATTTACTTTCTAATTTGTCTGGCTACTGAATGTTGCACTATATCCTTAGCAATTGTCCTAACAAATAAAAGTAGTTATTTTTATGAGGTTTTCTTTAATGCTTGCAAACCCATTTATATAAGTATATGAATGGTCAACATAGTGCTAAATACAAATGTATGAATCATTAACATTTTCTACCTACATTTTACATACCTCAAGAAGCAAACATAACCTTCTTCGTACCTGCGACTATCTTTAATAGGCCATTTCTCAAAAGGTTCTCTGGATAATGCTGAAATAAATGAAATCATATTAAATGTTGTACTAATACTGTTTTAATCCTGCTGCTTCCTCTTGATGACGGTGTCTTGTTTGTAACATAACCTGAAGCTTCTTCTAGATGCTAGCCCAGGGGTTGGAGTAAGAGTGGTGGCTTAATAGCTATGGGATGAATGTGGTCCAATACCTTTTAGTTTTGGGCATTGCAGCAGGCTGGGTATAAGATACTGAAATGACTGTCTACGCCTGGTCAGACCTGCATTTAAGACACCAAAAATATTTGCAAAACTTGCCATACTCAACCTGCCAATGACAAAAGACAACTGTCTCTTCTTGTTCTAGACCAGTAACTTCATCCTCTGCTTGAAAGATACTGGCACAATAGCATCGTGATTACTTTGCTGGATGAGCACCCCAGAGGACTGGACTACTGATCTGGAGCCTATGGGGCTGGATTTTGTGTGAGCTGTTTAGTTGGTGAACTGGCAGGAAACTCATGTCAATTCTATGGAGGAGGTCTGGCAGAATCAAGTGCCCCTCAGATACTTCAGTGACCATCGTTGACCCTCCTCCATGATTAAGGTCCCAAGCAGCGGAAGACTTGCCAGCTGAGAACTGCCAACTAATCAGAAGCCAGCTGCAACTCATCGCTTCCAGCACCAGTGATGGCAGCTGGCAACACTTTACCAACCAGAGGTCCAGGAACAGCATGGGACCCCAGGACAAAGGTGTGAGGTAGGATAGAGATCACGGATGGATTGGAGTTGGGGGGAAGGAAAGGGGGGTTGGAGACAAGGGCAGGGGAGGGTAGTTTACTGTGTCTGCCTCTTCCTGGTGCCAAATCCCCTGTTGAGATAAAGACTGCCTGGTGAACCGCACAGAGTGTGCTGGATGACTTTCCAAGGGAGCAGGAATGCCATGTAGCTTCTGTTAAATTTCTGAGGAGCCACTGAATTCCAATGGCTTCAGGGATAATGGGTTTCCAATGGTTCATTAATGAGCATATTTGACATCTTGCCACCAGTGATTGGGAATCCCAGGTCAGCTCTTTCTACCCCATCGAGAGACTGACACAAGCAATTTCACAATTGCGTGGGCCCTACCACCATGGTTCCTGCCAAGATGGGCTGCAGTAAATCAAACCCATGAGTTCAAATGACACCAAGGTAGCCAGGGAAGTTAACATTAGTTAATATAATAAATATGGAATAAAAGGCTGATATAGTGATCATAGGATGACTAAATTGTTGTAAAACTTCACCTAGTTCATCAATGTCCCTTATGGAATAAAATCTCCTGACCTTATCTGGTCTGGACTATATATGACTCCAGACCAACAACATCATGGTTGACTGTTAACTGCCCTCTGAAATAAGCTGGAAAGACATTTAGTTGTATCAAACTGCTATGACAAAGTCTACGAAAGATAAATGAATAGGCCACCCAGCATTCAGCCAGGCACCAGTTACTGCAAAAGTATTACAAGCTCAGACATCACTGCAAAGACAGCTGTCCCAAAGACAATACCAAAAACAGTCTTACATAGTCATACCTTTCAACCAACATCTTCAACATTTCAGAGACATGGTTGCAAGGTGGCAAAGGCTGGGACTAAATATTCAAGGATATTTGATATTTCATAAGGACAGGAATCTAGAAGAAGGCAGTGGGGTAGCTTTGTTAATTAAGGTTGATATTAGTACAATTGTGAGAGATGACCTTAGTTCAGAAGATCACAATGTAGAATGGGTTTATGTAGAGAAAAAAAATCGCAAAGTAAGAAACCACTTGTGGGAATAATTTGTTGACGCCCTAAGAGTAGCTACATTGTAGGATAGGGGACAGGAAGATATAGTGATAAGAAAGATACTGCAATAATCAGGGGTGATTTTAAGCTTCAAATCAGATCAATCAGATTGGCTATGATAACCTGAAAGATGAGTTCATGGACTGCTTTTGGGACAATTGCTTAGAAAAGGCAATTGGGCAGGCAATGGCAGGCACTTAAAGAATGAATAGGTGAACTCAAGAAATTGTTTATTCCTGTTTGGCGCAAGAGTGATAAGGGAATTGTGGCCAAACCATGGTTACCAAAGGAAATTAGAAATAGTATCAGATTCAAGGAAGAAACATACAAATTGGCAAGAAAAAGCAATACGCCTGAGGATTGGGAGCAGTTTAAAATTCAGCAAAGGAGGATCAAGGGATTGATTAAGAATGGAAAAATAAAGTATGAAAGCAAGATAGTGGGGTACATAAAAACTGACTGTTAAAGTTTCTATAGGTATGAAAAGAGAAAAAGATTGACAAAAATGAATGTAGGCCCCTTACAGTCAGAAACGGTAGAATTCATAACGGGAATAAAGAAGTGGTCGAGGAATTAAATTTGTACTTGGCTTCAGTCTTCACAAATGAAATTATGAATAATATACCAGAAGATCTGAGAGAAACAAGTTTTAGTGAGGAGCTGAAGGAAATCAGCATTCGTTAAGAAATGGTTTTGGGAAAATTGATGGGATTGAAGGTGGATAAAACTCCAGGTCCTGATAATCTTCATCTTAGAGTACTTAAGGAAGTGGCCCTGGAGATAGTAGATCCATTAGTGGTTATTTTCCAAAATTCTTTAGACTCTGGACTGATTCCTAAAGATTGGAGGGTAGCTAATGTAAGCCCACTATTCCAAAAGGGAAGTAGAGAGAAAACAGGGAACCATAGACCAGTGAGTCTAACATCGGACTTGCTGGAGTCTGTTATCAAGAATTGCATAATTCAGCATTTGGAAGGCAGTGGTATAATCAGACAAAGTCAGCATGGATTTACAAAAGGGAAATCAGGCTTGACGAATCTATTGGAATTCTTTGAGGATGTAACTAGTAGAGTTGACCAAGGAGAACGAGTGGATGTTGTTATTTAGACTTTCAGAAGGTTTTCGACAAGGTCTCACATAACAGACTACTATGTAAAGTTACAGCACATGAGATTGCAGGTAATGTCTTGAAATGGATAGAAAACTGGTTAGCAGATAGGAAGCAAAGAGTTGGCATAAATGGGTTGTTTTCTGATTGGCAGTCAGTGACTAGTGGGGTTCTGCAGGGATCTGTGCTTGGACCCCAATTGTTCACATTATATATTAATGATTTGGAAGAGGGAACTGAATGTATTATCTCCCAATTTGAAGATGATACAAAGTTGGGTGGCAGGGTGAGCTGTGAGGAGGATGCAGAGATACTTCAGCGTGATTTGGGCAGGCTGAGTATGCGGGCATATGCATGGCAGATGCAGTGTAAAGTGGATAAATGTGGAAGACAGATTATTACTTGAATGAGTGTAAATTGAGAGAGGTGGATACTCAGAGAGACCTTGATATCCTTGTGCATCAGTTGCTAAAAGTAAGCGCGCATGTACAGCAGGTTGTAAAGAAGGCAAATGGTATGTTGGCCTTCATATAGTGAGAGGATTTGACTATAAGGATAGAGATCTTTTGCTGCAATTGTATAGGGCATTGGTGAGGCCACACCTGGAATATTGTGTACAGTTTTGGTGTCCTTAATGAGGAAGGATATCCTTGCTATAGAGGGAGTACAGTAAAGTTTTATCAGGCTGATCCCTGGGATGGCAGGTCTGTCATATGAGGAGAGATTAAATTGGTTAGGATTATATTCACTGGAGTTTAGAAGAGTGAGAGGGGATCTCATAGAAACTTATAAAATTCTAACGGGCTAGAAAGAATGTTCCCAATGGTGGGAGAGTTCTAGAACTAGGAGTCATAGTTTGAGGATAAGGGATAAACCTTTTAGAACTGAGATGAGGAGAAATTTCTACACCCAGAAGGTGGTGAATGTGTGGAATTGACTACCACAGAATGTAGTTGAGGCCAAAACGTTGTCTGATTTCCGGAAGAAATTAGATATAGCTCTAGGGACTAAAGGGATCAAGGGATATGAGGGAGGGGGGGATCAAGATATTGAATTCAATGATCGGCCATGATCAAAATAACTGGCTGAGCAGGCTGGAAGGGCTGCATGGCCTATTCCTGCCTCTAGTTTCTCTGTTTCTATGTTTCTAGTACATTCTAATGCAAACCAGGAAGCAGGCTACTTTAGACTAGGTAATGTGCAATAAAACAGGATTAATTAATGACCTCATAGTAAAGACTCTAGCCTCTAGGTAACAATGATCATGACACATAATAAATAATAAAGGGATCAGAGGATATGGGGGGAAAGCGGGAATAGGTTACTGAGTAGGATGATCAGCCATGATCAGAATGAATGGCACAGTAGGCTCAAAGAGCAGAATGGCCTACTCCTGTTCCTATTTCATATGGCCCATAACTTCCTAGTTCCCCAGCATCACATTTAGGGGGTACCCCAATGATACGCTGGGGAATCCTTCTCGGAAGTTCCCACGCAAGAATTTACCCAGAAATGGTCCAGAAGTGCTAACTTTCCCTCGACAATTGCACTGGGCTGGGAACCATCCAACAGAAGTGACTTACATCGCAAACTTTGGATAGTTCTGCCAGTTTTACCCTGATAGTTACGCTGAAAAAGTTAGAAGGGAAAAAATCTCTTCTAACTCCTGAGTAACTAAATACCCAGACTCAGCCTTGCACAGACCCCACCCAGAATCACTACACATCTCCACCAGCGGAGACTGGGCACGATGGCCACGCTGGGGGGCTCGGAGTCCATTGAAGCCCTTGGATGGCTGGGGACATGGCTGGGCAGTGCCCATCTGGCAGTGCAAACCTGGCACACTGGCAGTGCCAGTGGGGTACTGCTAGTTGGGCACTGCCAAGTGGGCACTGCCAGTGTGCTAGAGCTTTGCAATCTCTCACCATTTAGATAATAAGGCTTCTCTTTATTTTTCCTGTTAAAATGGACAATTACGCATTATACTCTGCCAGAGTTTTGCCCACTCACTTAGCCTATCTATGCCCTTTTGTAGCCTCCTTACGTCCCCTTCACAATTTACTTTCTTATCTACCTTTGTGTCATCAGCAAATTTAGCAACCATACTTTCTGCCCCTACATCTAAGTCATTTATATAAATTGTAAAAGGTTGAGGCTCCAGCACTGGTCCCTGTGGCACACCACTCATCATATCCTGCCAACCAGAAAATGACCCATTTATGCCAACTCTCTGTTTCTTGTTAGCTATCCAATCTTCAGTCCATGCCATGTGTTACACCCTATACCATGAGCTTTCATTTTACGCAACAACCTTTTCAAATGTCTTCTGGAAATCCAAATACAGTACATCCATCAGTTCCCATTTATCCACAGCACATGTGGCTCCTTCATCGAACTCCAATAAATTGGTTAAAAATGATTTCCCTTCTACAAAACCATGTTGACTCTGCTGAGTGCCTTGAATTTTTCCAAGTGTCCCTCTGTAATATCTTTAATAATGGTTTCTAACATTTTCCCTATGACAGATGTTAGGCTAACTGGCCAGGATCACTCATCGCCAGACATCATTACAGCCTTAGTCCAGATATGGAGTGACCACCTTTGACATCAAGGCAGCATTTCACCAAGTATGACATCAAAGAGTCGTGGTGAAGTTGAAGCCAATGGCAATCTGTGGAAAACCTTCCACTGGTTGGAGACAAAAGTGGCACAAAGGAAAATGGTTGGGTTTGCTGGAGGTCAATCATCTCAATACACATGATGTCACTCCAGGAGTTCTTCAGGATAGTGTTCCAGGTGAACCATCTTCAGATGCTTCATCAATAACCTTCCACCCATGCTAAGGTTGGAAGTGGAGATGATTGTACGGTATTCAGTTCCATTATCAACTCCTCAGATGACAAAGCAATCCATGTCCTCATGCAGTGTTAAAAACTGAGGCCCTAGCACTAATCATTGCAGAACTCCACTGGTTCCCAGCTTGAAAGTGGCTTGTATATCCTTACCCTCTGCTTTCTGCCTGTTAACCAATCCTGTATCCAAGGTATTATCTTACCTCCAATACCATAAGCTCTTTTTTTACATATTATCCTTCCATGTGGTAGCTTATTTAATGTTTTTTTGGAAATCCAAGTATACTGCATTTACTGCTCCCTATCATAGAATCATAGAATCCCTACAGTGCAGAACGAGACCATTCGGTCCATCTATCCTGCACTGCCAACAATCCCACTCAGGCCCTATTCTCGTAACCCCATGTATTTACCCTGCTAGTCTCCCTGATACGAAGGGCAATTTAGCACAGCCAATCAACCTAATTCACACATCTTTGATAACTCTGATAAATTTGTCAAACACAATTTCCTTTGATGAAACATTGATGACTCCGATCATATTAGGATTTTCCACATGCGTTGTTCTTCAGCTTGCATCCTTGAATATTTGAGGGTGACCAAACCATGGCTTATGCTGTGATCTTGCTGTGGGACAGGGTGAGGAGCAGTCTCTGAGTCTACCTCAGCTGGAACAGTGATGCAACCCCATGCTATATGTGTTCACCAGGAACACATGCTAGTTGACTAGCAAATAGGATAACTTAACCACCTAAGTGGGTTAAGACTTCCTTAATAGCTTCCATGATGTGGAGATGATGGTGTTGGACTGGGGTGGATGCAGTAAGAAATCTCACAACACTCAGGTTAAAGTCCAACAGGTTTATTTGGAATCATGAGGTTTCGGAGCGCTGCTCCTTCCTCAGGTGAGTGGAGAGTTGGGTTCACAAACACAGCATATAAAGACAGAGACAGGATAATCACAGGTTAAAGAGGTGTGAATTGTCTCAAGCCAGGACAGTTAGAAGGACTTTGCAAGCCCAAGCAAAAATGGTGGGGAGTTACACATAATGTGACATGAACCCAAGATCCCAGTTGAGGCTGTCCTCCTGCATGCGGAACTTGGCTATCAGTTTCTGCTCGGTGATTTTGCGTTGTCGTGTGTCTTGAAGGCCGCCTTGGCGAACGCTTACCCAAAGATTGAAGGCTGAATGTCCTTGACTGCTGAAGTGTTCCCTGACAGGAAGGGAACTGTCCTGCCTGGCTTGAGACAATTCACACCTCTTTAACCTGTGATTATCCCTCTCTCCAGTCGCATTGTCTGTACCCGTAAAGACTTGATTACCTGTAAATTCTTGCGTTCCAACCATTACCTTGCAATTGAGTGTCTGTCTATAAATGCCGTGTTTGTGAACCCAACTCTCCACTCACCTGAGGAAGGAGCAGCCATCCGAAAGCTTGTGATTCCAAATAAACCTGTTGGACTTTAACTTGGTGTTGTGGGACTTCTTAATAGATTCCAGCATTGTCCCAATGACAAATGTCAGACTAACTGGCTTGTAGTTCCCTGTTTTCCCTTTCCTTTTTTGAATAGTAGTTTTACATTTGATAACTTCCAATCTGCTGGGACCATTGTAGACTTGAGGGACCTTTGGAAAATCATAGCCAGCGCATCAACTATCTCTGCAACAACCTCATTTAAAACCCTAGGATGTAGACCATAAGGTCCCATAAATTTGTTGGCTTTTTGTCTGTTAAATTTCTGAAATACTTTTTTCCTGCTGACATTAATTACCTTAGCTTTTTCAATTTTATTAGACCTTTTGTTGCTTTCTGTTTCAGATATGTAATTTGCATCTTCTACTGCTCAGAGAGACAAACACAAAACTCATCCTCTTAACTCCCCAAATCATTCACAAGTCACAAGTTCGATGGAGTACTTCCCAATTGGTTGGATGGACACAGCTCCAATAAGAGTCAAATAGCTCTACACTATACTGGGAAAATCAGCTCGCTTGATTAGTATCCAATCCACCATCCATTGTGACTGCAGTGTGTTCCATCTCCAAGATGTATACTAAGGCACCTTCTGAACTTGTGATCTATACTGCCTAGAAGGACAAGGGCAGCAGACACATGGGAACACCACTCCCCACAAGTTCTCCTCGAAGTCACTCACCATCCTGACTTGGAACTATGTCATTGTTCCTTCACTATTGTTGGTTCAAAATCCTAGAACTCCCTCCCTATCAGCACTGTGGGTGTACCTACACCACACGGACTGCAGCAGTTCAAGAAAGCAGCTTACCACTACCTTCTCAAGGACAATTAGGGATGGACAATAAATGGTTTGATTTGATTTAATTTGTTATTGGCACGTATTAGTATACAGTGAAAAGTATTGTTTCTTGTGTGCTATACAGATAAAGCATACCGTACATAGAGAAGGAAATGAGAGAGTGCAGAATATAGTATTATAGTCATAGCTAGGGTGTAGAGAAAGATCAATTTAATGCGAGATAGATCCATTCAAAAGTCTGATGGCAACAGGGAAAAAGCTGTTCTTGAGTCAGCAAGTTCCAACAAACAAAAATATCATAATTACCTGATAATCTGTTTTTTTTAATGCGATGTTGATTGAGGAGTAAGTACCAACACCTTTGATGTGCAGCACCCCCTCCCCAATATTGGACTAGAGTGTCAGCTTAGATTTTTGTGCCTATTTTGTGGTAGAGTGAGCAGGATTTATAATCCACAACCTCCTGACTCAGAGGTGAGTCTCACTAACTGAGCTGTGGCAAACACGTTTGGGCTGAACTTTACTGCTGATAGAATGCTTTGGCCGGTAAAAGGACCAGGGGAGGTAATTGCCCTGGGCAGTTATTTAAATAGCTGCTGCTGGCATCCCTGTCCTGTTAAGGATGCCATCATGGGATTTGTGGCCAAAGCATGAGCCTGGGCCTCTGGATTGCTAGTTCACTGACAGTACCTCCACAGCACCATTTTCTTTGCAATTGCTCCTTTTCTTATCCCTGTGTGACATCTTCCTCATCTGCATGTGGTCCCTTGATGACATCAACTGTGACAACATCCACATGTGCACTGAAGACATCCAAACCTTTCTCACTCAATGCCACCATTCCTTCCATCGTGTCATGTTACTTTTCCAATGTCCAGTTTTGAATCAGCTGCAAAATATTTCAGCTGTACGTTGGGAAAACAAATGCCACCACCTTTGATTTTCAACACAAACCTCATAGTCATGCCATTGATTTATTTCCCAGCCACTGCCTCGGGCTGAACAAGGCTGTTTGAATCTCTTCAGCATAAAGACACCTTCCTTTTACCTCAGTAACAGTGTCTGCCTCTGTACCTGCATTTGTCCATTGGCTTCTGAAACTCTCATCCATACATTTGTCATTTTGTCAGACTCAGCTATTACAATGCTCTTGTGGTCAAACTTCCATCTTCCACAACTTATACACTTCAATTCATTATTAACTCCTCTGCCCCTGTTCTATCCTACACCAAGTCATTCTCACCTATCACACCCAAGTTGATCTATATTGATTTCTAGTCTGCCAATGCTCCAAATTTATAATTCTTATTCTTGTATTTAAATCCCTTCATGGCCTTGACCCACTTACCTCTGGATTCTCTTTGTCACTTTCTTATTTTGTTACATTTCTTTTGTACTTATTTTTCTACCTACTTTCTGGAATTCAATAGACTCTATTATTGAATTCAGAAGTGGCATGGTGTTTTAGATTTGTACCTGTCTCTGACCTCTTGTTATATGGAATTAGTCAAAATGGAAATAAATCAGATTTTTGAATTGAGGTTAGTTCACAAATCTATAGCAGAGATGTTTTTTAGATCAACATATCTGGAAAAACGCCATATTTTAACGAAATTACGTGCAGCCAGTAAGTGTAGATGTAGAATCTTCTGAATGCATCCAGTTTGGCTCCCTTCTGACCTCAGTTGCCACTTTTATCTACTGCAGGTAATTGAAGAGATGATGTTGTGACTGATAACACTTGAACCTTTGAAAAAATGATTATATCCTTCAGAAATCCAAATTAAAATTTTGAATATAATCAAAAATAATTGAGAATAAAATTCCAAGTTAAGATTCAAATTCTCCAAAAGGCTTGCACCTATCAGGTGGAACTCAATACAACATAAAACAAGTAATATAATTTACATTATTTGTATTGTTGTATCCTTTAATCTGTGTCATTACTACTAATTTTTCCTTAACTGTGGTTTTCCCTTACCTGTAATTAGTAACAAACCGGGCTGTCAAATTTTTGGTATAGTAATTAGCCTAATCATGTTTCATAATACCTGTGATACTTCAAGAATAAAATTAAAACCTGTGTAAAGACTTAGCTAACTAGCAACAATGTCTGCATAATTTTAATGTAGAAAAATGTCCCAAAGCACTTCAAATCGTCACAGGAGATACTAGGAGATAGTGGAAAAGTGTGGGGGTGTAGGGATAAAGTTCTGGAGATTGGGAAAAGGTTTCAGTGAACCAGGGGAAGACATACAAAAGACCACATTCACGCAACCAAAGGATCTGGGAGAAGGACAATATATGATTCGAAGTGTTGACTGAAGTTATAAGGAAGGACAAAGCTTTGCATGAATTTGCAGATGAGAATGAGAAATTCAAATTCTCAGAATTGACCAAAACTGAGATCTTAAGATTAAACAGAGTGGGTCTCTTTTTCCTCGAAGTCCAGAAATCTGAAGGATGATCAAATAGAGGTATTAGAAATGATGAAGAGGTTTGACAGGCAGATGTAGGGAAAGTGTTTGCCCTTTTTGAGAAAATCATAAAACTGGTGATCCTAATTATTAAATAGTTACTAATAAACACAATAAAGAGTTCAGGAGAATATTCATTACCCAGAGGCTGATTAGAAAGTGGGACTTGCTACTGTGTGGAATAGTTAAGGCAAATAGCATGTATCTCTTTAATGGGAAACAAGAGAAGTATATTTTGGAAAAAGGAATAGAAGGATACAGTATGCTGATAAAGTTAGATGAAAATGAGTGAGATAAGATTTGGCTGCAATGAAAACACTGGCATGATTGAAGGGCCAATATTTCTCTGATGTGATTTCTATATATTCCATGTTAAAGGGAACAGAGAGCTGGTATTGGTCAGATACATGAGGTTAACATAGTTTTTAACTATGTTAGAAACAAGCCGACAGTGTAGAGAGTAGATGTTGTTGGGGGCGGGGGGGCGGGGGGTGGGGGGGGGGGGGGGGCGCGTGTGGGGGGCGGGGGTTGCTGAAACGAAGGCATTGGAATAATAAAGTATAGATATTATATAATTAAGAATAAAGGTTTCAGTAGAAGAGAGTTTCAGATGACGGTAAGGGTAAATTAATAGATTTAGTAAAGGGGCGGAGTGGGTAGAGCTAACACCCCTACACTATAGTAAAGTCACATGCTGGTCAAATGCTTGAGGTCAGTAGAACTGACTGGCAAGGTTGTTTACTTGTTAGAAGAACAGACAGTTTTCTAGCTAGGAGATAACAGAGAAGCTTTGGGGGAAGTGTTTAATAACACAAGATTGGAATGTTAAACAACATTCTGTGTACTGACTAACGGTATAAGCTATCTGTATCTGTGACTTGGTTGAGAAAGGCGTATTAGAATGCTTTCCCTTTGATTGTTGTATTTGAGGAAGGTGCTACTCCAGAGGTTTCTCTCCAAGCTTGAATCATGAATAAACTATTGTAACCTGTTCCTGGATCTCCTGTGAATAGTTGGAAGAAATCCGCTACAACAATGGGCAAAGATGAGGAAATTACACCTGTCTGTTAACAGGCAGTTTTTATGGGTTGAGATTAGGCTTTTTGAGGGAGGTGATGAAAATGAAATAATTTACAATGTAAGTTATCGGGGGCAACAGAAGGAAAAATTGAATGGTCAGAAGTTTAGTTGGGAGTGGATCAAGTGTTCCCGAAAAGGGTTACAAGGAGGAGAAAAATGAGCAGAGGGCATTGACGAGAGATCGGGAGAAACTTCAAAGTGAAAGGGGACCAGTGCTGGTGTGAGTGAGTGATTGAGAGCAGGTCAAGAGGAGATCTTAGAAAAGAAAGCAAACAGTGCAGCCAGATGAACGATTCATCTTTTTTAGTTAAGTAGCTGTTTTCCTAACTGCAATCAATGGTCCTGTGATGACGGCGGTAGGAAAGCTGGTTCTTTAAATTTTGTGATGTGGAGATGCCGGCTTGGACTGGGGTAGGCACAGTAAGAAGTCTCACAGCACCAGCTTAAAGTCCAACAGGTTTATTTGGTAGCACGAGCTTTCAGAGCACTTCCCCTTCATCAGGTGAGTGGAGAGTTGGGTTCACAAACAGAGAATATATAGACACAGACTCAATTACAAGATAATGGTTGGAATGCGAGTCTTAACAGGTAATTAAGTCTTTACAGGTACAGACAATGCGAGCGGAGAGAGGGTTAAGTACAGGTTAAAGAGGTGTGAATTGTCTCAAGCCAGGATAGTTAGTAAGATTTTGTAGCCCAGGCAAATCATGGGGGTTATAGGTGGTGTAACGTGAACCCAAGATCCTGTTTGAGGCCGTCCTCACGTGTGCGGAACTTGGCAATCAGCTCTTGCTCAGTGATTCTGCATTGTTGTGTATCTTGAAGGCCACCTTGGAGAATGCTTACCTGAAGTTTGGAGGCTGAATGCCCTTGACTGCTGAAGTGTTCCCCGACAGGAAGGGAACACTCCTGCCTGGTGATTGTCGAGCGGTGTCCATTCATCCGTTGTCGTAGTGTCTGCATGGTCTCACCGATGTACCGCGCCTTGGGACATCCTTTCCTGCAGCGTATCAGGTGGACAACGTTGGCTGACTTGCATGACCTGGTGGATGGTGTCCTCACGTGAGATGATGGCATCCATGTCGATGATCCGGCACATCTTGCAGAGGTTGCTGTGGCAGGGTTGTGTGGTGTTGTGGTCACTGTTCTCCTGAAGGCTGGGTATTTTTCTGCGAACAATTGTCTGCTTGAGATTGTGTGGTTGTTTGGAGGCAAGTAGTGGGGGTGTGGGGATGGCCTTGGCGAGATGTTTGTTTTCATCAATGACCTTTTGAAGGCTCTGAAGAGGTTGTCGTAGCTTCTCCGCTCTGGGGAAGTACTGGATGACGAAGGGTATTCTGTTGGCCATGTCCCGTGTTTGTCTTCTGAGGAGGTCGGTGCAGTTTTTTGTTGTGGCGTGTCGGAACTGTCAATCGATAAGTTGAGCACCATATCCTGTTCTTACAAGGGCATCTTTCAGCATTTGTAGGTGTCTGTTGCGTTCTTCCTCATCTGAGCAGATCCTGTGTATACGGAGGGCTTGTCCGTAGGGGATGGCTTCTTTAACGTATTTAGGGTGGAGGCTGGAGAAGTGGAGCATCGTGGTTATCCGTGGGCTTGCAGTACAGTGAAGTGCTGAGGTGACCATCCTTGATGGAGATTCATGTGTCCAAGAATGCAACTGATTCTGGAGAGTAGTCCATGATGAGTTTGATGGTGGGATGGAACTTGTTGATGTCATCACGTAGTTGTTTCAGTGATTCTTCACCGTAAGTCCAAAGGAAGAAAATGTCATCGATGTATCTAGTGTATAGCGTTGGTTGAAAGTCTTGTGCGATGAAGAGATCTTGTTCGAACCTGTGCATGAAGATATTGGCATAGTGAGGTGTGAATTTGGTCCCCATGGCTGTTCCGTGTGTCTGGATGAAAAACTGGTTGTTGAAGGTGAAGACGTTGTGGTGCTGGGTGAAGCGGACGAGTTGTAGAATTGCATCTGGAGATTGGCAGTTGTCGGCATTGAGTACTGAGGCAGTTGCAGCAATGCCGTCATTGTGGGGGATGCTGGTGTAGAGAGCCGAGATGTCCATTGTGACAAGGACTGTACCTGGTTCAACTGCTCCATGGGTGTGCAGTGTCGCAACAGAAGCTGGGGGTTCCTTGTGTGATGAGTTTCAGGATGCCCTCGATGTAGCCAGAGAGGTTCTCACACAGGGTCCCATTACCTGAAATGATGGGATAGCTGGGTGCATTGGCCTTGTGTATCTTTGGGAAGCAGTAGAGATCTCCAACACGGGGTGTACTTGGGATGAGAGCACGGAGGGTGCTCTGAAAGTCCAGATCAAAGGTCTTAATCAGTCTGTTGAGTTGGCGGTGTGTGAACTCTCCACTCACCTGATGAAGGAGCAGCGTTCTGAAAGCTCGTGCTACCAAATAAATCTGTTGGACTTTAAATTTCTGTATTGTCTCAATGAGGCAAATATTCCCATTTTGGAGCAGACAAGGGGCGGACCATAGAAAGGTCCGTTGACCTTGGGCAGGATTTTCCGGTTTTGAGCTGAGCGCGGCTGGAAAATCCCACCCAATGTTTTTATTGACTGTGAAGACATGATGCACACACTTGTGCCCAACATTGCTAGGGTGCAAATGATGGAAATGATGTTCACTAACATGGTTCCTTCACTGACATTATGTCAGAATGTGTTCTATTGTTTGGACAGGCAAATTATCATGTGCCCATCCCAGTACTAACAGGAAATTCTGGTCTTAGGAAAAAAGGTAGGGTTTCGGTGTGATTGGATTTTACTCCAATTCCTGTCCCCATCACCTAAATTATAGAGTGTTAACACTGGAAGCATAAAGGAAGTTTAGGGTCACAATATTTAGTAATTGTATGATTGCTGTACAAGCAGTGGAACAATAGACTCATCTAATTTGGCTATCAGTTTCTGCTCAATGGGTCTGCGTTGTCATGTGTCTTGAAGGCCGCCTTGGAGAACGCTTATCTGAAGATCAGAGGCTGAATGCCTGTGACTGCTGAAGTGTTCCCCGACAGGAAGGGCTGCTGCCTGGTGATTGTCGAGCATTCAGCCTCTGTTCTTTCTTTGTTCTTAATTCACTGGAGGATAAGGCTCTACAAATATCCCCATCCTCAGTGATGGTGGAGCCCAGCACATCAGTGCAAAAGACAAAGCTGAAGCATTTGCAACAATCTTCAGCCAGCAGTGTTGGGAGGGGGAGGTGGAATGATCTACTTTGGCCTCCTCCTGAGGTACCAGCATCACAGATGCCAATCACCAGCCTATTTGCTTTACTCCACATGATATCAAGAAATGGCTGAAGGCACTGGATACAAGAAAGGCCATGGGTCCTTACTTCTTACAATATTCCAGCAATAGTACTGAAGACCTGTGCACCAGAATTAGCTGGTCTCTAGCCAAGCTGTTCCAGTACAGCTTCAACACTGGCATTTCCCCATCACTGTGGAAAATCCAGTCTCGTCAATTACTGCCTCATCAGTCTGCTCTTGATCATTAGTAATGTGATGGAAGGTGTTGTCAACAGTGCTATTAAGCAACACACACACCAATAACCTGCTCACTGATGATAGTCATTTGACTTCTGACTTCATTACAAATGTGATCCAAACATGGAAAGAAGAATTGAATTCAAGAGGCGCAGTGAGGGTGACTACCCTTTAATCAAGGCAGCATTTGACCGAGTGTAGATTCAAGGAACCCCAGAAAAAATGTCAATGGGAATTAGGGGAAAATCTTGCCGCTGGTTGGAGTCATATCTAGCTCAAAGAAAGATGCTCAAAGAAAGTAGTAACTGGATGTCAATCCTCTAATTCTTAGGATATTACTGCTGGAATACATCATTAGAGTGTCTGAGCCCCAAAGCCTGTCCACAATCTACAAAATTGAAATTGTGGAGGCATTGGTGGTGATCTTTCAGGAATCACTGGAGGCAGGGAAGGTTCCAGAGGACTGAAAAGTAGCTAATGTAACACCACTGTTTAAGAAGGGAGGGAGGCAGCAGATGGGAAATTATAGGCCGGTTAGCCTGACTGCGGTCATTGGCAAGATTTTAGAGTCCATTATTAAAGATGAGATCGCGGAGTACTTGGAAGTGCATGATTTAATAGGACTGAGTCAGCACGTCTTCGTCAAGGGGAGGCCATGTCTGACAAATCTATTAGAGTTCTTTGAGGAGGTAACAAGGAAGTTAGATAAAGGAGAACCAGTGGACGTGATTTATTTAGATTTCCAAAAGGTGTTTGACAAGGTGCCGCATAGGAGACTGTTAAATAAGTCAAGAGCCCATGATGTTAAGGGTAAGATCCTGGCATGATAGAGGATTGGTTGACTGGCTGAAGGCAGAGAGTGGGGATAAAGGGGTCTTTCTCAGGATGGCAGCCGGTTGACTAGTGATGTGCCTCAGGGGTCAGTGCTGGGACCACAACTTTTCACAATATACATTAACGATTCGGAAGAAGGAACTGAGGGCACTGTTACTAAGTTTGCAGATGATACAAAGGCATGTAGAGGGACAGGTAGTGTTGAGGAAGCAGGGGGTTGCAAAAGAACTTGGACAGGTTAGGAAAGTGGGCAAAGAAAGGCAGATGTAATACAATATGGAAAAGTGTGAGGTTATGCACTTTGGAAGGAGGAATGGAGGCATAACTATTTTCTAAGTGGGGAAATGTTTAGGAAATCAGAAACACGAAGGGACTTGGGAGCCCTTGTTCAAGATTCTCTTAAGGTTAACTTGCAGGTTCAGTCGGCAGTTTGGAAGGCAAATGCAATGTTAACATTCATGTCCAGAGGACTAGAATATAAGAGCAGGGTGATGCACTATCAATCGAGCCGAGACTAGTTGTGAGCAAGACAAATAGGCTTTTATTCACAAGAACTTGGAGCCATCCCTGTCGGTGATCTGGTCTGAACTGAGAGCAAGGGGGAGGAGCCACCTCCCTTACACCCAGACCAGGGGGAGGAGACTTGGGTGGAACCGACAGGGATGTGCCACATATACAGGTACTGAGAAATACTAACTACGGTGGTTAACCACTACAGATAACATATAACAGTGGTTTACCACATTCACCCCCTGTTTAAAAAAGAGTCCGTCGGGGGTGAGGCAGAGTGAACAATATTTACAATATTTACAGATTGAGTCTATCCAGAGGCCTGCTCTTCCGCTGCGATCTCCGTAGTACCAGTTCCGACGTGGTTTCAGGTCGCGGTGTCGTTTCGGGCGCCGGAACATAGCTGTCATCCCTGTTTTCATCTGCTCATCGGGTGCATGGTGACGACTCCTGGGGCTCAGGCGAGCTGTACACGGGGGCGAGAGGAGTGAGTAGTGATTCTGACATGGTAGGGACAAAGTCGGGGGTTGGGGGTGAGGGGTTGGGGGCTATAGGGGTCCCTGAGTCACCTGCAGGCGCTAGGTCACGGATAGATACTGTGTCCTCCCGCCTGTCGGGGTACTGCACGTAGGCGTACTGGGGGTTGGCGTAGAGGAGTTGTACCCTCTCGACGAGGGGTCAGACTTACGGGTCCTGGCATGCTTCCGAAGCAGGACAGGGTCCGGGTATGCCAGCCACGATGGTAGTGAAGTCCCTGAGGAAGACTTCCTGGGGAACACGAACATCCGTTCGTGGGGGGTGGCATTGGTTGCTGTGCAAAGGAGGGACCTAATGGAGTGTAGTGCCTCCAGTAGGACCTCTTGCCAGCGGGTGACTGGAAGGCCTTTAGACCATAGTGCTAGTAAAACGGTCTTCCAGACAGTGGCGTTCTCTCTTTCCACCTGTCCGTTACCCCGGGGGTTGTAACTGGTAGTCCTACTTGAGGCTATGCCTTTGGAGAGCAGGTACTGTCGCAGTTCCTCACCCATGAAGGAGGATTCCCGGTCGTTATGGATATATCTGGGGTAACCAAACAGAGTGAAGAGGCTGCGCAGGGCCCTAATAACTGTGGCTGAGGACATATCTGGGCAGGGAATTGCAAAGGGGAAACGTGAGTACTCGTCAATGACGTTGAGGAAGTATATTGTAGGGGCCAAAGACTATTTCCTCGGGTGGATGGAGCTATTTCAAGGGGGCATAACTATAGGGTTCGTGGTGGGAGATACAGGACGGATATCAGAGGTAGGTTCTTTACGCAGAGAGTGGTTGGGGTGTGGAATGGACTGCCTGCAGTGATAGTGGAGTCAGACACTTTAGAAACATTTAAGCGGTTATTGGATAGGCACATGGAGCACACCAGGATGATAGGGAGTGGGATAGCTTGATCTTGGTTTCAGATAAAGCTCGGCACAACATCGTGGGCCGAAGGGCCTGTTCTGTGCTGTACTGTTCTGTGTTCTGTGGGCCTTTGAAGTCGATGCTGAGGTGTTCAAAGGGGCGGGTGGCTTTTATGAGATGTGCCCTGTCTGGCCGGTAGAAGTGCGGCTTGCAATCCGCGCAGACCTGGCAGTTCCGAGTTACGGATCTGACATCCTCAACTGAGTAGGGCAGGTTTCGGGCTCTAATAAAGTGGAAAAAACCCCGGGTGGCAGAGGTAGTTGTGGAGAGCCTGTAACCGGTCCACCTGTGCACTGGTGCATGTTCCACGGGACAGGGCGTCAGGTGGCTCATTGAGCTTCCCGGGCCGATACAAGATATCGTAATTGTAGGTGGAGAGTTCGATCTCCACCGTAATATCTTGTTGTTCTTGATCTTGCCCCGCTGCGTGTTGTTGAACATGAAGGCAACGGATTGTTGGTCCGTGAGCAAGGTGAACTGTTTCCCAGCTAAATAGTGGCGCCAGTGCCGTACAGCTTCCACTATGGCCTGGGCCTCTTTCTCGACAGAGGAGTGTCAAGTTTCGGGGCCCTGGAGGGTTCGTGAAAAGAAGGCCACGGGTCTGCCCGCCTGGTTAAGGGTGGCGGCTAGGGTGAAATCAGATGCATCGCTCTCCACCTGGAACGGGATGGATTCGTCGATAGCGTGCATCGTGGCCTTCGCGATGTCTGCTTTCATGCGGTCGAAGGCCAGCCGGGCCTCCGCCGTCAAGGGAAAAAGGGTGGATTTTATGAGCAGACGGGCTTTATCCGCATAGTTGGGGACCCGCTGTGCATAGTACGAGAAGAAACCCAGGCATCTTCTCAGTGCTTTGAGGCTAGTGGGGAGGGGAAGTTCCAGAAGGGGGCGCATACGGTCGGGATCGGGGCCGAGGACCCCATTCTCCACTACGTACCCGATAATGGCGAGGCGGCGTGTACTGAACATGCACTTCTCCTTATTGTAGGTCAGGTTAAGGAGGCTAGCCATGTGCAGGAGTCTGTGGAAGTTGGCATCGTGGTCCTGCTGATCATGGCCGCAGATGGTGACGTTATCCAGGTACGGGAAGGTGGCCCGCAGCCCGTTCTGGTCTACCATTTGGTCCATTTCGCGCTGGAAGACCGAGACCCCATTGGTGACGCCAAAGGGGACCCTGAGGAAGTGGTAAAGGCGACCATCCGCCTCGAACACCGTATATCGGCGGTCCTCCGGGCGGATAGGGAGCTGGTGGTATGCCGACTTCAAGTCAATGGTGGAGAACACCCGATATTGTGCAATCTGATTGACCATGTCAGATATGCGGGGAAGGGGGTACGCATCCAGCTGCGTATATCGGTTAATGGTCTGACTGTAGTCAATGACCATTCTGTGTTTCTTCCCGGACTTAATGTCTACCACTTGTGCTCGCCAGGGGCTGGTACTGGCTTCGATGATCCCTTCCCTGAGGAGCCGCTGGACTTCGGACCTGATAAAGGCCCTGTCTCCAGCACTATACCGCCTGCTCTTGGTGGCGATGGGCTTGCAGTCGAGAGTGAAATTCGCAAACAAGGAGGGAGGGGCGATCTTAAGAGTCGAGAGACTGCAGGTGGTGCGCGGTGGGCAATTTAGACGCTGCTGATTGCAGACGGAGAGCGGGGGAAAAGGGCCATTATACTGTATAGTGACACTCTTCAGATGGGTCATGAAATCTAGCCCTAGGAGTACGGAAGTGCAGAGGTGTGGCAGCACGAGGAGCCTGAAGTTATCGTATACCGTGCCCCGCACCTTCAGGGTCACCATGCAGCAGCCGAGGACATTTACAGAGCGGGATTGTGACGCCATGGAGATCGTCTGCTGGACGGGCCGCACGGAAAAGGCGTATCGGCGCACCGTATCGGGGTGAATGAAGCTCTCTGTACTCCCACTGTCAAACAAACAATGCTCCCTGTGCCCGTTTACCTCAATGTCCATCATGGACTCGGTGAGACGATGAGGCTTCGTCTGGTCCAGGGTCACTGATGCCACTGTTGAATCCTGCAGATAGCTGTAGGAGGCTGATGAGGTAGGAGATGGTGGCCCCTGCTGGTCACTCGCGGTAGTTGTCAGCCAAGAGGACGGCCCTCGCGGGTCGCCGACGGCCGATGACGTCATCCAAGATGGCGGCACCCGCGGGTCGCACACGGCCGGGGGCGTCCAAGATGGCGGCCCCCGCGGGTCGCACGCGGCTGGGGGCATCCAAGATGGCGGCCCCCGCGGGTCACACGTGGCGCTCGTGGATTTGGGAGCAGACTTACGGCAGGCCTTGGCGTAGTGCCCCTTCTTCCTGCACGCAGAGCAGAATGACTGCCTCGCCGGGCAGCGTTGTCGGGGGTGCTTACCCAGGCCGCAGAAGTAGCATTTCGAGCCTCCAGAGGTTGTAGCAGTGGTCAGGTCACCGGAGAGGCGTGGGGCGGCGTAGGGCTGTGGTCCTCTGGGTAGCGTCGGCCGCGGTGTCCAGGATGCGCCCACGTGGACAGGTGAGTAGGATTCGAGGTATTGTGAGGTCATTTCTAGGGATTCAGCCAGTTGCACTGTTTTCTTTAAGTCCAGCGCACCCTGTTCCAGCAACCGTTGCTGGATGTAAGTAGTTCCAATGCCCGTGACAAAGGCATCCCGGATTAAGTCGTCTGTATATTGGGTGGCAGTCACAGACCTACAGTTACAGTCCCGGGCAAGCAGTCGCAACGCGCGCAGGAACTGGTTGACTGATTCACCTGGCTGCCGTCTGCGCGTAGCGAGGAGGTGTCTCGCGTAGACTTCATTAGGCCGTTTATTATACAGGCCTTTTAACAGTTCGATAGTGGCCGTATAATTTTCCGCGTCTCGGATCGTAGCGTATACTACGTCGCTTATCCGGCCGCGGAGCACCCGTAGTTTGTCAGCGTCTGTACTGATGGCAATGTAATCCTCGAAGCATTGCAGCCAGTGGTCAAACGTGTTAGAGGCTCCAGCAGCTTGCGGGTCCAGATTCAGCCTTTCAGGTTTCAGTAGCTGCTCCATTCTTCAAAAAAACTTGCTAATAAAATTGATGCACTATCAATCGAGCCGAGACTAGTTGTGAGCAAGACAAATAGGCTTTTATTAGCAAGAACTTGGAGCCATCCCTGTCGGTGATCTGGTCTGAACTGAGAGCAAGGGGGAGGAGCCACCGCCCTTATACCCAGACCAGGGGGAGGAGACTTGGGCGGAACCGACAGGGATGTGCCACATATACAGGTACTGAGAAATACTAACTACGGTGGTTAACCACTACAGATAACATATAACAGTGGTTTACCACACGGATGTACTTCTGAGGCTGGTCAGACCCCATTTGAAGTATTGTGAGCAGTTTTGGGCCCCATATCTAAGGAAAGATGTGCTGGCCTTGGAAAGGGTCCAGAGAACATTCACAAGAATTATTCCTGGAATAAAGAGCTTGTCATATGAGGAACGGTTGAGGACTCTGGGCCTGTACTCATTGGAGTTTAGAAGGATGACGGGGGATCTTATTGAAACTTACAGGATACTGCGAGGCCTGGATAGAGTGGACGTGGAGAGGATAGTTCCACTAGTAGGAAAAACTAGAACCAGAGGCACAACCTCAGGCTAAAGGGACGGTCCTTTAAAACAGAGATGAGGAGGAATTTCTTCAGCCAGAGAGTGGTGAATCTGTGGAACTCTTTGCCGCAGAAGGCTGTGGAGGCCAGGTCATTGAGTGTCTTTAAGACAGAGGTAGATAGGTTCTTGATTAATAAGGGGATCAAGGGTAATGGAGAAAAGACAGGAGAATGAGGATGATGCGCGTTATCACACACGAGGCTTGAGATGCTCAGGAAATAAAGGCTTTTATTTGCTGTACAACGAAGCTACTAATTATATACACGATCCCAGACTGAGGGGTCCCAGACAGAGCAGATACCTTTATACCTCTCCCAGGAGGCGGAGCCTGACTGGGATGTACCACAATAACTATAATACAAGGTGTAACAGCCCAACCCTAACCCCAACAGCGACAAGTAGAACAACCCATCCCTAACCCCAACAGCAACATATATACATACTTGTAGTACTGGCCAGACCCTGGCTCAGTACTACCTAGTGGGAACCAACGATGGTTCACCACAGAGGATAAGAAAATTATCAGCCATGATTGAATGGCAGACCAGACTTGATGGGCTGAGTGGCCTAATTCTGCTCCTATGTGTTATGGTCTTACAAGGCATACGTCAAGAATGGAATGGAATACTCTCCACTTGCCTGGATGAGTGCAACTCTAACATTTAGAAGCTTAATACCATTGAGGACAAAGTAGGCCGTTTGATCTGTACCCTATCTACTACCTTAAACATTCATTCCCTCCACCACCACTAAAAATACATTGCAGAAACTCACCAAGCCTTACTTGAGAGCACCTTCCAAACCCACGACCTCTACCACCTAGAAGGACAAAGTTGGCAGAAGCATGGAAAAACCAGTACCTGAGAATCCTCTCCAAATCACTCAGCACATTGATATGGAACTATATTGCCGTTCCTGATACTGGCTCAAAAAGCTGAAACTTCTTTCCGGCTAGCATTGTGGGTCTACATACACCAGAGGGGCTGAGGAGCTAAAGCAGTTCTGGAAGGTCGCATATCACCACCTTCTCAAGGGAAATTATGGATGAGCATCAAATGCTGGCCTTGGCAATGACACTCACATCCTATGGAAGGATAATAGTAATCCTTCCGAAGCCACCTCTACAGACCTGCAGTTAAAACAAACATTTTGCCACACCATTTTCAAAGTTGAAATATCTGAGAAAATTAATCATTGGTTGCCAGGGTACATCTTTCTACTCCGATTTTAATGATGCTTTAAAAAATCTGCTTTTTATAAAATTATATTTGTAGTGAAACTGCTGTCCCATACATCAGCTTTTGCATGATCACTACAAACATTAATTCCTTTCTTCCCCTTTCCCACTTCCACGTAAATGGTTCAACTTGCCACAAAATCCATTGGGAAGTTCTTTCCACAAAACAAAATTGCCTTTGGACGTGATTCAAGTCTGGGAATCACTTCTCCCTATGAGATTTCCATAATGACTGAAAATAATGTAATATTCCCCTCAACTCCTCCTCCCTACCTCTCATTTTGACAGATGGAAGATTCAAATCAAAATTATTAACTATGGATTTCTGAAATGTTTTATGCAATATTGAATCAGTTTGCTGGGTTATTGTGGCAAAGGTTATATAGTTGGTTGATCTGACATGAACAGGCCTGTATTTATTGAAATACTTTCCGGCATAAAACCCTTGTATTCTTTGAAAATCCAGTGGTGTTATCGTACATTAGCACATAGATTGTTATTATCAAGCCTTCTGATTGAGTATGGGCATTTATGCATGATAAGCACTTGCATTCTTAGAACAAGGTTAGCAGATCAAAAGTTTTAGCATGAGTCCCTAGACTGACATTTGTTTTTGTCCTTCTATCTAGTACTGGAGAATAACCATTCTAGTTTTTTAATCAGTTTATGCTAGCATAATACATACCACACTATTATAGCCATTGGTTGATTTTTAGAATAAAGGCACACTTAATTCATTCCAATTACGAGGCGGCGTGGTAGCACAGTGGTTAGCACTGCTGCTTCACAGCGCCAGGGACCTAGGTTCGATTCCTGGCTTAGGTCACTGTGTGTGTGGAATTTGCATGTTTTCCCCATGTCTGTGTGGGTTTCCTCCGGGTGCTCTAGTTTCCTCCCACACTCTGAAAGACGTGCTGGTCAGGTGCATTGACCCGAACAGGCGCTGCACTGTGGCGACTAGAGGAATTTCACAGTAACATCATTGCAGTGTTAATGTAAGCCTTACTTATGATTAATTAAAACACTTTATGAGACTGTAACCTTATCAGAGGTTCTGGTGCCACACAGATCCCTGTTAACTCAAACTACTACATGTATGTTTTAAATATTGCACTTTTCATACTTCTGTTTATTGTTATGAGGATGTGTTCTTTGACTTTTCTGAGATGAGACACCAAAGTGTAATTACCTGTTCTGAAACAATAACAACAGCAGACAAGGACTAATAGAATTTCTCTGGAACATACAGCCAGCAGAGTCCTTTAAGGCACTGTTTATCAAGCAGGTGACATATCAAAAGACAATGTTGTACTAAACCAATCTGCTGAAGCTGTTTGTCCTCTCAATCTCTTTCAGAAGTATTAGCCACAGATTTGCAAATAACTATCCGGAGAAATGAAGGGCCCGATTCTACCATTTCAATTCTAAGTGCTGGGCGGACTTGAATCAGGGAGTGTTTCAGATCCGACCTTTAGACCCGGTCTCAGGCACCCCTATAGCATTCTGCCTGAAAAAATATCAGCGATTCTGAATTCAGAAGCCTGTGGACGGGGCTTATCGCACCCGAAACACTGCAGCTCCGGTAAGTGCCTCTAACTGCGCATGTGCAGTACAAAAAACAGAGAAACGCTCCCTGCCACATTGCTCCTGGGCCGGACAATGCCACCGCCTGTCCCCCACAGACATTTCCCCAGCCCGACAATATAACTGACCCCCTTATCCCCCCACCCCCCAGCCATCCAGACTGATCACGGGCCCCTCCCCCCTTCCCCCTACCGATCGCATGCAGAGTGGTACCAGACACCCCCTTCTCCCCACCGATCACATGCAGCGTGGCAGCGGACCCCCACTTTCCCCTACTGCCCCTGCCCCCAATGCTACCTGTCCCCCCACCAAAGAGCATCTGACCCGCCTCCCTCACACCCACCAGAAAGCCATCTAACCCGCCTCCCTCCCCCCCACCAGAGAGCCATCTGACCCACCTCCCTCCCCCCACCAGAGCCATCTGACCGCCTCCATTCCCCCGCACCAGAGAGCCATCTAACCCGCCTCCCTCCCCCCCGCCAGAGAGCCATCTAACCCGCCTCCCTCCCCCCACCAGAGAGCCATCTGACCCACCTCTCTCCCCCCACCAGCGAGCCATCTGACCCACCTCCCTCCCCCCCACCAGAGAGCCATCTGACCTGCCTCCCTCCCCCCCACACTAGAGAGCCATCTGACCCACCTCTCTCCCCCCCACCATTGATCTGAGTCAGGAAGCCATCGGAAGCTCAGAGCGTACCTCCTCAGAAGCTGGAATGCCGGAATCGGACCTTTGTGAATCATGTCTGTTTTGTGCCGAATCTGGACTAGTGAACATGGTGGAAAAGGGGGAAGTGCCAGTAAATTTGGGCATGCAGCCCATTAAGCCGCGCCCATTTTGAGCGTGGCCCCGATGGCGGCCATCTTTGGCCCTTGGTGCAGAGGCGGCCGTGGATCGCACTACTCACCTCACGTCCCACTTTACCAAGTTTTTGCACGCAAAGACGGGTGCAACTTGATGGTAAAATCGGGCCTGAAATCTCCTGCAAACCGAGATCCTTTGGGAATGAAATGTATGAATTTGCTCCATACGACTCCATCCAGGAAGACAACTGAACAAAATGGCCACAACCCGGAAACACAGCATTAAGACCAGCCAAGGAACAGCTAAACTGTATATGCCTTTGTTTTCTCTTTTTCAATTAACTGTAAAAAATCCTAAGCCCACTGTCAGGGGAAAAATCTTAATAGGTTAGTAAAGATTTTTAAACCATTAGATAGTAAGACACTGACAGAACTACCAGCACTGAGTTAAATGACTTTAAAACGAACTTACAAGCTAACAAGAAAGCAGTAGGAAAGAACTCAAACGGGGAGTTAGAAGGGCAAAAAGGGGTCACAAAATGTTCTTGGCAGATAGGATTAAGGAGAATCTTAAGGCATTTTATTCATATGTTAGGAACAAAAGAATTGTCAGGGAAAAAGTCGGACCACTCAGGGACAAAGGAGGGGAATTATGCTGAGAACCCAAGGGAATAGGGGAGATCCTAAATGAATACTTTGCATCGGTATTCATAAAGGAGAGGGACTTGTGTCTCAGAGGGAGGTGTTGACCCGTTAGAATCTCCATTACAAGGGAGAAAGTGTTAAGTTTTTTAGGTAACATTAAAACTGACAAATCCCCAGGGCCTGATGGCATCTATCCTAGACTGCTCAGGGAGACTGGGCCTTTGACGGAAATCTTTGTCTCTTCATTGGACACAGGTGGGGTCCCTGAGGATTGGAGGATAGCGAATGTGGTACCGTTATTTAAGAAGGGTAGCAGGGATAACCCAGATAATTATAGGCCAGTGAGCTTGATGTCCGTGGTAGGGAAGTTGTTGGAGAGGATTCTTAGAGACAGGATGTATGCGCATTTAGAACGGAACAATCTCATTAGTGACAGACAGCATGGTTTTGTAAGAGGGAGATTGTGCCTTCCAAACTTGGTGGAGTTTTTTGAGGAAGTGACAAAAACGGTTGACGAAGGAAGGGCTGTGGATGTCGTCTATATGGTTTTCAGTAAGGCATTTGACAAAGTCCCTCATGGCAGGTTGGTTAAGAAGGTTAAGGCTCATGGGATACAAGGAGAGGTGGTTAGGTGGGTAGAAAACTGGCTTGGCCACAGGAGACAGAGGGTAGCAGTCGAAGGGTCTTTTTCCGGCTGGAGGTCTGCAACCAGTGGTGTTCCGCAGGGCTCTGTACTGGGACCTCTGCTATTGGTGATATATATAAATGATTTGGAAGAAGGTGTAACTGGTGTTATCAGCAAGTTTGCGGATGACACATAGATGGCTGGAATTGAAGATAGCAATGAACATTGTCAGACAATACAGCAGGATATAGATAGGCTGGAAAATTGGGCGGAGAAATAGCAGATGGAATTTAATCCAGATAAATGCGAAGTGATGCATTTTGGAAGAACTAATGTAGGGGGGAGTTATACAATAAATGGCAGAGCCATCAAGATTATAGAAACACAGAGGGACCTAGGTGTGCAAGTCCACAAATCCTTGAAGGTGACAGCACAGGTGGAGAAGGTGGTGAAGAAGGCATATGGTACGCTTGCCTTTATAGGACAGGGTATAGAGTATAAAAGGTGAAGTCTGATGTTGCAGCTGTATAGAACGCTGGTTCGGCCACATTTGGAGTACTGCGTCCAGTTCTGGTCGCCACACTACCAGAAGGACGTGGAGGCTTTGGAGAGAGTGCAGAGAAGGTTTACCAGGATGTTGCCTCGTATGGAGGGTCTTAGCTATGAGGAGAGATTGGATAAACTGGGCTTGTTCTCCCTGGAAAGACGGAGAATGAGGGGAGACCTAATAGAGGTGTACAAAATTATGATAGGGTGAACAGTGGGAAGCTTTTTCCCAGGTCGGAGGTGACGATTATGAGGGGTCACGGGCTCAAGGTGAGAGGGGCGAGGTATAACTCAGATATCAGAGGGACGTATTTTACACAGAGAGTGGTGGGGGCCTGGAATGCGCTGCCAAGTAGGGTGGTGGATGCAGACATGCTGGCATCGTTTAAGACTTACCTGGATAGTCACAATATTGAAACCTTGGGAATATGCAAGCTTTATCAGCAGAGTTTCTAATGGTTAGAACATTGAGAACACTTAATCAAACTTCACAAATAGGGTTTATTCACTGTCCAGATAGGATGGATGCATGTCCAGACGTGGTGTCATGTGTTAATCTGGTTTGGCAGTGACCTATAGGGGAACTTATGGGAACGTTCATTTGAACTTTGTGGCTCGTGTCTGAAGTTACTAGAGGAAATGGGGTGAATTTCCATTATGCCAGAGGGTAAGATGCAATTGGCTAAAGTATATGACACTTATTATTGTTGATTTATATATGTTGATGATTGATTTAAAGCTAATGAAAAGTGGGAGTGATTGATAAGAAAATGTATAATTGATCTGTTTTGAATTGTATATGTTGGAATTCATTGGAAAGATCTAGCTGTTCCATCTCAGGAGTTGCTCCGACCCTTTGATGGTTTCTCCTCACGGCCACTGGTCAAATTGAAGGTTAAACTGAGACACTGGCATCATGAGTCTTATATTGTCTGTAATTTCTGATGGTACCACCACAAAAACCCCACCAACAGCTTTATGGCGATGAGCGACGGGATAGTCACCAGAGTTTGACGGAGAGACATACCTCCTAAGAAAGGGGGAGTATCTTTATCTTACCACCCGAGTTAGTTAGAAGGAGTAACATGTCAAGCTGCCAGATCCGTAAGTTGACCTATCTGAACGAGTGTTTGGAGTTGCAAAGACAGTGTAACTGAGTAAAGAGACTGCATTTAAATCAAGGGGGGGCGATAATGGAATTTTGTTATCGGTCTGCAGGCAGAGAGGGCCACCGAGCCACACGATAGGATAAGATGTAAAATTGTTGGGTGCACTTAATCCGAAAGACCCAGGGACGGACTACTGGTACGTTTCACTTCGCCGAACCATAGTGCCGCACATCAGTTAACGCAAGAGGCTAGATCCAATTGGAGGGGGCAATGGTCAGCCTGGGCATTAGAAGTGTGTGGTGGGAGAGTTGTAGCATTTTTGAGTTATTAGGGTGGAAAACTCAGTAAGGGATCCCCAGTAAGGAGAATTTAGTAAGCAAGGGTCATTCTCAGCGGGGAACTGAGGGCTCCCACCTAGAGAAATCCCCAGAGAGGGATCTGAGGAATCGAAAGAGAAAGCAGATAGAAATTAGACAGAGAGAGAGAGGGAGCGAGCTAGGCAGGCATAGTCGGTAATACAAAATTGGAAAACACACAGAATGAGATTGGGAGGTCTAGAATACCCTCGTGTGGTCTTGTAGAGTATGACAGAGAGTGCAAATTTGAAATGGGGAAGAGATGACTCATTAATGCAAACGATAGTAACAGAGCACAATAAATTAATTAGGAAAATGATAGAGAAAGGATATGATCCAGAGGCTTCTGAATCCAAACATGAGCCTGGTGGAAAAGTCAGACTCAGCAGAAGCCAAAAATGGCCGCGGTGATTCTTGCTGCTATGATGAGAAATCACCTTCAGAAAGAGGCAGTTAACAAGCAGTTAGCCACAGCAAAGGCTGCCTGGGAAGACATTCTATCCCCCACTCCCAGAAGAGTCGGATGAGCTGGAAATAGTTAGGGAAGACTTATGAAAAAGAGTAACTCAGGGAGACGGAAATCTTCCTAATAAGAGTAAGGCGGGATCGCCCGTTCTGATAGCACCACTCCATACTATAATAAAATTCTCCAGGAGAGGGAGGGGAGTAACCATTGTATCTACTGAGGAAGTGCCGTTAATGGCGACTGAGAAGCAGATGCTAATGGATAAGTTAGGTCCTTTGCATCGTAATCACCAACATTTGGCTTTTTGGGAAAATATGAATGAGTTAAGAGAGGTTCATCATTTGACTTTGGATGATGTAAGAATTTTAGTAAAGGGAAAGTTAGCTGGACCAGTGTGGCAAATGTTACCCGAGCCTTTAAAAAGGAGAGATTAGATATTTGTGACAGAAGCTAGTGAGGACCAAAGATATAAGCAGTTTAAATGGGCAATGGGGTGAGCTATAGATAAAGGACCCGCCAATTGGACTAAGGTAACTTTAGTTTAAAAAAATCCCAAAGAATCTGTCGAAGAATACGGAGAAAGAAAATTCAGGGCTTATGTGGATAATGGAGGGGTCGCAAACCCTACTAGGGATGACAATATGTTTTTGGGCTTGTTCAAAAAGGCTTTAGTCCAGCTCTGACTCGAATCACAGATATGGATATTCCAATAGGAAATAATTGTTGGGATGTTATGAATTGGACTATGAAAACAGAATCTAATCACCAGAAAAATCCCAAAATGACTCCAGTACAAATTGACCAGTCACAACCTGAACCTGAAACGTGCTTTGTGTGTGGAAGTAATGGGCATATTGCTAGTGATTGCCAAAGCAAATCCACAGAAAATAACCAGGGTAACAAAAAACAATGCAGCAATTGCCATAAGATAGGTCATGATATAAAAAACTGCTGGGCGAAAGGGTGAGGGGGGGCGGGGGGAGGTGGTGGTAAAGAAGGACAGGGTCCCAACAGGGCGATTTCATCCTCCGAGGCTCAATCCCAAAACCCCATAGGAACACAGCAAGTACCACAGCCAGTATTTCAGATGACAGCAGCTGAATTGCAGAAGTTGTTAGGTCAGAAATGACAATTAGTAGCTGTAATCAAAGTGCAGGGACATAAAAAGATTAGGAGTCAAGCACAGAAGGGAAACACTCAAGCTGACAAAGCAGTGAAGGATTTGTTAGAACAGAATTTGAAAGGGACACAAGCAGCAGGTGTGGCAGCATTACAAATTAGTGATATCACAGACATTAATGTGAAGCAAGTACAGGAACAAGCATCAGAGGAAGAGAAGCAGAAATGGGAAAACAAGGGAAGCAAAAAGGTCAAGATGACATATGGAGAAGAGAAGGGAAAATAATAGCACCAAATAAATGAAGCTATACCATGGATTAGCTCATACAAGCAGAGAAAAGATGGTCAATTTAGTTGGAAATTATTGGTGATGGAAAGGTATGGGAAAAGACATAGAAAATTCTGTCAGAGATGCTTACAGTATGCCCTGGTGGAGCCAGGCCGTCATTGCAGGGTTAAGATGGGGAACCAGCCGAGACCTAAAGGACCCTGGGAATACTTACAAATGGATTTCACAGGAGTATTACCTAGAGCAATAGAGAAGACCTATTGTTTCATTATTATTGATCAGTTTACTCGATGGGTTGAAGCTTTCCCAAAACTGTAGCTTTGATATTGGCCAATGAAATAATATCTAGGTGGGAAATGCCTCTTCAGTTAAAACTCAGACCAGGGAACTCATTTCACAGGAAGAGTTTTAAGAGAAGTCTGTAGAAAGTTAGGAATAAGACAAAGGTTTCACATACCGTATCACCTACAGAGCTCGGGAATGGTAGAACAAATGAATCGGACACTGGAGAATAGTTTAGCTAAAGTCATTTTAGAAGGCTTTGTCTGCAATATTGCTGTGACTGAGAGCTACTCCATCCTAAGGAACAGGATTAACTCCTATTGAACTGATGACTGGTCGGGCAATTCTGTCAGAGATGCTTACAGTGTGCCCTGGTGGAGCCAGGCCATCACTGCAGGGCAATGCACCTCCCAGAAAATGTGATAACAGGGGGAGGAGAACTTGAAGTTGGCTGAGAAGCAGTGTTTCAATGTATGAGAGATTTAGTAGACCATTTATATTCTC
The DNA here is from genome assembly GCF_964213995.1 of Mustelus asterias. NCBI lineage: Eukaryota > Metazoa > Chordata > Chondrichthyes > Carcharhiniformes > Triakidae > Mustelus > Mustelus asterias. The sequence goes on along the minus strand of NC_135806.1, from coordinate 100,500,846 downwards.
TCAAAAAGCAGGTAATCACTCAATAGCAGCACAGAGATTGGATGGAATTGACAGAGGAGAACACTCCTAAATTACCAACACCAGGGGATAAAGTAATGGTAACATTTATGACAGATAAAAAAGGGCTAGGGGTCCATTAGGAGGGGCCTTTTAGCATGATTGTCACAGGACAAATATGTGCCCTAATTGATGAAATGTACAGTCCGCGATGGTGGCACTGGACACATATCACATATCATAATGAGCAATCCAGTAATAACAAAATTGTCCCAGTGGGTGGATGATCCAATAGAACAGGGAATCATCATGGCTCTTGTAGCTGCATTACTGTTAATAGGAATAATTTGGATTTGTAGACGAGTTACTAGATTAGACCAAATCATGGCACCAGGAAATCTGGGGAATATTAGAAGAGAGGAAATAGAAATGATTCAGTTAATGTGATAATAATTTAAGTGCCGCAGGACACTGTGTTTATGTTTACAGAATTTGTACGAAGATACCAAGAAAGGTATGAGATCAAGGGAAGATGACAACCAACAATCAAAGCCCAGGACTGATTATCAAGTGCCAGACTTGAAATTAAAGGTGTCGTGATTGTTGCGTAGATCTGTAATTTTTATCTTTCTTAACATTGACCAGAGATTGTCAGTTGATAATCATCAAAATGATTGTAAACTTTCCTATTCTTTTGTCGTCGAATTTGCTATTTTCAATACAGCTAGTTCATCGGGAACTGCATGCTAGTACTTACCTGTATGTGGCATACAGTTATGCTAGAACTGCTAATTTATCTAAATGCTGGATTTGTTCACACATTCCTATACATCATGAGGGAGGAATACCTTTGCATCCAATGCCTCTGTCATGGTCAGACTTAATTGTGTGGGATCAGCTTACTCAATCTTTTAGAGATCATAAGACAGTAGCATCAGGTTTCCCTACAGCTTGTGACAAAGTAGACATTTACAGAAATAGACCCTGTACAGGTGGTCCAGGTCACATGAATAGGTGTTCACCTGTCTTTAGCACATCCAGTTCAGCACTCAGCCTTATTTTAAATGAAGCAGAATCAAAACCATAAGACCATAAGACATAGGAGCAGAATTAGGCTACTCGGCCCATCGAGTCTGCTCCGCCATTCAATCATGGCTGATTTTCTTTCTCATCCCCATTCTCCTGCCTTTTCCTCATAAACCCTGATCCCCTTATTAATCAAAAACCTATCTATCTCTTTCTTAAAGAAACTCAATGACCTGGCCTCTACAGCAATCTGCGGCAAAGAGTTCCACAGATTCACCACACTCTGGCTGAAGAAATTTCTCCTCATCTCTGTTTTAAAGGATTGTCCCTTTAACCTGAGGTTGTGCCCTCTGGTTCTAGTTTTTCCTACTAGTGGAAACATCCTCTCCACATCCACTCTATCCAGGTCTCGCAGTATCCCGTAAGTTTCAATAAGATCCTTCTAAAGATCCTCATCCTTCTAAACTCCAATGAGTACAGACCTAGAGTCCTCAACTGTTCCTCATACGACAAGCTCTTCATTCTAGGGATCATTCTTGTGAACTTTCTCTGGACCCTTTCCAAGGCCAGCACATCCTTCCTTAGATATGGGGCCCAAAACTGCTCACAATACTTCAAATGGTATCTGACCAGAGCCTTATACAGCCTCAGAAGTACATCCCTGCTCTTGTATTCTAGCTCTCTCGACATGAATGCTGACATTGAATTTGCCTTCCTAACTGCCGACTGAACCTGCACGATAACCTTAAGAGAATCTTGAACAATGACTCCCAATTACCTTTGTGTTTCTGATTTCCTAAGCATTTTCCCATTTAGAAAATAGTCTATGCCTCCATTCCTCCTTCCAAAGTGCATAACCTCACACTTTTCCACATTGTATTCCATCTGCCACGTCTTTGCCCACTCTCCTAACCTGTCCAAGTCCTTCTGCAGCCTCCCTGCTTCCTCAATACTACCTGTCCCTCTATATATCTTTTTATCATCTGCAAACTTAGCAACAGTGCGCTCAGTTCCTTCCTCCAAATCGTTAATGTATATTGTGAAAAGTTGTGGTCCCAGCACTGACCCCTGAGGCACACCACTAGTCACCGACTGCCATCCTGAGAAAGACCCCTTTATCTCCACTCTCTGCCTTCTGCCAGTCAACCAATCCTCTATTCATGCTAGGATCTTACCCTTTACACCATGGGCTTTTAACTTATTTAACAGTCTCCTATGTGGCACCTTGTCAACAGCCTTCTGGAAATCAAAATAAATCACGTCCACTGACTCTCCTTTATCTAACTTCCTTGTTACCTCCTCAAAGAACTCTAATAGATTTGTCAGACATGACCTCCCCTTGACAAAGCCGTGCTGACTCAGTCCTACTTTATCATGCACTTCCAAGTACTCTGCGATCTCATTTTTAATAATGGACTCTAAAATCTTGCCAATGACTGAAGTCAGGCTAACCGGCCTATAATTTCCCATCTGCTGCCTCCCTCCGTTCTTAAACAGTGGTGTTAGAACATAGAACATAGAACATAGAACATTACAGCGCAGAACAGGCCCTTCGGCCCACGATGTTGCACCGACCAGTTAAAAAAAAAAAACTGTGACCCTCCAACCTAAACCAATTTCTTTTCGTCCATGAACCTATCTACGGATCTCTTAAACACCCCCAAACTAGGCGCATTTACAACTGATGCTGGCAGGGCATTCCAATCCCTCACCACCCTCTGGGTAAAGAACCTACCCCTGACATCGGTTCTATAACTACCCCCCCTCAATTTAAAGCCATGCCCCCTCGTGCTGGATTTCTCCATCAGAGGAAAAAGGCTATCACTATCCACCCTATCTAAACCTCTAATCATCTTATATGTTTCAATAAGATCCCCTCTTAGCCGCCGCCTTTCCAGCGAAAACAATCCCAAATCCCTCAGCCTCTCCTCATAGGATCTCCCCTCCATACCAGGCAACATCCTGGTAAACCTCCTCTGCACCCTCTCCAAAGCCTCCACATCCTTCCTGTAATGTGGGGACCAGAACTGCACACAGTACTCCAAGTGCGGCCGCACCAGAGTTGTGTACAGTTGCAACATAACGCTACGACTCCTAAATTCAATCCCCCTACCAATAAACGCCAAGACACCATATGCCTTCTTAACAACCTTATCTACTTGATTCCCAACTTTCAGGGATCTATGCACACATACACCTAGATCCCTCTGCTCCTCCACACTATTCAAAGTCCTCCCGTTAGCCCTATACTCAACACATCTGTTATTCCTACCAAAGTGAATTACCTCACACTTCTCCGCATTAAACTCCATCTGCCACCTCTCGGCCCAACTTTGCAACCTGTCTAAGTCTTCCTGCAAACTACGACACCCTTCCTCACTGTCTACCACACCACCGACTTTGGTGTCATCAGCAAATTTGCTAATCCACCCAACTATACCCTCATCCAGATCATTAATAAATATTACAAACAGCAGTGGCCCCAAAACAGATCCCTGAGGTACACCACTTGTAACCGCACTCCATGATGAATATTTACTATCAACCACCACCCTCTGTTTCCTATCCGCTAGCCAATTCCTGATCCAATTTCCTAGATCACCCCCAATCCCATACATCTGCATTTTCTGCAGAAGCCTACCATGGTGAACCTTATCAAACGCCTTACTAAAATCCATATATACCACGTCCACTGCCTTGCCCCCATCCACCTCCTTGGTCACTTTCTCAAAAAACTCAATAAGGTTAGTAAGGCACGACCTACCTGCCACAAAACCATGCTGACTATCACCTATCAATTCATTACTCTCCAAATAACTATAAATCCTATCCCTTATAATTTTTTCCAACATCTTGCCGACAACAGAAGTGAGACTCACCGGTCTATAATTCCCGGGGAAGTCTCTGTTCCCCTTCTTAAACAATGTTACATTAGCTACTTTCCAATCCTCTGGTACCCTTTCTGCCTCCACAATTTCCTCAGCTCTTTTAGAACCCTCGAGTGTCGTCCATCCGGTCCAGGTGATATATCCACCTTCAGGCCTTTCAGTTTCCACAGAACCTTCTCCTGAGTGATGGCCACTACCCTCATCTGTGCCCCCTGACTCTCCTGGAGTTCTGGCATTCCACTGGTGTCTTCCACTGTGAAGACTGATGCAAAGTAACTATTCAGTTCTTCTGCCATCGCTTTGTTTCCTATTATTACTTCTCCAGCCTCATTTTCCAGTGGCCCACTGGCTATTTTTGCCTCTCTCTTACCTTTTATATATTGAAAAAAAACTCTTCCTATCTTCTTTTATACTACTAGCTAATTTACACTCATATTTCATCTTCTCCCCCCTTATTGCTTTTTTAGTTGTCCTCTGTTCACTTTTAAAGGCTTCCCAATCCTTTGGCTTCCCACTAATCCTTGCCACTTTGTGTGCTTTTTCTTTTGCTTTTATGCTGTCCTTGACTTCCCTCGTCAGCCATGGATGCCTCATCCTCCCCTTCAGATGTTTCCTCCTCCTCGGGATGAATTTCTGTTGTGCCTCCCGAATAACTCTCAAAAACCCCTGCCATTGCTGTTCCACTGTCTTCCCTCCTAGGCTCCCTTTCCGATCAACTTTGGCCAGCTCCTCCCTCATGTCTTTGTAGTTACCTTTATTTAATTGTAACACCATTACATCTGACTCCAGCTTCTCCCTCTCAAACTGCAGGGTAAATTCTATCATATTGTGGTCACTGCTCCCTAAGGGTTCCTTCACCTTAAGTTCCCTAATCAAGTCTGCCTCATTACACATCAAATCCAGAATTGCCTGTTCCCTAATAGGCTCTGTCACAAGCTGCTCCAAAAAACCATCTCTTAGACATTCCACAAATTCCTTTTCTTGGGATCCACTACCTACCTGATTTTCCCAGTCCACCTGCATATTGAAGTCCCCCATGATTATTGTAATATTGCCTCTTTTATATGCCTTTTCTATCTCCTGATTTATTTTCTGCCCCACATCCTGACTACTGCTAGGAGGCCTGTACATAACTCCCATCAGGGTCTTTTTACCTTTGTGATTCCTCAACTCTACCTACAGAGATTCTATGCCTTCTGATCCTCTATCACTTCTTGCTATCGATTTAACTTCATTCCTTACTAACAATGCAACCCCGCCCCCTTTGCCCATCTGCCTGTCCCACAATACACATCTTTTTAGCCTGTCTTGATGCTCTCTCCACTCCCATTGTTTTGTTTCTTAAAGACTGGATTAGTTGTAAGTATTCGCATTCCAACCATTATTCATGTAAATTGAGTCTGTGTCTTATAAGTTCTGTTTGTGAACAGAATTCCCACTCACCTGAAGAAGGGGCTCAGAGCCTCGAAAGCTTGTGTGGCTTTTGCTACCAAATAAACCTGTTGGACTTTAACCTGGTGTTGTTAAACTTCTTCCGATAGGACGCATATCCTTGGACATTTAGATCCCAGCCCTGATCCCCTTGCAGCCACATCTCTGTGATGTCCACAACATCATAATGGCCAATTTCAATGTGCGCAACAAGCTCATTTACTTTGTTCTGTATACTGCGTGCATTTGGGTACAACACCCTCAGTCCTGCATTGGCCACCTCCCTTCTCATACTTGTCATCTTTTTTGCTCTGCCTGAGATTAGATTCCTGCCACCTTCTATACTCTCTGTTCGATTATGTGGTCTGGAAACTTTACTAAAACCGAAAGGAATATTGTGTGTTGAGAATAAAAAAGGTCCTGGAGGAGGCTTGGGCACAAGCAAGTGTCTCCGCTCAGTGAATTTAACCAGCCGCATATGTATGGATCCACCCAGTAATGATTGCTCTTGCAATATTCCATATTGTTTCAAGGGGGGAGCACACTTATCCAACTCTCCATGGAACATATCGGATTTGTGGAAACAAAGCATATCCATGGCTACCTATTAGATGGAAGGGGGTCATGTTTCATTGGATATGTGGTTCCATATATCTATCATTCTTACCAGCTCCCTTCTGGGAGAAATCGACATGCCCTTGTGGGAATAAGCCACTTCCTTGGTATGCTGATGCCCCCATATGCACATGGAAGACTGTCAATCGCGATCGAAGCCTTACCTTGGTTTTGGAACAGATTGCTAATAACACCACTACAGCCCTCACTGAGATCATTGATGAGATGGTTGCAACAGGCACTGTTGTGCTACAGAATTGAATGGTATTAGCATTTATTTGGCAGCTCAGGGTGAAACGTGCTTTGATTGGATCAAAGAGCTGTGCATATACTTGTCACTTCTAGAACATAACCAATTTGGTCACACATTAGAAAGGAGGTTGAAAAACTCAAAAAACCAACATCTTTTTCTGGGCAACTGGCTGGATGGGTTAAGATAACAATGTTCATTGTAATTATACAAATGCTTAGATGCTGCTGTTATTTAGCAGCAAAGCAAATGAGGACAGCAGCAGTGGCATCAATCCATGTGGACAAGGAGATGCTCCTAATACCAAGCACCCCTCTGGTTGTATGTACTGTACTGTCAGACATTTATTTAATGGTCTACAAGAAATAATATTACTTTTCCTTATGATCTTAGCTTGTGGGAATTATAAATTCAAATGCAAATATGCACAATCAAGGTAAAGAAGAAACCAAGAAGCCAAATTACCTTTCAGGATTTAAGAATATTTCCTTAGAAATCTTTATTTACTGGCCTAGTGTTGGGCTAGCCAATGGCCAGGAGGGGTGGTTGTAAGGGAAAAAATCCTAATAGGTTAGTAAAGATTTTTGAACCATTAGATATTAAGACACTGGCAGAACTACCAGCGCTGAGCTAAATGACTTTAAAACATACTTATAAGCTAACAAGAAAGCAGTTTACACACATATGAAATGCAGTAAGAGATTTAAACAAGTGATTATGATTTTAAAACACATGTTGATATTTTGAATGTATTAATGTATTTTTAAGAATAATTGTTCACTTTAATCAAAGGCAGGTTGCTGCAAAGCATCATGGTAAGGGGCATTAAGATGAAGCCATATTCTAAGGGAATATTGAAACCTTGGGAATATGCAAGATTTATCAGCAGAGTTTCTAATGGTTAGAACATTGAGAACACAATCAAATTTCATGAATAAGGTTTATTCATTGTCCAGATAAGATGGATGCATGTCCAGACGTGAAATAGAATTGGTGAAGCACAAACTCTATAAAGGTAGTAAAAAAAACCTGTTATGGTCAGGTCTGGAATGGGAGAATAGGGCAATCATTTCACCTCTCCTCACATGTTCATAATATATTTGTGCAAAAGTTAGTTAAAAATTTTGTAAAAATAAGGCAGATTTAAAAAATATTTTTGTGACAAGAATGTATCCATTCTTTACACAAAAAGTCTAAAGCTGTCAGAATCATTTTGAGAGGTAGGATACTATTTTGGATAGGTCCAGTTGCCCCTTTGCTTCTCATAAAGGGCACTTGACTGCTTGCAATGTGCCTTTGGAGCTGATAAAACTAGACATGAATGTGCATAAAAAGTGGATAAACTCATTGGATCTATCAAACTGTCAAGACATTGAAATCTCCTGCCTTTTATTTAAAAAAATAGCCGACTGAGATTACTTGCAATATCGTTAGCTGTCTGTTGACATTAGCCTGAGGGTGATCATAAATGGATTAGTGCTGCATGACTGATTTCACATTTTTTCATTATCACAGTGGAAGGCTTGTAAGTTCAGTTTGATTGACAGCTCCAAGTGGTTATAAAGTCTTTGAACTGGGGGGCTAAGAATAAAAATGGCTGTTTTACTAATGGACTATGCAACTTGAAGGAAGTTAAATATATTTCCTCCAGATGCACCGATTTCCTCCCACACTCCAAAGACGTGCGGGTTAGGTCGATTGGCCACGCTAAATTGACCATTAGTATCAGCGTAATATGTGGGGTTATGGGGATGGGGCCTGGGATTGTTGTCGGTGCAGGCTCGATGGGCCAAATGGCCTCCTTCTGCGCTGTAGGGATTCTATGATATTTAATCTGTTTTTATCAATGAGCGTGCTTTTTAATAGTGAAGTCATCAAAAGACATTTTGAACTCAATTTTATGACATCTTAGCATGGTTCCTGAGGTCTGACCATGGTGCATACTGAGTGAGTTAGCATGGAGGGTATATGAGCAAAGGGTGGTGGGTGGGGGGGAGCATTGGTTGGCATAAGGCTATAAAAGGTCATAGGAATGAGTGGGAGGTCATAGGTTGGCATGTGTTAGCACTAAATTTGCCAAGGGTCTATGAAGCATCATGGTGGGGTGTAGAGGAGCATAGGTTGGCATGGAGAATTGAGAGATCATGGGGGCAAGGTCTGGGGGCTTAACGTAACTTCTGCTCACTATCACTCACCTGTGGCCTGGGTCCCTCGTTGACCCTGGGACTCGGGTCAGTTCATCTCTGGCAGCTACCATCGCTCCCGCCCCGGTGGTGCTACCTGCAATGATGGTTGTAGGCCTTAAATTGGCCGGCAGCTCTCAAGAGAGTTGGATTTTCACCCTGGGGGTTCTTGTTAACAGGGCAGCAGTGGGCTTGCATGGTAAGTGCATGACTGGCACTTAATTTAACAAGCCTTCCGAAAAGGTAACGATGCGGGGGGTTTTTGCTGTCTCCCCAGCCAGCAAGCGAGATCACATCGCCCCCCCCCCCGCCCCCATTCAACCCCCTGTCATCACCTCCATTAAATACCATACGTGAGAGAGAAAAAATAATCACACAATGACATCAAATCACTATGAAAGCCAGTAACTTTACTGATTTGTCTGCAAAATACAAATTATACCTTATTTCCAGCGAGAGAAACTTGAATTTTCCCATAAAAATTTTCACTACAGACAGCTGAATTAAGTCCCTTGAGATACATAGATGTAATTTAACTTAGTTATTAACATCTTTTTGTCATCAAGTGGCGACAAAGTCCAGCTTATGCCGCTGTGAGCCTCTTTATTTTTGCTGCAAACGTCCACATTTCCCCCATTTACAAGCAATCATTTTGTATTACTATTGTATAATGGAAACAAATCCTCAGAAAAAATAACAGCAAACCAGCTGGAGCAATCCAAGTATGTTTTAGGTCAATAACAATAGTCCTTCTAAAGCAATCCAGGGCTACAGTTTATAACAGTTCCTTCATATAGAGCACCGGTACCGTATTTCATTGCTTAATTAACTGACCTCTTTAAACTTTTTTTTGAGGTATGGATGAATTTGAGGTATGATCAGGGAAAGTATAATATATATAATAACCTGAACACAAAATAAAACAGAAAAAAAAACAATTCGAGAAGCATATTTGCAAAAACTGTGGCGAACTGCCTGGATTGCTCCACATCTTTGGTTAAAATATTAACAAAAGCCTTTATCATTACTCTACACTTGAAGCACTCTAAATAAACATTTTTTTTTTGATCAGTCTTTCCAGAACTCTGTAGTGGCAGGAAACCAGCGTTAGGTGAAAGTTGCCACATTCTACACAGCGGATGGCACAAATAATAACAGTTGAAGCACTCATATTTTAATTTATTTTTTTTAGGCAATAGTCTTTTACGAGCAACAAAGTGGTTTTCTGGAACACTGTTGTTTGTAATTGTTAAGTGGGTTTCTAGTAAAGCCAAACCTTCAAGGCATACTTTACAGAGGTTGGGAAGCAGTGGTGTGTGCATAAAGTCCATTTCTTGCTTTAAGTTTCCATTTTAGAAAAGGCTATATTATAATGGTCAACTATAAATAAATATATTGTCAGACTTTTAAAAATAAATTTTCAAAAAACGTATAAGATACTGAATTGAGTTAGCTAGCGGATTTTCTTCTGAAAGATACCTTTCTTTAATGCTGTATATTTTGATGGTGTGACCATTTTCTAGGGCTTTTAAAAACATTTCATGGGGCAACATTGGGGTATCCCATTTATCATAAACTCTGTCTTTTGGAGGTAGAATAGTGGATTTTGCAGAATATTCTGTCAAAGCTGATCTGGTTTGCTGATATTTTCACTATCTCAGCTTTTAAGGTATGACATCTGCTGGCTCTGATATGTCAACTCAAGTTACTGGCAGCAGTAATGCATTGCAAACATCAAGATATCAGTAAATGACTTTGCTCTCACTTCTGCGCAGAATAGTAACAAGCCTTTTTGATGTTCATGAGTTTTATGAAACAGAAAATAACTTAAGTGCCCCCAGGAAAGTGCCACTGCCATTTTTTTTTTGCCTCGCAGTAAAGAACATTGCCTAAATCTGTTAGCAAATGGGTTGTGTGAGTACATGAGAATATACAAGGGGCTCTGCCCCAATAATTTTAAAACCATAGTACTGTATCATTATATGCTAACTCAGAATTAGCTCTGTGGTCAAACATACAGCAAAATTATAACACTTGGATAACAGTGAGTAGAGGGTTGTAGGTACAGAAAGGAGTGACCCATTGTGAATTAAGTTGTGCTTCTCAATCGATTTAAAAAAAAAATTGTGGATATTGATTTGCTGTTGCCATGATATTTTCGATCTACGATGAAATCGATTGCTTAATTTTCAAAAAGTTGCTGAATTAAAATCGTGTTAGGAATCTGTGGCTGCCTGACATTCATTTATTGACTGAACCATTAGTGAGAATTGCTTTTTAGTAACATGTGAACACCTTACAATGAAGTTGTGAAGGCATGAAAGTTAACTGGGATTGAAGCTTTAAGTATGAATTTGTTTCCAAAATCCATTCAACATTAAATGGATCTATTTCAGAACTGAAAGAGAACATACACACACAACATGAGTCTCAATTAGGTTGTGGTCAGGGGTTATGATTGAGAAAAGTTTCATTTTCTTTCACAAACTTTAAAAAGACCTTTGTTTTTTTTAAAAAAGAAACTTTAAAACTTATAAGTGACAAAATATCCACTGGCCATTCTTCAGTTTCAAAAATTCTTGTCTAGAAAACATACAAATCCATATGACTGAACTAATTTTGTCAAGTATTCATATTAGGTTAAGGATAGATGAGCATTTCACCACAATGTTCAGAATTACAAATTAGCAATTGGATGGACTGAGAAAAACTAACCCCGATAACAAGGTCCTGCTGAAACTACCCCCGGTACCCAAAATGGCAGGCAGCCCCACTCCTTTCCGTGTTTTAATTCCGAAACAGTAACACAATTTAGAATACATACTAAACCTGTCCTCCCAACTGGTTAACTCCTTTATACTGAACACAGCCAACTCTGATTCTGCAAAAGGTGTGCAGAAAAGACCTAAAGAATTTAGTTACTTAAACGTGCATATGCACAAATACATTCCCCCCCCCACTAATAAGATAACCAAAACAATGTTTGCTATGACCATAATTAATATATATTAGAAAGCTATACACAAGCATGTTAATTTCACAGATTTTAAAAGATTTTCTTAATATTATTTTTTATATAATTAGAAATACACAATTCAAAAACAAAACCTCTACAAAGAGAAAACAGTTATCTTGGTTAGCAAAGCGTGGAGTTTTTTCATGGCTAGGGTAGTGCTTCCATACGAAGAGCCCAATTCCATTGTTTTTAGGACTGTTTAAAATACCGGCAAAGCTATCAGGAAAAAAAACATTTTGGCTTAGGTAACTACAAAAAGCCACAAATGCTTTGCAAATGTTTTTTCTTGCTTTCATATGAAAATATAAGCAAAATGTAATGTACATCTTTTTTTTTTAAAATCCACTTAAAATGTTAAACAGACCCAGAATTTGGACTTTTCCCACATATTAACGATATTCCATTTTTTTTTGGTCAAAGTATGGCCCTCATTCAAATGACTGATCCATTTCATTTGAGTGCCATACTCTGTTGATATGCCTTTTTTCCTTAGTATGTTCAGGATGTCAGTTGACCGGTTTGTCTCGTTGAGAATGGTCACCCATATTTCTGGGCCTGTCAACCACCTATACATATATAATTTTTTTTTTTGTTTTTGTTGCATAACAGCTGCACTTTCTCTCTCAGCAAAGATCCGCCAGTTCTGGCAAATGTTTCCTTTTTGATCTGCTATTTACATGTAAATACGTTGAACCTGCAACATGACACTATCTATTGTAACATACATTTTGCAAGGGAGCACAGCAATGAAAAAAAGAGTTAGCAGTTAAATCTACATTGTACAAGGGTTTTCTTTGTACAACTCAAGTGCTAAAGCTGTTATCTCAGCAATTTACGTTACTTTATAATCACTGAGGCAAGTTAAAAGTACTTTTACAAAACAGAGTACCTGACTTATTTTCCACACACGGCACAGATAATGTTGAACTCCCCTCTCCCTCCCTCCCTCCCTTGCCCTGTAATGTAGCGCACACACACACACACTGCAAGGAAAAAAAAAGATGACCGCAAGAATCTTATCATGTTGCCCATCCTTCGGACAGCCTCATCCGCTTGACAGACGGGCTTTCCCTTTCATCTGGCGAAGGCCTGGTAAGTCCGATGGGAGAGTGGAAGTCATTCCTGTGATCCTCTCGGTCACTTCCGTCGTAGGAACTGCTGCAGCTGCTGAGACTGTCCACTGGAGATCGCCCTGCGTCGAGCCTCGAGTGCTGCGGGTAGCCCAGCGGCGTGTGGGTGCGATCTCTAGGGGGAGAAACAGGTTCTGACTTGATGTTGAGGCTTTGAGTAGAAGGCAGGGAGAGATTGGAATTCTGAGATAAGTGAGTGCTAGTACAAACTCTGTGGGAGGAAAGGAAACCAGTTACAGAATGAAGAGGGCAACTGCCCCCACCCTGCAAACAGACAAAATGCACGGACACTCACATAAATGCACGTGTCAAGGATTTAAAATATTTCTTATCAGAAGCAACTATGATATCAGTCGTAGACCTTTAGACCCACATACACATGGTGCTGCTTCTAGTTGGCCTAGAATGGTGACAATGCTAAAAAATAGCTGAGAGCTTCATTGCTTGTCTCCTCACCCTCATTTATTTTACAGACACAAACTTTCCTCATTAGTTTTACCAGCTAAAATTAGCTGAAAGCTTCAGTCTCAGTATTATCTCAGCAATTTACGTTACTTCATATCACCATCATCTATTTTACGGACACAAACATTTCCTCATTAGTTTTACCAGTAGGCAGCTAAGTTTGAACCCATTTCGATATGAAGCCCGAGGTAATGGCAAACAATTTAAAAAGAGATTCCGAGCTCCTGTTATCACGTTACTACTTCAACACGTTTCTCTTTGCTCAGAGGCTACCTATTGGCAAGATGCATAAAGATGGCTTTTCAGGATCTTATATCAATTTTATGTTGTGAACAAATTTTTTTTTACTTGGAGCAGTCAAAGGACATGATGAGCACTTCTGACTTTTAAAGTGATAAAAAAATTAAAATATTAATGATCTTTAGTTTGCTGGGTTAAAAGATTTAGGAGTTAAAGGTATGTCTGAAGTATTAATAGTTGTGGGATGAAGATTAACATTACAGAACATTTTTGAGCAAAAGCAGTAATAGTGTTGACTCTTAACAGTTCAGAATCCAGTCTGCACTGATAGCATTACATCAACAAACAACTGCAGTTGCGAGTTTATTACTTAATTTCCGACTGTTGCACCTTCCCAATGACTGTGGAAAGTGCATATAATGGGAAGGAAGTGGTGAAGTGGTATTGTCACTGAACTGGTAATCCAGAGATGAAGGGTAACACTCTGGGGGCCAGGGTTTGAATCTCACGTTGGCAGATGATGATGTTTGAATTCCATAAAAATCTGGAATTAAAAGTCTACTGATGACCATGAAACCATTGTTGATTGTCAAAAAATATCTAGTTCACTAATGCCCTCCAGGGAAGGAAATCTGCCATCCTTACCTGGTCTGGCCTACAGCAATGTGATAATCTCTGAAATGGCCGAGCAAACCACTCCATTAGGGCAATTAGGAATGTTTATAATCATTGGATTTTGACAGTGCAGAAGAGACCATTCAGCCCATTGAGTCTGCACCAACCCTCCCAAGGAGCATCTTAATTAGGCCCAACCCCCTGTCCTATCCCCGTTGCCCACATTGATCATGGCCAATCCACCCAACCTGCACTTCTTGGGACACTAAGGAGCAAATTAGCACGACCAATCCACCTAACCTGTACACCTTTGGACTGTGGGAGGAAACCGGAGCACCTGGAGGAAACTCACACAGACACAGGGAGAATGTGCAAACTCCACAGTCACTCAAGGCAGGAATCACACCTGGGTCTCTGGCACCATGAGGCAGCAGTGCTAACCATTGTGCCACTCCTCCAATATTGCTACTTAAATTTTTAAGATGCTGGGGAAACCCACCTCCCAGACCATTTGGGTACTTCAGTGAACAGTGTAACTATTTCACTGATGCCATGGGTCTCACCACAACCAATGGAGAATGGCACTCTGACATAAGTTCAAACACTTGCCATGCTTGTCCTAAGGAGCTGTTGTTTGAGGTTAAGCACATACTGTATCCGTTATGTAACATCTTAAAATCAGAGCAAAATATTACATCCAAATAAATGGTTTTAAAGTAAGTTTTAACAAAGGAATTTGCATGGCACAGTGTGATAGCATTCTACACAGCTCTGCTGAAAAGTGTGATTGAATAGCTATTAGAAGACCAGGGTTGATTATTTCTGCCTGAAAACCCTGTTTTGTTCATTTGATTATAAAACCGAATAACTGTCCGCTGCAGTGGTTATGCTCAAAATGTGCTCTGTGTCAGAGGACCGACAACTACCCATTGATTTAAATGGACATCAGCAGTCATACTTGGGAGATTGTCTTGGAGCATTATGGTGACTAATTAATGTTTTTAACCTGGGTCATAAGTGTGTGGATACAGTAATTAGGTTAGTAGCTAACATCATGTGAAGTGAATATTACAGCAATAATAATAACTTTTGCCATGGTACGTTTGGGGCAGCACGGTGCCACAGTGGTTAGTACGCTGCCTCAATGGCGCCAGAGACCCGGGTTTGATTCCTGACTTGGGTCACTGTCTGTGTGGAGTCTGCACGTTCTCCCGGTGTCTGCGTGGGTTTCCTCCAAAAGATGTGCTGGTTTGGTGCATTGGCCATGCCAAATTCTCCCTCCTTGTACCCAAGTGCCGTAGCGTGGTGACTAGAGGATTTTCACAGTAACTTCATTGCAGTGTTAATGTAAGCCTAGCTGTGACACTAATAAATAAACTAAAAAAACTTTTTCCGAAGTTTTACCTTTGATGGTAATAAACTACGGACCCGATTTGTTTAGCAGCACCCTGAAAGGGACTCCTTGTAGTTTTCTTTTGGCTGATAGACTTTGGAATTGTTTGAATTCTATTACACAATCATGTAATGTAATGAAAGCTTTGCATCATTTGAATGACACCAGTAAGTTGCATCATTCACCACTACTCGGTATCCTTAGGCCACTGTGGGGGCTAATTGAGGGGGGAGGTAGTCAAGCTCCCTGAATGGATTTTCATTTTAACCAGATCTGGATTTTTAGGCTTTTCCAGGGTCAGCAGGCTTGGCAGCTTTTTTCCCGCAAGCCTTTGTACTACTATTGATGAGTCAAATATTCTTTTCTTTCTAAAATGTTAAGAGTTTTATAGACACCTTAAGATTTTGCAGTCATTTGAATGACACTAACTAATGGGATCCCTTTCTTCTTGGACCTGACTTGCCCCATTGCCACCCAATATGAAACATCACAAGAACATATCTTTCAGTAATAACACATCAGAAAACATTCTTTAATATATACTGAGAAACACAAAACATTCACACCAATAATTCTTAACCTAAGATATATATAACCACTTCTAGCAATTAATATTTTTTCTATTTCAAGTATAAAATAATCGTAGATCAATTTCTTTGATCTATCACCACTAAATTTTAGCAATTAAGTTGACAACAGCACTGCATGCAATGAAGGTACTGTACTGTGCTGCCCCCAAGTGGCTAATCATTGCCAAGCTACTTAAATACATGAGGTTAAAGGGCTCACTTTCATTGGACTCAGTTGAATTCAAAGTGCTGAATGTTTTTCGTCTTTACTCAGTTTTGAAACTCACTTATAAACTCCATTGTATACATTAACAGTATATGCTAGGCCTCTTAATCTACATTTGGAATTAGCCCCACTTTTAAATATCTGCATAAATACCCTTAACCATGAAATACTCCGTAGCCCAATTACAGTCTATCATACAGCTTATGAATAAAATGCCTCGAAGACCCCAAGCCATTGGGTAGGCTTGTACACAGCATTTTACATTTCAATGATTTTAATGGACATAAATCGTGTGCACTGCCGCTGATCCCCCAAAGGGGGATTTGGGAGAGAGATTGGGCTGTTCAGGCCTATACTCCCTGGAGTTCAGAAAAATGAGAGGAGATATAATTGAGGTGGACAAGATGATAAAGGAGATTGACAAAGCAGACGTGGAGAGGATGCCCTCTTGTAGGGCAATCTAGAACAAGAGGTCATAGTTTTAGGATAAGGGGTGGCAAATTTAAAACAGAGATGTGGACAAATTATTTCTCTCAATCACTACCCAGAGCATGGAGGATACTGGCTCTTTGAGTAAATTTAAGGAACAAGTGGACAGATTTTTCATTATTATGGTTAAGGTGAACAGTCAGGAAGGTGGAGTTGAGGCCGAGATGAGATCAGCTATGATCATATGGCATGGCGGAGCAGGCTCGAGGGGCTGAATTGCCTACTTTTATTCCTAGTTAAGATTCTTATGAAAGCCACCCATACGTCATAAAAATCTTTGAGTCCTATTTCACTGGCAGGGCTCAGAAAGATTTTCATGGCATATTTTATTTCAAAAGTAAAAGATAAATATTGCTGCTCACTTAGAAAGCAAACAATCTTCATTCTCTCAGTGTACTTACTTAACATTTATGAGCCTATATTCAGTTAGATGGATGCATAGAAATATTTCAAGGTTTCAGTTCTAATTATTTTCTGATCTGGGCAACCAGGTCTTTATTTAAGCATTTAAACTCACCACTGGCAGTATTCAGGCATAGTCTGCCTGAAATCATGGGTGAGATTCTCTGGCCTCCCTGCGGCATTTTCCTCAGCGGCAGGAGGCAGAATCCTCTGGTCCCACCGCTATCGATGGGAATTCCCATTGAAGCCGTCCCACACCGCCAGGAAACCCGCCACAGGGGCTACACCGCCGGCAGGATCAGAGAATCATGCTGGCGTGAAACAGATGGAGAATTCCGGCCAATATTTACTATTGGTTTTACGATTTCACGTGGATACCCGACCCAAATGGAAAAGTCTGGGCTGCAAGACTTTTTGTTTTTGGTTAAAAAATATAAATGTATCTAATAGAACCATAGAAAATTACAGCTCAGAAACAGGCCTTTTGGCCTTTCTTGTCTGTGCCGAACCATTTTATGCCTAGTCCCACTGACCTGCACTTGGACCATATCCCTCCACACCCCTCTCATCCATGAACCTGTCCAAGTTTTTCTTAAATGTTAAAAGTGATCCCGCATTTACCACTTTATCCGGCAGCTCATTCCACACTCCCACCACTCTCTGCGTGAAGAAGCCCCCCCTAATATTCCCTTTAAACTTTTCTCCTTTCACCCTTAACCCATGCCCTCTGGTTTTTTTCTCCCCTAGCCTCAGCGGAAAAAGCCTGCTTGCATTCACTCTATCTATACCCATCAAAATCTTATACACCTCTATCAAATCTCCCCTCAATCTTCTACGCTCCAGGGAATAAAGTCCCAACCTTTAGAATATATCTAGAGTGGAGGCCTTAGGCTGCTAGAGCAAGGTTGCTTTATGATTGACATAAAAGAGCCAATGCAGTGAAGGTGTACAGAGAGTGAATTAATAATTAGAGCATTTAAAAATGTGGTAGGACCCGCAAACCCTAAAAGTATTGTCTAACATTGAAAACATTTGTTTGCCCATGCAGCTATATTGCGAAAGAACAACTTAATGGACAGATCAAGATCTGGGGCCCACCAGCATTGCACAGGTTTGGCTGGATGCAAAAAGAACATAAGAGAGGCAACAGTTAGTCATTTCTTTCTGCTGCTAGGGTTTTCATTGTTCAATAACATGTGCTACAGTAGTGCTTTTCTGATGTTGGGGTTAGGACACATCATAGAATCCCTACAGTGCAAAAAGAGGCCATTTGGCCCATCGAGTCCATCTACCCGACCACAATCCAACCCAGGGCCTATCCCCGTAACCCCACGCATTTACCCTTGCTGGTCCCGCTGACACTAAGGAGCAATTTAGCATGGCCAATCAACCTAACCTGCACACCTCTGGACTGTGGGAGGAAACTGGCGCACCCGGAGGAAACCCATGCAGACACGGGGAGAACGTGCAAACTCCACACAGACAGTCACCCAAGATCAGAATTGAACCTGGGTCCCTGGTGCTGCGAGGCACCAGTGCTAACCACTGTGCCACCCTGCGATGGTTGGACCTGCATACAGGGAAACTGTACATCTTGAAATAAGTATCCACTGCCAATGCAGTTTGCTTTTCCCCAGCAACAACAATCAAGACCTGAATTAGTAACTAAAAATCACTTAAATTGACAAATTTATATCCATATTTTGTGGAACTTTTGCAGTATACAATTGCAATTATTGGCTTAGAAATGAGTTGGATGAAAATTTGATTATGGTTTTTGCTTCTGGGTCACACACACACACACACACACACACACACACACACGTACATGGCGAGAATGAAGAGATTAGATTAATAAATCATACAAGATGATTAATTCGCTGTTTTGTTAAATGTACTTACCCCAACTGGCTGAGGGCTGAATGTTGCATATTCTGTAGCTGATGTTGCTGCCAGCCAGTCATCGAGCCCAGGTGGAGAGCATTGGTATTAAACCCAGTGAGAGATGACAAGTCTGCACTACTAAGGGAATATTCTTTATTGCGATGTCAGCAGGGGCCAGGATAAGAGGAAAAAGAAACAATATAGTCCATCAAAATGCGTCCTTCAGATCCCTGGTGAAACAATTCACTTTTAATGTTCTGAGCACCTCATGTATAAACTGATTTGGACACTCTAGTACAAAATATTTTGTGTTTGAAAAAAGATCAAGATCTAAATTTTTGGGAAGCGAGTACACGATTGTTAAAATATATTAAACTTCAGAATCAGAACATTCATTGAATAGAAAGTAGACGTTTGTTTTATTCTGACGGTGTCAACTTTAGAGCAATCCAAAACTAATGTCGCAGCCTCTCTCTTTGACCACAGCATTGTATCTTTCTCTGCTTCACACAGTTATCTTTTTTTTTCTTCCAAAAGGCAATGGTCGCTACCTCAACTACCCTCTGTGGCAAAATTTTCCACACATCCAACTCTTTGTGTACTGAAGTTTTTCCTAACTTCTCCCTGCCACTCACTTCCCAACCAGAGGAAATAATTTAAAAAAAAATCCTCCTAATATTTTTTGCTCCAGTAAAGATAGTGCTTGAAACGCAAGGCTTTTTTTTATAACTACACCTTTCAGCGTATTTCAATTGTGTGTATACTCCCATTCCCTGTGTTTGCTCACAAAACATGTTACCTCATGCTTTTCCACGTTAAATTGCATTGAATATTCCTAATCCATCGACATCCTCCTGACATTTTTCACTGTCTTGCTACTTAACAAAATGCTACCTTTGTGCTCCCAGCATATGTCTAAGTCAAAATCACCTGTCCAGAGAACAAAAATGATTCAACACGGCTTCCTGCTCACACCACCTTCACCCCTTTCTCCTAGAGTAACAAACAGTAAACCTAACCCTTTGTTTCCTGTTCATCAAACCAACTTCATTTCCCTGGTATTGAAAATTAACATGCTGATTTTTTTGTAACAAACCTACAATGCCTATTACAGATTCCCTTCCTGAAACCATCTATATCACATACATTACATTTATTTCACCTATCTAGTCACTTCCACATAAATTTGCAACATATGATTGTTTTCAACTAGACCATTCTTAATTATCCTGTGCATTTCTAAATGCTTACATATTTGATCTTAAATTATGCTTTCTAAGGATTTGACTGCAACTTGTGTTAGAGTTGTCAGTCTGAAGTCTACTCCCAAAAACTGAAAGCTATTTGTTTCAACAAAAGGGATGGATTCTTTCAGGAATTTGAAATGAAGCAATTTATTTGAAACAGCATGCAAGTTATTACCTTTACTTGCAATACGTTTTATATAATAGATCATTTGAATTAAGCAATAGAATTAAGGTTCGACTGTTTTGTACTTAGTTTATTCTTCTTTCTCTTTTGACCAGAGGAATTACAATGGTATCTAAGGAGGACTAAAATATGCTGGGCAGAACCGGAGCTATTTCCTAAGGTGATATCAAGGCCCAGTGACATACGCACCTTGAATTCCATTACCTTTTTTAGATCTAATTCCTTTTCTGCAGTTAACTCTAAACATTGTTCCATATCTTTCTCTGGTACACCTTTGTTTTCATATCCATCAACATTGTGAAACCTGATGCTTAATATGGGGGGGGGGGGCGTTCTCCAATCTTGTCCGTGGACGCCCCGCTGTAAGTGAGAATGGAGAATTTGGCATTCCAGCCAAAACTCCATTCACTTTCAGCGGCACTGGAGAATCAAAGCTGCGAACGAGGGTGGAAATGTTCAGCCCATGTCTTTCAAATATCTTCATCCTCTACAACTAGATTTTTGCCTTGATTCCTGAGTCACTCTATCCTTTATTTAATTACTCTCACTTACAATATGTTTATAAATACTTTCACTATTCCCAATTCTTTATCCGCCTTCCTCACTCTCAATTTTTATATTCTAATAATTTACATAGCAATAATTCTTGTTCTTTCATAAACCTTCCATTAAGTTTCAGTTAGCTTTAATCTCCCTGTTATGCATAGAACTCTGCTTCGATGTGCCCCTCTTTTCAAAATAAATTTATTTTATCCTCTATCCATCTCATGTTTGAACATCTTCCCCGTTTGCTAAATTTCTGCCCAGTTATTTTGGGCCAGATCCAATTCACCAAGGTTCATTCAACAGCACCTTCCAAACCTGCAAATTCTACCACCTGGTTGCATTCTCAACCAAGAACAAGAATTATTGCAACGATCTACAAGACACACACTATCCCGGCTTGGAACTGTATTGCCGTTTCTTCACTGTTGCTTGGTCAAAATATTGGGACTCCCTTCTGGACATCAGGGTGGATGTTCCTGTAACACATGAACTGCACTGATGCATGAAGGCAGCTCATCACCACCTTCTCAAGGGCAATTATTAAGGATGGATAATAAATGCTGGCCTATCTAGGGAAGCCTACATCCTATGAACGGATATAAAAATGATCCCTCCTTATAACATTTCACTTTACTAGTCAAATACCCTACTTGATTCTACATTATCCTTTTTTATTTTTAGTTTGGAACTATTTCCCAATTCTTTTTCTACTATCATATTATTTATTTGTTCCACTTAATTTTTCAGATTAAAGCTAGCAATGATTCCAATTGGAAACATCACCTAAATGCTTACATGAAAGGAACAATTCTTAATTATTAAAAAAATAATGAATTTTTAATTCTTATAGGAACCTTCCATTCAGAGTTTCCATTTCTGGGACCATTCTGTTGACTTGACTTAATGGGAAGCAATCACCTGATCCTGAAGTAGTTCATTTATTTTTTTAACGGAGGATGTTGTTCTCCTTGGGGGAGAAAACTGCAGCGTACCGAGGCAATAGCAATTTTTTCCATACCAGTATGCTAATTATGACAAAGTGTACCACACCTTCGGCATACCTTACTTGCACAGTACGAGTCACAAAATCTCTCCCTCAGAGTTATCTCCTAATTCGACAAATGCAGCATCACCCCCTTCACCTTGCCATATAATAATAGCCACATCTATTCCTACTCAGTTTTTACTTATCATTTTAATAGCTTCAAAAAGACTAGATAGAGGAGTTTGTTAGCAAATAAAGTAGCTGAAAATCACATGTGCTTCTTAAAGTTCTCCAAGATTGTCTTTTCACTACAAGTTCCAGTTACAAGTTGTCTGAACCTATTAGGCATATTAAGACATGCGCGAATGGTCAGCCACCGAGACCTTTCAGGTCCCACAGACAACACTAAACATAAAATTCCAGCCTGTTTGAAGAATAGTTTAAATTGACCATGTGCTTTTATATTTTCAGCAGCATTTTTCATTAGGTAAATTAATGGCAATTTAACAAAATTTAATTCAAAAGTTGATAGGTTAGTGAAAATGCTTTCAGAATTATGCTATTAAACTGCACTATGATTCGAAGTTCTAATGGCTTCATTTATTCAAGGTGCATCAAAACACTGAAGGTAAATTGTTCCAAAAGTATTATACTCAGAAAATTGCTTTCAATTGGATTTTTACTGTGTTACTATATGCTTGATAGATATGACAATCAAAACTGAAGAATGTTAACTGAACGTGCAATTTGGAAAGTTTAGCACAGCAGGCCACTCACTGTTGCAGAATTGATTAGCAATGCTTTTTACCAGACAAAGGTGTCCCATGTTTTACATTAAATTGTCTAGAACTGTAATCAATATATAAAATGGAAGACATTCTTACAACACATTTGCTTCAAAAGTACGTTTGTTTTAAAACTGTGGTGTATGATATACACACAACTTGCATTTATGTAGCATCTTTAATGTAGTAAAATGATGCCAGGTGTTTCACAGGAGTGCAATTAAAGAAAAATGTGCAGACATATATAAACATGAATTTCCAAGGCGCAATGGTTAGCACCGCCGTGTCACAGCGTCAGGGACCCAGGTTCAATTCTGGCCTCGGTTGACTGTGTGGAGTTTGCATGTTCGCCTTGTGTCTGCATGGGTTTCCTCCTACAGTCTAAAGATGTCCGGGTTAGGTTGGTCGGCCATGCTAAATTGCCCCTTAGTATCAGGGGGATTAGAAGAGTAAATGCATGGGGTTACGGGGATAGGGCCTGGGTGGGATTGTTGTTGGTGCAGGTTTGATGGGCCGAATGGCCTCCTTCTGCACTGTATGGATTCTATGATTCTATGTGTGCATATTGGCACTTGTCCCTGCCAAAGCCCCTGCTAAAATGGATGACCTTGGACTATTCCAACAAATTCCAGTGTACTTAGCAATAAAGGGCACCTGTGTGTGTGATCCTGATGTAGCCAATGGGATCATGAAAAGAAGAATTTTGGTCCCAGGTTTTCTTTCTTTTAGGTGTCTGAAAATTGTTGCAAGAATTCAACTCCAAAAAAGTCGGTGACACAGTGGTTAGCACTGTTACCCCTCAGCGCCAGGGACCTAGGTTCAATTCTGGCCTTGGGGACTGTCTGTTTGCATGTTCTCCCCATTTCTGCATGGGATTCCTCCGGGTGCTCCTGTTTCCTCCCAGAGTCCAAAGATGTGTGGGTTAAATTGATTGGCCATAATAAATTGCCCCTTAGTGTCAGGGGGATTGGCAGGGTAAATAAGTGGGGTTACAGGGATAGGGCCCAGGTGGGATTGTTTTTGGAGCAGGCTCGATGGGCCGAATGGCTTCCTTCTGCACTGTAGGGATTCTATGAGAGTCTTACTTTTGGAGGGAAACATGAAGGTCAGACACAAAGAAATAGTAGGAAGTGCAGTTATTTGTATGTTTATAAAGTAATATGTGCGCTCCACTGCAGTAGTCAGACACCAGCTGCAACCCAAATCCTGTAACAATAGGCAAGTGGAAGCAGAATGGAACACGTCTTTCAGGAACAATATTACAGCAGTCATAAGTATTCCAGAAACGTGAAATAATATTGAAAACCCCAGTCGACCTATTTCATGTAACCTTGCTAATGACTGCAAAGTGATGGGAGTTACCTACCAGTACCATATGTGGTAGAAATGGCTGAAGGATATCCTCCCATCCCATGCCCAGGCAAGGTAGGGGTTGCCACAGAAACCACCGGCGTAGCCAATGACTGTGCAGCTTGCGAGTTGTTTATTCTTTGATTCTATAGAAAAACAAAATTGTGACTTTTAAATTATCTTTCAGGACTCGGATTTAAAAAAAATAATACTTGCAAAGGTAGCCAAGATGTAAACCGGACATTTTTAATAAAACAAATCACTTAGCATAATTGGCCTTTAAGAACTCTTCTAAACCTATCATTTACAGCACTTCAGGAGACTAGATGTTCCCAAGGTAACCAATTACATCAGTATCTCCATAGTAACTAGCCGAGTCACCAGCAAGGATCGTGTTATTGTGGCAGGAAAATAGACCATATGGAAAACAGATAAAACGTGCATTATGTCCTGTTATTGTGCTCATATATATCTATTTAAAAATGAATACTATAGTGGTGATTTTCAATAGTTCTTCACAAAGAATTGGACAGCATGTCTTAATCGTGAGCCAAAGGTTGTAAATCGTAACATTTTACATAACCAGTAGGTGGTGCTGTGTTCCTTCGGTTTAGCAGCTTATCCGGCTGTCACATGCTTATGAAGGCAGCACATTTTAGGTTATGTATGTCAGTCCTCACTTCATACCAGAATAATAAGATCAAAGCAATTAATTGACTACCAAATGCATAATGTTCAGCACAGCACAGATTTAGAGATCTATTCTGATTATAGCAACATGGAACTTGGGAGCAGGAGTAGGCCATTTGACACTTTGGACCTCTCCACCATTCAACAATATCATGGCTGCACTGATTATGGCGTCAACTTCACATTCCTGGTGACTTTGCCAGATTGCATTATAATTTTCGAGACAACTTCCCTCCATGACGGATGTTACACTAACTGACCTATAGTTTCCTGCCTTCTGTCTCCCTTCTCATAACCCTAGACTTCATAGAACCATAGAATCCCGACAGTGCAGAAGAAGGCCATTCAGTCCATCGAGCGCGCACCAACTCTCCGAAAGAGCCATCTCGCCCAGGCCCAGCATACCCCCCCCAACCCCACCCCATAACCCCTCGCATTTACCGTGGCCAATCCACCCAATTCACACAGCTTTGGACACTAAGGCTGGAATTTTCCAGCCATTTACGCCCCGCCATCACTGCAAGCGAGGACGGAGAATTTGGCACTTAGCCAAATCCCCATTCACTGCAGCGGGACCAGAGAATTCTGCTGGAGTGAATGGCTGGAAAATCCCGGCCTACGCGGCAATTTAGCAATCAACCTAACGTGCACATCTTTGGATTCGCTTGTCTGTCAAGAATCGATCTCCCTTAGTTTTGGATACATTTGATGAACTGCCCTCCAAGCTCCCTGGGGAAGAGAAATCCACAGAATAACAATCCACTGAGAGAGAGTTCTCATTTCCATCTTAAATGGACAATGACTTCTATTTAAATGGTGTCCCCCACAAGGGGAAATAGTCTCTTAGCATTCACCCTGTCAAGGATCTTTTATGTTTCAGTAAAATCGCATCTCATTCTTCTAAACTCTAATGGGTTCAACCTTTCTTCATAAAATCGCAGAATCACAGAACTGTTATGGCACAGAGGGAGACCATTCAGCCCATTGCGTCTATACTGGCTCTCCAAATGAGCATTATGCCATTTCCCTGTCTTTTCCCCAAACCCTTGCACAGTGTTTCTATTCATCTCACGCCCTCTTGAATGCCACAATTGAACCTGCCTCCACCACACTTCCAGATAGTGCATTCAAAACCCAAACCTTCTCACATCGCATTTGCTTCTTTTGCAAATCACTTTAAATGTGTGCCCTCTGGTTCTTGATCATTTTACAAATGGGAACAGTTTCTCCCTATCTACTCTGTCCAACCGCCTCAAGATTTTGTACATCTCTATCAAATCTCCTCTTAGCCTTCTTCTCTCCAAGGAGAGCAGTCCCAACCTCTCCAATCTAACATCATAACTGGAGTTTCTCATCCCTGGAACCATTTTTGTAAACCTCTTCTTCTCTCTAATATGTTCACATCTTCCTATAGTGTGATGCCCAGAACTGTACATAGCTGAGGTCTAACTAGTGTCTTGTACAAGTTCAGCATAACCACTTTGCCCTTGTACTCTATGACTATTATTAAAGCCCTGAATACTATATGCTTTATTAACTGCTTTCTCTACCTGTCCTGCCACCTTCAAAGATCTATGCACACAAACAGCCAGATTCCTCTACTCTGCATCCCCTTTAAGAATTTTACATCCTATTTTATATTGTCTCTCCATGTTCTTCTAACCAAAATGCATTAACTCACACTTCTCTGTGTTGAACTTCATCTGTCTTCTATCTGCCCACTCCATCAACTTGTCCATGTCCTTTTGAACTTCTACACTGTTCTCTTCATAGTTTACAATAATTCCAAGTTTTGTGTCATCCGCAAACTTTGAAACTGCCCCCATGCACACCAAGATCTAACAAGTATCAGTAAAACATGAGTCCCAAAACCGACCCCCAGGGAACTCCACTACAAACCTTCCTCCAGCCCAAAAAATATCCATTGACATTACTCGCTGCTTCCTATTATTTAGTCAATTTTGTTAAATCCAAGTACAACCACTTATATCAAAATAGCATGCTTTTCTAATTTGCAGCAAGTAAACCCTTCATCCCGAGAGTGAGTTGAGTGAACCTTTTCTGAACTGTTTCTAAAGTTATCATATCATTTTTCAAATAAGGAAACCAAAATTGTACTCAACACTTCAGGGGTGGTCTCACCCAGGCCCTGTATAGCTCTAGCAAAACACCTCTAGTTTTATATTCCATTCCCCTTGCAACAAACACCAACATTTCCTTCCTAATCACTTGTTGTTCCTGCTTACTAATGTTTTGTGATTCATGAACCAGGATATCCAGCTTCCACAGGGAAGACAGATACAAAATACCTGTTCAACACATCCATCATTTCCTTGTTTTCCATGATTCGCTTCCAAGACTCACATTCTAGAAGGCCAATATTCATTTCAGTTACCCTTTTCCTTTTTAAATACTTGTAGAAACTCTTATCTTTTAAAAAAAATATTTCTAGCTAGCTTTCTCTCATATAATTTCACATCATTATGAAGTGCTTCTAAAGATTAGTCGTGGCATGAATCAATTCCAGCCTTCCGGACTGCCTGGATCCACTACATTTGGCCTACCACCGCAACAGGTCCACAGCAGACACCATCACCCTGACCCTGCACTCAACACTGGAACACCTAGATAACAAAAATACCTTTGTCAGACTCCTATTTATTGACTACAGCTCAGCCTTCAACACCATTATTCCTACGAAACTCATCTCCAAACTCTGTGGCCTGGGCCTCGGCTCCTCCCTCTGTGACTGGATCCTGAACTTCCTAACTCACAAACCACAATCAGTAAGAGTAGGCAACAACACCTCCCCCACGAGCATCCTCAACACCAGTGCCCCACAAGGCTGTGTTCTCAGCCTCCTACTATACTCCTTATACACCAATGACTGAGTGGCCACATTCTCCTCCAACTCGATTTTCAAGTTTGCTGACGACACCACCGTAGTGGGTCGGATCTCAAACGATGACGAGACAGAGTACAGGAATGACATAGAGAATCTGGTGAACTGGTGCGGTGATAATAATCTCTTCCTCAATGTCAACAAAACAATGGAGATTATCATCGACTTCAGGAAGCATAGTGGAGAACATGCCCCTGTCTACATCAACAGGAATGAAGTAGAAAGGGTTGAGAGCTTCAAGTTTTTAGATGTCCAGATCACCAGCAACCTGTTCTGGTCCCCCCATGCCGACACTAAAGTTAAAGAAAGCCCACCAACGCCTCTACTTTCTCAGAAGACTAAGGAAATTTGGCATGCCAGCTATGACTCTCACCAACTTTTACAGATGCACCATAGAAAGCATTATTTCTGGTTGTATCAAAGCTTGGTATGGCTCCTGCTCTGCCCAAGACCGCAGAGGTCTACAAAAGGTTGTGAATGTAGCCTAATCCAACACATAAACCAGCCTCCCATCCATTGACGCTGTCTACACTTCCCGCTGCCTCGGCAAAGCAGCCAGCACAATTAAGGACCCCACGCACCCTGGCCATTCTCTCTTCCACCTTCTTCCGTTGGGAAAAAGATACAAAAGTCTGAGGTCACATACCAAATAACTCAAAAATAGCTTCTTCCCTGCTGCTGTCAGGCTTTTGAATGGACCTACCTTGCATTAAGTTGACCTTTCTCTACACCCCAGCTATGACTGTAACAGTACATTCTGCACTCTTTCCTTCTTTATGAACAGTATGCTCCATCTGTATGGCACGTAAGAAGCAATACTTTTCACTGTATGCTAATACATGTGACAATAAATCAAATCAATCCTTATTATTTGCAATTTTAAATATTCTGTCCAATTTTCTACCACTAATCTTCACAGAATTGTAGAGTGTTTCTTTCGGTTTGATACTGTACTTAACATCCTTTTGAGCCACAGGTGATGCATCCTTATCATAGCTTTACTTTCCCATTGGGATACAGCTTTGTTGAGAATTATTAAATATCTCCTTAAAAGTCCACCCCTGCTTCTCTACTGTCCTGCCTTTTAACCTAATTTCCCAGTTCACTTTGACCAACTTTACCTTCATGCTCTTATTTCGGTTTAAACACGAGGCTTAGACCCACACCTCACCTTCAAGCTGAACATGAATTCTACCAAGTTATGATCGCTGTCACTTTGAGGATCCTTTACTATAAGTACACTGATTAATCCTGTCTCATTAAACATTGTGTGTGTGATGTGGAGCTGCCGGCGTTGGACTGGGGTAAATACAGTAAGAGTTTTAACAACTCTTTAACCTGTGCTTAATGCTCCTTCTACTCACATTGTCTGTATCTTTAAGATCTGGTTGGCTGCAGAGATTCGCATTCTAATCAGTATTCTGTAACTTGATTTTGTGTCTCTGTGCCCTGTTTGAGAGCAGATTTCCACTCCATCTGACGAAGGAGCAGCGCTCCGAAAGCTTATGGCATTTGCTACCAAATAAACCTGTTGGACTTTAACCTGGTGTTGTTAAAACTTTTAATGTCATTAACCATTACCAGGCCTAGAATAGCAAGTTCACTGGTCGGTGCTCGAACATAAGAAACACTCTTATGAACTAATTTTTCAGGCTACCTTTGTCAATCTGTCTTTCCTGCTCTATATTAAATTCAGCCATGAATATTGCAGGACCTTTCTTGCACATTTCTTCCATATACTCTGTCCCACAGTGTAGCTACTGTTAAAGGACATGTAAATTACTCTCATAAGGGCCCTCTTCCCTTTTCTATTTCTCATCTCTAACCAAACTATTTCTACATTTTGATCTTTCAAGCCAAGTTCATCTCTCATCACTGTACTGTCATTCTTAATTCTCAGTGCTACCCCACCTTTTCCTACTGAAATGTCAAATACCCCTGAACGTTACGGTCCCAGCTTTGGTCAACTTGCAACAAAGTCTCTGTAATGGCGATCAGATCATGCATATTTATTTCAATTTGTGCGAACAATTCATCCCTTTTGTTCCAAATGCTGTGCACATCCAGATACAGACCTTTAATTTGGACTTTCTAACATTTTTGCAAACTCTGGCCAGATCTGCCGGTGCTGTTTGTAAGCTCTGACCCTTCCTGACACACTCTGGTTACTATTACCCAAATCACTACCTTGCTTTATTGACTTGTCATTTCCCTTTAATTTACCACATTTTTCCTTACATGATCCCTCCTCCCCATCCCAGATATTTAGTTTAAATCTCTCTCTATCACCCTAGTTATACGACTCACCAAAATACTGATCCCATCATGGTCCAGGTGAGAACCATCCCAACCGTACAGCTTCAACCCTGCTAAACCGCACTTTTTAAGTTTTACAAAAATCATAGATGTGGAATTCTCAGGCTCAAGAATTATACATAATTCGAGAATTACATTTAAGAAAAAAATGAACATAAGGCACCTTATTTCCTAAACAGGTTTGTACTAAAAACAGCTGTCTACCCTGCTTCATTCCAAAATAATGTTAACCTGAATATAATGGACATTGTACAAATGAAAACATAGGTTTAAGCCAATGCTATGGTTCAGCACGTGTAGGCCAATGCCATGGTTCAGCGGTTGTGGGCCAATGCTATGGTTCAGAAAAAAATAAATGAAAAAAATATTAAGTTACTGTTATCTACTTGTTTGGAAATGGTTTGAAGGTATCAGCAGAACTCTCACTTACCTGTAATAAATCAACATCCTCAGACTGATAGCATAGAAAAGGAGCAATGGATAACTGTTAGCTGAAATGTTAATTCTGTTTCTCTCTCCACAGGTGCTACCTGACTTGCTGAGTATTTCCAGCATTTTCTGTTTTTATTTCAGATTTCCAGCATCTGCAGTATTTGGTTTTGACCTATGGTGAGGCTTGATTTGGGAAGACAAAGGTAAATAGGAATTCCACTCACCTGGGGCTCCAATCATTATATAAATCCATCTCTAAAATCACTACAGACTGCATGTACGTTTCCGAATTTTAAAATCCATTGTACATATTCACAGTCCTCTTTTTAGCTTTCTGCATTATTCCCTCTTAAGGTGCTTTTACCTGTGACTTGTTTCTAGGTTTCAGCCAGTCAGGATGGAGCCCAGTGCTAGGCATTTTAGGGAGGACCCCTTTAGTTGTCTTCCTTATGTGGGAATGCCATGGCTTGCACAGCACTTCTCTTTAATGGGATAAGGAGGATTAACACCCCTATTATGTGGAGTTTTGTACATATGTACCCGCAGCACACCACTTTGCAGTACAGCAAATTTAAATTGTCACCCATTCAAAGCTGCTCCTTTAGGCTATTTCTTTCTATTTTTGTGCATTCATCCCAAAAAGGAGCAGTTAAATATTCATTCAGTCAGATTTAAATCTACTCTGTGCTGCAGAATTAAGTAGATTTATTATGCATCATCATGCTACCAATTGCTATGGATATTAGCACCATTGTGATATCAGTTTTGTCCTTAGCCACAACACAAGTTAAAACCAGCTCCCAGTCTAATGAAATAAAGCAGAAATGCTAAATTTTATTCCAAGTTCTATTAAGTTCTATTGTATGTATAACATGTATATACTTCTTCTTTTAGAAGATACTGGAAAAATACTCCTGCTTACCACTGATGGCATATTCTTTGAACCTGGCGGGATCAGGACCCGGAGGTCAGGTTTCCGATTGTTCATCCCCAAATTCATGGGAGGTGGTGACTTGGTTTGCATGTTCTTGTTCAAATTGCCAGGCGAGACCAGCAAACCTGGCGAATTACGGGGATTTCCATACCCATTTCCTGTTGAATAAAAGATTGTGTATAAGCAATCATATATTTAACATATAACATAGAAATCATTCCAAATGAAGAATTAATAGTCAATGGCCAATCTTTAATGGGAATAAATAAAAGAAATATGATAATACTGTAATGCTAGCCACAAATAATGCACATCTAATTTTGTCATATTTTTATTTCTATTAGTCTTTATCAAACCTTTGGAAGTACAAGGAAACTGCTTCAATGAAGTGCACCAATGAAATGCTATTGACTTTCTGTTGTCAGAATCTCAGCATTTAATAGGTTTGAATTAATACCAGCACAGTCTTTAAAAGAATCAATTTTATTAATTGTCTAAAGAAATTGATTAATAAATCAATGTCTCCACCAATTAGCTTCGGGATTTTAAAAAAAAGGGCGGCATGAACAAGTTGGGCTGAAGGGCCTGTTTCCATGGTGTAAACCTCTATAAGGTTTAATTCCCCTTTTTAAAAAAAAGAGCTATCAAAAGGCATCAATACGGTTTGGAATATTTTTGTTTAAACAAGGAATGCTGATGATATCAAGAGCAGGTAATTTGGATTACTTACAACCGGATGCATGAAGGAGCTGAATTAATGGTCATAGCTGAAGTGGAAACACTGACACATTAATGATTATATTTCCCGAGGTAATTAGGTACCCCTCCACCTTCTCGGATATTATGCCCTTTAAAAGCTAGTAGCCTCTGATGAGGACATCAGAACTGACACTTAAGCAAAATACAATGGAAATAAAAGGAAGTTGATGTGAATTCTTTAAAGCTGGTTCTCTGAAAGGAAGTGATATCTTCACTTGATTAGCTGGGTTGATACATTAAATAAATCTAAAAGTGTGAAAACATTTGTTTCATCACTGCACCCTCCAGCACAAAAAGTAAAACTTCCAAGAGATTCAAATAAAATTGACATTGTAGTTATTTGTTGGAAGCCAAAACAGTAGCAATTAGTTCAGACAGGATGGCCATTTCAAATCATTTACTGCAGCAGTGGTATGTTTATTGGCAACTTACTCTGAACTTAAAAACTACTGCAACAGAAGTTTTTCCAAATACACAAATTTGGTAGAGTTTGAATGTCCACTAATACATTTTAAAAGAACACTCAGACAAAGTTTAAATGACTTCAAAAACAAAAGCAAATAGTCAAACATTTGGAGGGGGAGGGGGAGAATATGGCGAAGTATAGCTAATGTCACTGGACTAATAGTCCAGAGGCTAAGGCTCTGGGGCACAGGTTCAAATCCCACCATAGGATTGAACCACAGCAGCTAATGGAATTTAAATTTAATTAATAAATTCTCCTTTTGAAAGCTAGTCTCACTAATGGTGACCATGGAATCATTGTTGTTTGTCATAAAACCCAACTGGTTTACGACAACCTTCAGTGAAGGGAATCTACCATCCTCACCCAGTCTGCCCTACATGTGTTTCCGGACCCAGAATAATGTGGTTGACTCTGAACTGCCTTGTGAAATGACCTAGCAAGCCACTCAATTCAAGGACAATTAGAGATGGGAAAAAACTGTTGGACTTGCCAATGGCACTCACATCCAATGGAAGAAAAAAAACCAAGTAGCAGATATAATTCATTGTGAATAGGATGAGAGGGAGAAAAAAAATCATGTGTGAGTATGCAATCAAATGAAAATAAGCTGAAGGGGTGAATGAACATAAAGACTATTGGCCTCAAAAGAAAAATTCACTGGAAGTGCAAATGCAGACAAAGCCACAAAAAGACCAATAACAATTTGGGTTTCATAGAGAGACACATAAAGAACAAAAGCAAGAATGTAATGATAAATTTGTACTAGGCAATGATTAAACGGTGTGATGTATGCAATTCCAAGTCCCAATTATAGAAAGAATCTAAAAGACAGAGAAAGCAATGTGGTGCAAATTCCCCAGGATGATGCCAGTAATGGAAAACTGCTGGTATGTGGAGATACTTAAGAAATTGGGATTATTTCCACTGAAGTAGACAAGGCTGAGAGGAGATGTAACAGACTTATTAAAATTATGAAGAGCTTTGATAGTGGGCATTCAAACTCTACCAAATCTGTGTATTTGGAAAAACTTCTGTTGCAATAGTTTTTACTTAAGTTCAGAATAAGTCGCTAATAAACATACATGGAGAAAAATTATTTTGTCTGGTCAGGGATTCGACTTCAAATTGTCACAAAGACTGAAGAGGCAGATTAGGAACAAAACCATCTTTATGCTGAGCACTGCAGGATATAGAATACTTTGGTGCAGGGAGTGGTTCTGACAGACATCTTTTAAAATGAAAATACATAAATATTTGAAGCAGAGTAAGATGCAGAGCAATATGATGAAGGTCGGACAGTGGATAGCACTTCCAGCAATGGTCTAAAGGGCCTCTTTCTGTGTTGTAACCTCTATGATTCAAAGGTATAGGAGTATGACATGCTGAAATTGAGGTGTTTTTGAAGAACCTCCCAGGTTCCATGATGAGTCAGGCATTTGCATTTCATAATCATGCAATTGAAGATTATTGGCACAGTTACTACCCACAGGTTTACTGCTGCTCTATTCAAGCATGGTACAGCTCTACCCATCTTTGTTTAACGTATGTTCAGAGCTCCAATCAGGATACATGGTGCACTTTAAATGAGTGAAGAGTCAGCTCTATGGTGCAGCTGTTGTAACGTCCATGGGATTTGAGCCAACTGCTTTGTGGCAGCAGGAGGAGCACATTTATGTCAACATGAAATTTGCATCACACTACCTGAAAAAGTAGCGTCCAACATTAAAGGCACCAACTTGTATACAAATCCTGCACTTTCAGGAATACTTTCCATTTGAACTTCAGAGACGAGTAAATGAGCATGTCTGCATTCAGCAGCTAAATTCAAGATTCTTCAGCCTTCTTGGCATAACAACATTCATAAAGGGCACTCAGAACACATAGTTGTGGATTGTGAATGCATTACGCAGAAACCCTTCAGAAAATTAAAGAAAATAAATGAAAAAATACATGCATGTGGTCGTTTACCAAGTTTTTTTTTGTTGCATATAACCAACTATGCAAACCGCATCCTTCTTACTCAGAGGATTGTGGCCTACATTGAGACCTGGTGCTCCTCCTCAAGATAATCCATGAAACAGAATAACTTGGTTAGATCGAGGAGCAGAGAGCTTTCCAAAAGCTTTTAATGTACAGATTAAAACTTTCCTCCTCAGCTAGTTTAAAATTATGGCAGATCATGAAAATTACAATCTGTAACGCATCCATGAGCGCGGTACTAGAATTGTTTACCCACTATAAAGGACAAAAAATTATATATCTAAATTAGACATACTTCCGGACAATTACAGGAAGATGAGAAGCACATGTTTTTAATGTAAATTTAGCTCTTAAAGCCACAAAATTGCATTTTCTACAAGATGTTAATGAAAATACTTCATAAAAAGAAAGTTTATTGCTAAACTACTATTTTAATCTCAAATTTGTGATTTATTAATGGCATTGTATTGAATATCGTACACCGCATGATTTTATTTATTTGTTAGAATTGATTGTATTGCAGCACAGTTCATAACAATTAATTTAGCTTCAAGACTTTGCAGAGAAGTGTGGTTTGTACACAAGCTGCAAATGCAGAAGTCCTGATGTGAAATCAGGAAACTATTAAGCATAAACCTCAGTGTGATTTCATTCATCAGCAATACCACTCTGGTGACTCAATTTGGTCCAAACAATGCCATCGATGGGATATAATCTGAGGCATTTAGTAACCAACAGTTTCCACAGGCAGAATGCACCAGATATACATTATGAGTTAAGTTTCCTCAAGAGCTCGGAGAGTATATTCGATTGAAAATGGAGCTAAAAAGACCAGGTAGGTCATTAGTTTTGAATCCTGGACTGCGCTTGTTATCTAGTCAATCTCAATGATATGGTTCGACAAGTGACTTTAATGTTCTCAGGTCAGTGAAGGGAAAAGAGAAAATATAATAAGCCGGAGTTCTTACTATCTAGCAATCTGCATTGGAAGTGCGTATTTGGGAGTGACTGTGCCCATCGGGTGACAGGATGATGCTTGGCTGTGATACCTGATTGAATAGCTTGCCAAAAGCACAGTGCCAAGTGGCACTAATAATGGATGATGCCAAGTGGCTGAAGCAGGGAGGGAAACTAGAATCTGAAGAACCATATCACACCATGGAGTGAACACATTTGGAAAAAAGAGAAATTCTGGAGAGAATCAAATGAATCAAGGGCACAAGATAGGTTTCATTACGAGTAAAATAGAAATGTGACAAAAGCTTAGAAGAGTTCTGTATCAAGCATGATGCAAAGCTGTAGAAAATTTCAGAAGCTGTTGCAAGATCAGAGATCTCAGAGTTAGCTTGAAGATCTCACCTCCCATCCCCTCCCCCAGGCTATTGCAACTCCCAACAGACATGGGGAACACCCCCAACCCTTGACCCCAGAGGAGCAACCACCTCCTTTACTTAGCGCTCCCCTCCCCCCCCCCCCTTCCACCTCAAATCACATAGCCATGAGGTTGACCCATCCTCATTGGCATTAGGGCATCGGGTGCCCCCCACCTCCCCAAATGAACAATACCCTACAACGGGACCACTTAAGGCCCTACACCTCTTTGGGATTACCCTTCAAGTCCTGCCCCCTTCAGGGACCCCTTTCAGACTCTGCTCCTTGGTAATGCAACCCTGGTTCCCAGGGTGGCAGTGCCAGGGTAGTAATGCCAGGGTGGCACTCAGGGGCAATGCTAGGGCCCACTCATGTCCCTGGCCCACTGGGGCTGGAGACAACATTGTGTATTTGTGTAGTGTCTTTAAAGGAGTTAAACATCACAAGGCACACCACTGGATTGTTAACAACCAAAATGCATGACCAAGCCACATAAGGAGATACTACAGCAGATAGGTAGGTTTTAAGGGATGTCTGGAAAGGAGGAAAGAGAGTTAGAGAATTTTAAGGTGGGAATTACACAGTTTAGGGCCTTAGCAGCTGAAGGCACGACTACCAATTTTAGAACAATTAACATCTGGGGTGCTTGAGAGGCCAGAATTGGAGGAGTACAGATATCTTAGACAGTTGTGGGCTGGAGGAGATTAGAAATTAGTGGGACAAGGCCATGAATGGGCTTTGAAACAAAGATGAAGATTTTAAAATTTAGGGGATTAAATGAGAACCAATGTAGATCCACAAGGGTGATGAGTTAATGGGACTTGATGCGAATTAGGACACGAGCCGCATAATTTTGGATGACTTCAAATTTCTGGAGGGTAGAAAATGAGAAGATGACTCGGAGTGTGTTGGAATTGTCAAGTATAGAGGTAACTAGAACATTAATGAAGGGTTCAGCTGCGGATGAGCTGAAACAGCCTGAGTCAAGTGATGTC
This sequence comes from Mustelus asterias, assembly GCF_964213995.1. NCBI lineage: Eukaryota > Metazoa > Chordata > Chondrichthyes > Carcharhiniformes > Triakidae > Mustelus > Mustelus asterias. The sequence goes on along the minus strand of NC_135806.1, from coordinate 100,464,085 downwards.
ATTGAGCTGGAAATAGGCAGTCTTAGTAATGGCGCGGATATGTGGTCAGAAACTTACCTCAGGTTCAAACATAATGTCAAGTTTGCAAAGAGTCTGGTTCAGCCTCAGACAGTTGCTAGAGCGAAAGATAGAATCAGTGGTTAGGGAACAGAGTTTAGGAACCAAAGACAATAGTTTTGGTCTTCCCAATATTTTTAGTTGAAGGAAATTTCTATTCATTCCAGTACTGGACATCGAGCAAGCAGTTTACAATTTGGAAAGAACAGAAGGATCAAGAGAGCTCTTGGTGAGGTAGAGCTGGGAGTCCTCAAAATGTGCGCGGAAACTTGATGCTGCACTTTCAGATGATATCACCAAGGATGTAGATGAGCAATGGGAGCTGGCCAAGGATGGATCTAATACTTTGAGCTTTAACTACTGCCTCATGCTCTTAGACTTTTAGATCCACGGAGATCACAGATGTTAGTCACTGTATATAGTACAGATGGCTACTAATTAAAATGCAGTTTCAGAAAAGTATAGAGTGGTGATTTTAATCAAAACTAAAATACAGTATTTATGTTTATAAATGCCCTAAATTATAAGCATGAATTTCACTTAAATATAAATTAGTGTACTTGAAGATTATGGTTATTAAATGGATTTTCTACCTAAAATATTAGGCAAGGAATATAGGGTGTGGCCTTTACAAATTTGTGGCTGATGTGCAGGAAAATATGTATTCCTCATGAATTCAGCCAGAAATGACTATTTGAAGAACTCCGTTCAGTAAATATAATAGTCCTAACAATCACAAAACAACCAACGTTCAAAGGTTTTCCTTGTTAATATTTTTGTTACCATTAATGGTTACCACAAAACAAAAGAAAGATTATAATGCTGTAAGCTATTGCTTTCTCTGAATGAATGCCCATTAGCCCTGTATCGGTCATGCTTCTTGAACATGGGCGGTATTACACATATATGCCTTTATGGTAAAGTCTGATGAGTGATTCATTATTTGGAGTGGTTTCAGATGTTTTAACATGGTTCGGCACGGTATAAGTTGCAAGCATCATTACAAACAAAGTAGCAGAAACAACAGCATTCATAGGTGCGATTTGTAAATAATGGATTTAATATAACATAAATATCTAACAGCTTTGATATGCTGCTAAAGACTCCTCTACTTACGTTTCATTGCATTAATTTGGTTTGGGGTGGGAAAATGGCATCAATAAAACAATGAACAGTTTGTTTTAATAAACACTTTTGGGAATGTGTAATAGTCTGAAAAACAAACCACTAAATAAGTTGTGTTCAGTCACAGAGAACTAACTGTAGCAGAATCCACATGCTTTTAATACGCCTAAATCTTCCTGTGCCAGAGTGGTAGGATGTGGGTTTGGAGTCATGATTCCTCACACAATGAGTTTCTGAGCTTGCAAGTTCCACTGCAGGGAGGTGACAAGAAGAGTCCAGACACACCCCTATGGTTTGGGAGGAAGTAATAAGAGGGAAACTCATACTCTGCTCATCTTGTGTATTTTCTAGATATCAAGTTTGGTAGCAGCAGAGGCCCTAGAGTATACTTTTAAAAAATTTAATGCCTCCACATTGGTGTATTGCAGGAAAGTATGTAATAAGAGAGAAATCAAAAACATCAAAAATAATCGAAGAACAATGGAAATGTTGGTGCAGAAAGAGGGTGTAGAAACTGAGACACCTTGGTGGTGGGGTGGGGAAGGGTTCATGAACACAAGTCTTTGAAGGGGGCAAAGCAAGTTGATAAAGCTGTTCAAAAATGCATACGGAATATTTAACATTATAAACAGAGGTGTAGAGTCCAAAAACAAGGAGGTTAAGCAAAACCTTCATTATTATTGGTTAGGCCTCAGTTGGAATATTGAAGCTGTGCTGGGGTGAGGGTGGGTGGTGATAGCATGTGGGAAAATCCGGAAATATTGGCATTTTCATACAGCCACTTCATCAACTGATTTCCGGGTTACCTAGCCAGTTAGCATCAGCAGTTGTGATGGAGACCTGCATGATTTAATATGAAGCCCAGTATTTAAAAGGGACACTCCATGAATGAAGGGTCAATAATAATAACCTCGCTTTGGCCTTTCAGCGCTCATCTGAACTGCAACAAAGTTTTCTCTCAGCTGTCGGACAAAAGCATCATGGCAGCAGCTGGGAATCTTACACATACCCATCTTTTTGTGGTTGCACACCAGCTATACATTGATGGATTGGAAACCCTTGCAGTTGAGGAACACCCTGGTTGATCTAGGGGTTCTTTAATTGCTACACGTGTGCAGTCAATATGCCCTGCATATGTAAGGATGCATTCTTTGATACAATCAGCCAGTCAATGGGGCGTATGGCCCAAGTACCTTGGATATACCACTTTGTTCATTTGTGTTGTAGGCAGAACAACTTTTTTTCCCCCACAATAACAGGTTGCTGCCATCAAGTCAAAAAGCTGGATCATGTCCTTTCGGGTTGTTTGCAATTGACAGAGTACTAACAGAGTACTGACCATACACACTCAGCCCATGCTTGCAAACCTCAAAATAATATCTAAAGTTAATTATGAATCTGGGATTGGGCAACACTTGCGGAACAATTCTGAGTGCGCTAAGAATTACATTAACAATGAATTTAAAATGATCAGTCAGGTTTGTAACGTGGTCCACTTATACTTCCTAGATGATACATATATTCGTACACAGGGATCTGTTCTCTAAAGCAAAAGGAACAGGCCCAGGCATTGCACTTTAAAAAAAATTAAAGAAGGCTGGGGGAATTTGGTCCCTGGTCCATTCTCTATGGCAATGCCTTGGCCAATTAAAATAGACTTGCCAACCATTTCCTTATGCAGTATAAATGGTTGCTCCCTTTGAAATTTGGCATTTTTGCATCTGTCCTGATGAGTGCAAGATGAAAACCTTTGACAGCATGACTTTTCCTTCAGCAATAATCAAGATTTATACTATCAAACAACTATAAAGAAAAAGGTGAAAGTCTGCCTGGAGCTAAAATGCAGACAGGGTTAAGAACTGAGGTCTGTCATTTCAGATGTAAGCCCTCCTGGTTTATATAGATCAGTATCTTACTAATAGATGTTCTACAGTTCACACGCCCAAGTTGGATAAATTACTTGCAAGATCAATTTTGAAAAAGTTTACCAAGTTCTTTGTCAAATATAAACAGATGATGTTGAAAAATACTTAGCAAGTCAGGCAACATTTGTGAGGAGAATCAATCTTCCTTTCTCTAATGAAAATAAACTTGGGCTGATTTTCCTGTGGGCCATGACTGTGCGCAGAATACCTGACCAGACTTCAACTAATCTGGATTTGCAGATTGAAATTCTTTGCAAGGACCTGATATGTTTCAACAGGCTCACCTCAACCATCTGGAAACAATAAGAAAAGCCCACTGCTGTTTTAAGTTTATTTATTAGTGTCACAAGTAGGCTTACATCAACACTGCGATGCAGTTAATGTGAAAGTCTTTTCATTGCCACACTCCAGCACCTGTTCAGGTACACTGAGGGGGAATTTAGCATGGCCAATGCACGCAACCAGCATGTCTTTCAGACTGTGGGAGGAAACCGGAGCACCCGGAGGAAGTCCATGCATACACAGGGAGAACGTGCAAACTCCACACAGTGACACAAGCCAGAATCGAACCTGGGTCCCTGGCACTGTGATCAGCAGTGCTAACCACTGTGCCACCATGCTGATACATACCTGAGAGGTTTAATGTAGTCAGCCAGTCACATAACTCGATATCATTTTAACAATTCTTTCATGGGACATGGGCAAGGCCAGCATTTGTTGTCAATCCTTAATTGTCCTTAGGAAGGCAGTAATAAGCTGCCTTCTTGAACTACTGCAGTCCACGTGGTGTAAATGCACACAGTGCTGTTAGAAAATGAGTTCCAGGATTTTGGTCCAGTATCAGTGAAGGAAGGGCAGTATAGTTCCAAGTCAGGGTGGTGTGTGGTTTGGAGGGGAACTTGGTGTTCATTGTGTTCCCATGAATCTGCTGACTTTGTCCTTCTAGATGACAGAGGTCATGGGTTTGGAAGGTGCTATCGAATGAGACTTAATGAGTTGCTGCAGTGTATCTTGTATAAAGTATGCACAGTTAATACTGTGGGACAGTGGTGGAGGAGTTCAGTGTTCAGTTTGATGGATAGGATGTCAATAAAGGGGGCTGCTTTGCTCTGGATGATGTCAAGTGGAGCATATTCCATCACACTCCTGACTTTGGGCGAGATTCTCTGGCCTCCCTGCAGTGTTTTTCTCAGCAGTGGGAGGCAGCACACAGTTCGCTGGTGGCAGGATCCTCTGGTCCTGCTGCTGTCGATGGGAATTCTGACTGAAGCCACTCCACACCACCGGGAAACCCATGGCAGGAGGTGCACCGCCAGCGGGACCAGAGAATCCTGCCCGCATGAACGGCCGGAGAATTCCAACCTTTGCCTTGTAGATGGTGGACAGGTTTTGGGGTGCCAGAAGGTGAGGTAATCACCTCAGAATTCCCAGCTTATAACCTGCTCTTGTAGCCACAGTATTTATATGGCTGGTTCAGTTCAATTTCTGGTAAATGGTAACCCCAGAATATTAATGTCATGAGTAATTTATTAATTGTCTGTCTATAGATATTGCACTGCTGATATTGCAATTAAGAAAAAGCAATGAAGGGGCGACACAGTAGCACAGTGGTTAGCACTGCTGCTTCACAGCTCCAGGGGCCTGGGTTCGATTCCCGACTTGTCTGTCTGTGTGGAGTTTGCACATTCTCCTCATGTCTGCGTGGGTTTCCTCCGGGTGCTCCGGTTTCCTCCCGCAGTCCAAAGATGTGCGGGTTAGGTTGATTGGCCATGCTAAAGTTGCCCCTTAGTGTCCTGAGATTAGCGGGTAAATATCTAGGGATGTGGGGGTAGGGCCTGGGTGGGATTATGGTCGGTGCAGACTCGATGGGCCAAATGGCCTCTTTCTGCACTGTAGGGTTTCTATGGTTCTATGGAGTCATTTTATGGCCTAATCTGCTAAAATAATGAAAATTATTTTATAATTTCTCCTTCCTTGGTAAAAAGTGTATTTTATACAGAAAACATTTATTTTTCCAATGCTGATGCATGTGGACGGAGGGGAAAAGAAAGAGGAAAAGACAGAAATTAAATAAATTTCAGATTTGTAAAATGTCACCTAATTGCAGAATTCAGATTATACAAGTAATCAAGAGAATGAAACCGTAAATAGAAGTTTCTCAACATGGGCAGCACGGTAGCACAGTGGTTAGCACTGCTGCTTCACAGCTCCAGGGACCGGTTCGATTACCGGCTTGGGTCACTGTGTGGAGTTTGCACATTCTCCTCGTGTCTGCGTGGGTTTCCTCCGGGTGCTCCGGTTTCCTCCCACAGTCCAAAGATGTGCGGGTTAGGTTGATTGGCCATGCTAAAATTGCCCTTAGTGTCCTGAGATGCGTAGGTTAGAGGGATTAGTGGGTAAATATGTAGGGATATGGGGGTAGGGCCTGGGTGGGATTGTGGTCGGTGCAGACTCGATGGGCCGAATGGCCTCTTTCTGTACTGTAGGGTTTCTATGATTTATATGATCATACTACTTCAATTAAATTCAGGCTTTTATTCAGTTTTTAGTCTATTTAAGAAAGAGCAATGTATGTATAGCACTGTCCTTAAAAGTAAACTGACATCAATACTAGATTTCTGTTTCTTTTTCTCCTTTGATTCTTCACCTTACCCATCTTCCCTCAAAAGCAGTGATAGTAGCTATAGTCTTCACATCAACAAAGATAGCTGGTTTCTGACTGAACAGCAAGCATGAGCAGGGTACTCATCACTGGGACATCATACCCAAGATCAATCCTGTATTTATCCAGTACACATTTCCAGCAAGGATCAGAAACAGAAAAGTTTGGTCAAAGTTTACCCTTAATCTCTCCCACTAAATGTAGCACCAACCCCCATCCCCCAGCCTGCCCCATTAACCTGCGCTCATTGAAATGAACTAATGTGATCTCATTATTACAGCTTTATTGAGAAATAGCCTGCAGTCAATTACTGAGGAATTCCATGTATCATTAATTGGCAATCTGCTACTTGAAAGACTTGTTTACATGATGCTGTAAACCTTCAGGCCAAATCAGTTTTATAATCCTTTCATCCAAATTCCACAACCCAAATCTCACCACCGTTCTCATCGCCCAAGAGAAATTTACTGAGACCATTTAAACTTGCCAAATTATTTTTCTCTTTAAATATTATATTACAAAACAAAACCAATGGAAGTAAATTAACTAAAACCAAGAAAACAAATTAAATATGTTAAAAACGCTCAAGCTTTACTGTCACAATACATGACATAATCTTGAACTAACTGCAGCATTGGGTCTCCTGCCTGGCTGTCTAACCTTCCACATAAAACATAAGTGTTCAGATCAATTTCAGAATAAAGACAGTTAAATTACAAATGTACTAAGACAAAATTAACATAGAAATGGTATCCTCCCTGCCACATACACAATATTCTTGCACACATAGCAATTTATATGGATTGAGTTTTGTGTTATTTTTGTCCAAAAACATAACTTAGAGACAGAACAACGGATTAAAGAAACCAAAATGAGAGACATTTATAAATGATCAGAGTCCTATGCACTGTAATGTCTATGCCCTGAGGTTACAATAACTCATGGTCCATCATCACTTAATGTGAGTTACTGCAACTTCAGTGATTAAGGCCCCTGCAAGTTCAGGACCCAACAAGGCTATAATCCTTATTATAGGAGCTATGACAAATCTGCCAGAATCAATGTGCTTAGCGATAATATAGTCAGCACCGTTTTCAAAGCAAAAACCAGCAGAAAAAGGAAAATAAAGCAGTTACAGGGTTAGGAACATAGAAAGACATGAAGAGAATCTCTTCACCTTCAAATCTTTTCCACCATTCAATGTTATTATGCCTGTTCTGTACCCTAACTCCATCGCACTGCTTTGGAGTCATAATACCTTTTGCGAGCAAAAATAGACCTCAGATTTTAAATTATTAATTGAGCTAGCATCTTGTGCTTTTTGTAAGAGAGTTTCTGCACATCTATCACCCTTTCTGTGAAGAAGAGTTTTCAAACTTCTCTCTTAAATGACCTAGTTCCGATTATAAGGTTATGTTCTTCTATACTCGAATCACCCAGGAGTAGTAAAGGTTTCTTGCTATCTACCCCTTCAGTTCCATTAAAAAATAGTGATCTTTGTACATGAACCTCTAAATCTCTTTACACTTCCACTGTTCCCATATTTTCATTGTTTTAAAAATTTTTGGATTCATCCTACTTTTGGTTCAATTTGGCTGTCCTCACACTTAACTACACAGAAATCCATCTGCTGCAGTCCTGCCAACTTATTTAAGCTTTCAATACCACTTTTTAACGTCATGCTCCCATGTGCCATTAATCTTTGTGTCATCAGCAAACTTGAATACATGGCTCTTTATAGTGTTACCCAAATCATTAATAAATTTAGTGAATAACTGAGGCCAAAGCATAGACCCTTGTGAGCCAACACTTGTCACTTCCTTCCAATTTGAATGCATAACGCATTATCCCTGCTCACTATCTTGAACTGACTGTTTTCCTAACGCAGACTTGTCCAATTTTTTCATGCGAGGACCCACATTTCAATTTTTCCCCACTCAAGGGGCCTATGAGCAAATGTTCAGAAAGACAAGGCTTGGCACATCATTAAACATGAAATTTAAAAATATGTTGAGGTATGAAATAAAGAAACCTGGCAATCAGTCTCTTCCCACAACAACAGCAAAAGGCAGTCTGTCTCTTCCCCACTCCCTGCGCAGCAGCCAGTCGCTTCCCACCCACCACCCCCCAATCCAGTCACCATGCATCCCCACCCCCAAGTCCAGCAGCCTCTCTATCTCTTCCCACCCCCTCCCTGAAAACCTCTCTCCCTCCCCAGGCTCACTGCCACTGCTGGTATACAGGCCTCAGGCTGAATGCAATATACTGCTCGCTGCTCCTCCAATCAGAGACAGTTTATCTTACACATTTGCTGTTATTACTGAGCCTATCAGCAGCAAACATGGGACAGAAATAGCTTATGATTGGAGGAGCAGGAGCAGCTCCTTGCAGAATCTTCCACTCTACTTACTGCCATTGTGAACACCGGGTCCCCGGGTCAGGATAGAGAACCATGGCAAGCCGGATCTGGCCTTCATGCCGGGTGGAGGACAAACCTGTCTTAACCAGTTCAACGATTTACCTTCATTTCCATGAGCTAACAGTCTGTCATGCTGAACTCTATTCTTTACAAATCCACATTGATTCTCTCTGATCAGCTCTGTTCAGTCACTCTGTCTTGAATTATAGATTCCAATAGCTTAATGAAATGGATTAACAAACTATTCTCTTATGTCCAGGTATGGGTTTGTATTTAGCCGAAACTGATGCTAGCTTCTCTGCTAGCTGTAAGGGCCCGCCCTCCCTACATTAAATAAAGTTGGACAATCTTAATGTTCATATAATAAACCTGGTCAGAATTCAGGAAAAATTGCTGATCTCATTAAAAGAGGCTCTGGGATAGCTGATTTTGGAAATCAACAATAGGTGGAAGTTGTATTTCAGAGATTGGAGAGATACAATAATGTTGACCAGAGTAGTTAGAAGTTGGCTGAACTATATCCCTCACCTGTAAATGCTTGATAGTGTAAAATGAGGGGTACATTTAAATGTCAGGTGATAAGACGGAAAACCATGTCAACTATCTAACTGATCCCTTCAGTAAGAATCCTGGTCCGTTTTGAGGGCCAGGTCTTTCTAACATATTAAAAATGTACCTTTTTAACTGTGTGCTGCCGATCCAAAACATAATCTGATTGCAGCTCACCAGCTCCAGGTCAGTGTAATATTGGGTGGCCTAGGGGCTGATTTAGCCAGTGGGAATGGCAGATTGCAGAATGGAGGAGTCCAGATTAGTAATGAGCCACATTAATTTTGTGAACCCTTATTTTTATGTATTTATGATGCTTCCACCTGATTCAAATTGGCACCTGGTCCACCCAGCAGAAGATTCAGGTTAAAACTGTGGCTGAGCAAGAATGCGCTGATAAGTTGACCTCGATGCTTACTCTGGTACTGTCCCATTCCTGCCAAGTGGAGGGAGCTAACTTCAGTCAATGGTAATCAAACATAAAAAATATTCCATTCGCTAAGTGTTAAATAAATAAAAGTTTGCGGGGGGGAAATTAAAATAATTTTTCGAATTGCCTCTTTTATTGGCAAAAATTAAGTATGTGACCTTTAGATGTGGTTGAAGGATTCATCTCTTGCAAGGGCAATGGAATATACAAGTAAGGAAGTTTTACTGCAGCTATACAGGACATTGGGAAGAGCAAATCTGGAGTACTCTGTACAGTTTTGGTCTCCTGATTTGGAAAAACAGTATAATTGCATTAGAAGCATCTCAGACAGGGTTCACTCAACTCATTCCTGGATGAAGGGATTACCTTGTGAAGAAATCTGAACAGGTTGGGTCTATGTCATTTGGAGTTTAGGAGAATGAATGGTGATCTTATTCAAACATATAAGATTCTGAGGAGACTTGAGAGGGTCAGCACCTATGGGGGAGGCTACAGCTAGGGGACACAATTTAAGAACAGGAGGTCTACCTTTTAAGAAGGTGATGAGAAGATTTTTTTTTCTCTTGAGGGTCACTAACTTTTTATATTCATTCACGGGATATGGATTTTGCTGGCTAGGCCAGCATTTATTGTCCATCCCTAATTGCCCTTGAGAAGGTGGTGGCGAGCTGTATTCTTGAACTGCTGCAGTCAATTTGGCGTTGGTCCACGTACAGTGCTGTTAGGGTGGGAGTTCCAGGATTTTGACCCAGCAACAGTGAAAGAACTGCGATACATTTCCCAGTCAGGATGATGAGTGACTGCTAATTCTCTGTGGAATTCTCAGCTTGGAAACAATTTAAAAAGCATGGAATTTGCTGAACCACATAAAACTATGTATTTTTTATTCATTTATGGGATGTGGGTGTCACTAGCTAGGCCATCATTTATTGCCCATCCCTAGTTGCCCTTCAGAAGGTGGTGGTAAGCTGCCTTCTTGAATCGTTGCAGTCTCTGAGGTGTAGGTACACCCACAGTGCTGTTAGGGAGGTAATTACAGGATTTTGACCCAGCCACAATGAAGAAACAGTGATATGCTTCCAAGTCAGGATGGTGAGTGACTTGGAGGAGAATCTTGAAATCACTAAATGCAGTTTTACCTTTTATGACTCATCAATTTTTTAAAAAGTTCTGCTACTTCTTGTGGAGCTTACTTTAATACAGCAAATAAAATGCTATCTGGTTTTATAAATAGAAAGCTGAGAAGAGCTATGAATAAGGCTTTCCTTTTCTAAAATCAATGCACCAAGATTAGAGTTAGCACATTACATGCCAGTAACTGACGAGCGCATACTTCCCCAGGCTGTAGTTAAACCTATAGTCTTCTGCCAAAGGAAATGGTTCCATCAATGTAGACTGCCAAAGTACAGTAGATATTAGCAAAATACTAATTTATATAAAATTCAAAATGGATTCTAATCGCAACAGCAAGCAAATTCTCTGGCCTGTGTTTGACAGAGGAAAAGTATGTTGTTCAAAAGATCATTTCATGTGACTTGTTATGCAATTTTAAAGCAAAGTAATAACAACAACAGAGTATCTTCTGTCTGAAAAACAAATGAGGAACAAAGATGACTTTTCATGTTTCCTACTGAAAACCCGTGGACACAAGACTGGTTGAAATTCTTACATTCCCTGAACGTGACATCATAGCAGACAGTGAAGGCCCCTGAGGATCCTACCATCCCACCCCCTTTTTTTGTGTGCCCTTTGACACTTCAGGCAATAAATGTAGTCTTCAAATATTAAGCCTTATATTGCATTCTACAGACTTGTAAAATAAAAGGTGATTATTTTCCAATTAAAATACATAGCGACACTTAACCAGAATCGATTAATGAAAGATAATCTTACTGTAGGTTTACACCCAATACATCGAACAATTTATAATTTCAGCTGATGCTGGGTGCTTAGGCAAAACAGGAGTTTATCTGCATCTTGTAGCATTATTTTCCTCTTCAATCTCAAAAGGCATTGCCTGATGTCAGAGGTTGACATGGCCTTTATCATTTCTAACCAAAAAAATGCAGTATGAACTAAAAATGTAACGTATTTGTTCAGCCAATATTAGTTAACAAAACACACTCTTGTAAACCTATTGCTTTCATTGGCTGCTGTTCATAATTCATTTCAATGGCTCTTTTTATAATCCATAAAGCAGAGCTGTAGACAATACATGCGAACTTTTGTAGTAAGGCAAGAAAACACCACCCACAGTTTATAGACAGGCACAAATGCAGCTCAACAATGTGAACTTTCAATAGTTTTTCTTTTGTGGAAAAAAGATATAAATCCCACAGTTCCAGTGTTCATTAGCATAGAAACAAGAAGCAGGAGTAGGCCATTCAGCCCTTCAAGCCTGCTCTGCCATTCATTTTGATCATAGCTGACCATCGAATTCAATATCCTGATCCCTCTTCCCCTCCTATCCCTTGATTCCCTTTAGCCCCTATAGAGCTATATCTAATTTCTTCTTGAAATCAGACAACGTTTGGCCTCAATGAATTCTGTGATAGTGAATTCCACACATTAACAACCCTCTGGGTAAAGAAATTTCTCCTCACCTCAGTTCTAAAAGGTTTATCCCTTATCCTCAAACTATGACCCCCTAGTTCTGGCCTCCGCGAGCACTGGGAACATTCTTTCAGAATCTACCCTATTAGAATTTTATAAGTTTCTATGAGATCCCCTCTCTCTCTCCTAAAATCCAGTGAATATAATCCTAACCGACTTAATCTCTCCTCATATAACAAACCTGCCATCCCAGGAATCAGCCTAGTAAACCTTCGCTGTACTCCCTCTATAGCAAGGACGTCCTTCCTCAGGTAAGGACACCAAAACTGCACACAATACTCCAGGTGTGGCCTCATCAATGCCCTTTACATTTGCAGAAAAATTAATTTTATATTTTAAAGTTTTAATTGTACTAAAGGTATTTAATCTGTACTTTTTTTTCCATGAGACATTTTCTCCTCTCTGCTCTTCCCAGCAAACATGTCAAATGTAGCCAAGATGATAAATATGCAACTTGTCTCTCAGTGTCTACCAAGGCTGCTCTATGCCAGTTATGAGGAGCCATCTGAAAATAGCCCAGGGCCAGATGTCTTGCCAACGTTCCCACCCTCCTATCCTCCATTTGGAGAGATGCCCAGATTCGCCAACATCTGAGTGTGAAATATATGACAAAAATTGAAACAAAGATTACAACTCACTTGAATGTACACAGTCACTTTTCAGAATGACACGCATCAAAAGAGGCCATATTTTCAATCAAAAGAAATGAGTCTTATCAGAAATGAGTGATAATTGACAGCTCTGGGACAGTTCTTCATTCAATGGTTTATAATAGCAATATGATTGAGATTAGTAACTTAGCAGAGGTGAGTTCAGACCTTCAGCCTATGATTGTGCGGCACTGTGCATTTGAGTTTTGATATGCTGTACTACTGTGCTGCGGATCTCTCAGTATTCTGAAGCATAGACTTACATAGACCAAGCCAAATTCTAACTTCACACATTTCATTGAAAACATAATTGCTACAATTAAAAATGTCACACTTCAGATGAGTTAAATGTGAAACAATTAAATAGTTGTCATACCTGCACTGGTGCCTGCACCAGTTGTTGTGAGGTCCCCACCCAAGAGGCCACCTAAAATTGAAAATGTAAATTTTGATTAGGAACAATGACAGGAAAAATATTTCACAGCAAATCTAGGCTAAACATTATGAGTAGAAAAACACTTATACTATAAAGTTAGTGTGTGTGCCCTCAGGTCGATGTGATGCATTAAGTGTGTGGGTAAAGAGAATTAGCAAGCTTTCAGCTTTTGTGTGTTAGTTTGCTTCTAATTTTCAGCCTACACTACTGGCTAACAGCAAAGTGAAAAAGAGAGCCAAATTCCCACATCTTTTCCTTGCAACCTCTCCATTTGCAAGTCCCCAGCTGGGTCCCCTTATGGCAACACACAAAAACTGGGTCTCTCACATGTAAGGGTTTAGAGCAACTCAGAGGACATTTTCCCTCAGACATGCAGCACGCAAGCCATCAGCCTGTGGGCACACCATGGCACTCACGGACCAAACTCCCAGCTCTAGGGGAATAGCTCTAATGCCTTATGGATAACTCTGGAGAGGTTGAAAGCTAAGGAAGTCAAACCTAACAAAGAATCTGGAGTGGAGGCTAAAGGCAGACTGATATCTGAACAGGTCACCTTCCCAAAGCCGGTTCCACATGCAGAATTTTACATTCCTTTGGGCCCAACCAGGGAGGTCAAGAGAGGGACCTGATATTTGGGCAGCCCAGGGTCTCTATAATTTTTGCACAGGTTTGTACCCCAGAGAGGACATTCCAGTTATGTTGCAAAGAGTTAACACAATACAGGAGACTGTAGTTATGAACAATGAGCCCAACTTGGTTGGTGTAGAAGATGGGTGCACTCTGGGCTGTTTTTAATGGAGGGAGGGACCATCATGTCGCACTACTCAGAAATGAATGAACAGTTCCTCAACTCGATTTTTGGGATACCAGAGAGCATCTGCTCAGAGAGTGCAGAAGTGAAACGGAACATACTTTGAGACACCAACTACAATACTGGACTCTCAACATATGGGAAGCTGGAGTTGAAAAATGTTGACTGGTTTGAGGCTGACATCACTGTGATGGAGCCTATCATTAATTACAAGACAGATCTGAGCGAGTAAACTCTGAATGCACTAAGAGCTGCTTGAAGTAACATCCTACAGGCTGCTGGGTGGCGCACCAATGATTACTGGTTTTAACTTTGGCAGAACATCCAGACATCCTTCGACACAGGGAATGTCAGGGACATTAATAAAGGTATCAAAAGGGCAACAGCAACATCAGCAAAGAAAATGGCTCCATTGAAAACAAAGGCAAGGGAAGTCATCACCGACTGCAATAAACAGTTGGAGAAATGGGTGGAACACTACCTTGAATTGTACTTGGGGAGAACACCATCACCAAGGAAGCTCTAGACACCATAGAAAGCCTACTTGATGTGATAGAGCTGGATATAGAACACATGGTGGAGAAGCTTAGTAAAGATATTGACTCGCTTGCCATGGGCAAAGCTTCAGCTGCTAATTCTATTGTGCCTGAACTCATCAAGGTATATGAAATTGGCATTCCTGCAGCATCTGCACAAACTATAACTCTACGGAGGGCAGGGGCAGTGCCCCAGGATATGCATGGTGCAAAGATTGTGACCCTGTACAAGAACAAGGGCGGCCACAGTGATTACAACAACTATGGAGGCATCTCCCTGCTAGCATCATGGGAAACGTATTTGCCCGTGTTGCCCTTTTTCCAATGGATGGAGTGAATTTTTAAGGTGGTGGATGGAGTGCCGATCCAGGTGAAATGATTTATCCTGGATGGTATCACGGTTCTTGAGTTTTGTTGAAGCCACAATCATCCAGGCAAGAGGGGGGTAATTCATCACGTTCCTGACTTGTGCTTTGTGGATGGTAAACAGGCTTTAGGGAGTCAGGATTTGAGTTACTGGACTCAGAATTGCCAGCCTCTGACTTGTTCTTGTAGTCACAGCAGTTATATGGTTGGTCCAGTTCAGTTTCTGGTCAATGGTAGCTGTCATGTCCAAACTGAGTAAAAGAACATGGAGCAACAGCAATCTGACTGAGAACACTGAACTGCAAGTCCACCAAGTCTGTGGCCTTACCATAGTTCACTACAGTGGTGAGACCTGGGCAACATATCTCCACCTTCACTGTCTCAGATGTATCCTTGACACTCTTGGCAGGACTTGGTCATAAACTACGAGATCCTGGAGCATGCTGATCTTATCAGTAAACACTTGTTACTATGCCTACGATATCTGCGCTGGCTCAGCAACATCCATCGGATGGATGATGGTTGTATACCAAAAGACCTTCTGGAATAGTGAACTGGCCACTAGGTCCTGCATGTCCATATCTCTGCTACAAGGTATGAGGATCCTGAACATTGACAACCGGGACCTGACCTCTGGAGGGGCATTGGAAAAGGCTGGCAGAAATGAAATGTTCAGCTGACAGAGAAAAGACAAAGAGGCCAACAAACTGTGCATCATCTCAGCAAGTGTCTTCCAGGCTGGAGTGGGGTGCCTGAGCCACATTGTGATGCTTATCACAGAGTTGAGCATCAGGGCACAAACCATCGCTGTATAAGGCAGAAGGCTGCCACCATCAACATGGTGAACATTTTGGCTGTATAATATATGAAATAGTCATAAGCCTGTTCCAATTCAAGGGGACTGAAAGTTTTGTAACACAATGTACTGAGGAAACCTTTCTCTGATATTAGCTTCTTTATGATGTGCAAGGTAATGAATGACCCAAGCAAATATAAATATGTAATAACCTTTGCAGTTGGATGGTCACTATCTTGTACTGATTAACATCACAACATTCTGTAATATACAATCATTGATATCCTTCTATAAGGCTAGTAACTCAATTGAAATTTACAACTTTCACAAATTAAAAGATTTTTATACTAACAACAACAGCACAGTGCAAAGTTTAAAATGCCAATGTCAGAGATGATAACAAGCTAATCTCCCCCGGGGATGATGCTTCTGCCTTGTCTTGAATAATGGATAGATAGGGAGCAACAAAAATGAATTTCCCCATTGAATATAATGAGAGCACTAGAGGGCAGCAGAACAGTTTATGTAACACATCTGTGTCCACTGATAAACACAGTAAGAAGTTTAACAACACCAGGTTAAAGTCCAACAGGTTTATTCGGTAGCAAAAACCACACAAGCTTTCGGAGCTCCAAGCCGCTTCTTCAGGTGAGTGGGAATTCCCACTCACCTGAAGAAGGGGCTTGGAGCTCCGAAAGCTTGTGTGGCTTTTGCTACCAAATAAACCTGTTGGACTTTAACCTGGTGTTGTTAAACTTCTTACTGTGTTTACCCCAGTCCAACGCCGGCATCTCCACATCATGTCCACTAATAAACAACAGAAGTATGTGAAGACAAACCAATAGCACAATGGTCTGCTTCTCTGGGCAGAGTGAGCTTTCAGTTACTCACATTTCCATTGTTTTCAAGTACTAGTACTGTAATTCATCCAGTGCCACTGCTTCATGTGAGAAATAAAACAACACTAATGTAATAAACCTAACCCACCCAGTGGGAAAAATCACAGATCGTATCAGCTGCCTGTTTTACACCCCTCCCAATTTTACTATCGGTGATTAAAATGACCCCTCCTTCAAAATATGTGCAGAAATACGTATTATGTGGTCAAGTGAATCAAAACAAGTCGGAAAAGCTAACAAAACATGTTTTGTTTTCCTGTTATCAGGACCATCAGATGAAAGGTTAAACTACAATTCTGCCTGCTTGTTCTGGTTGCTCAAGTAAAAAGATCTCATAGCACCATTCAAATAGCTGGAAGGTTCTCTCAGTGTCCTGACTGACACCTCAAAAAACTGATTCACCAACATTCAGCTCATTGCCATTTGTGAGAAACTGATGAGTGCAAAATGGAAGCTGTGCTCACCCACAGAAGGACAAAGACTGTACCTCACAGCATTCCATTGCATGTGAAGTACTTTGGGTTGCTTGCCGCAGATCTGATATGTGACTGTATAAATGTTAATGTTTTATCTTATAAAAGTGTGCCTGTCTTTATTTAGTTCCACAATCAACAAGCTTTTAAAAACAAGGCTGAGTGTTCCTTAATCATTACTTGATCGTCTATGGTAAGAAGTCTCACAACACTAGGTTAAAGTCCAACAGGTTTATTTGGTAGCACGAGCTTTCGGAGTGCTGCCCCTACATCAGGTGAACGGAGGATTTGGTTCACAAACCGGGCATATATAGGCACAAACTCAATTAGAAGATAATGGTTGGAATGCGAGTCTTTACAGGTAATCAAGTCTTTACAGGTACAGACAATGTGAGTGGAGAGAGGGTTAAGTACAGGTTAAAGAGATGTGAATTGTCTCAAGCCAGGGCAGTTACTGAGATTTTGCAAGCCTAGGCAAGTCGTGGGGGTTACAGATAGTGTGACATGAACCCAAGATCCCGGTTGAGGCCGTCCTCATGTGAGCGGAACTTGGCTATTAGTTTCTGCTCAGCAATTCTACGTTGTCGTGTGTCTTGAAGGCCGCCTTGGAGAACGCTTACACGAAGGTCAGCGGCTGAATGCCCTTGACTGCTGAAGTGTTCCCCGACAGGAAGAGAACACTCCTGCCTGGTGATTGTCGAGCAGTGTCCATTCATTCGTTGTCGTAGCGCCTGCATGGTCTCGCCGATGTACCATGCCTTGGGACATCCTTTCCTGCTGCATATCAGGTAGACAATGTTGGCCGAGTCGCAGGAGTATGTATTGTGTACCTGGTAGATGGTGTTCTCACACGAGATGATGGCATCCGTGTCGATGATCCGGCATGTCTTGCAGCGGTTGCTGAGGTAGGGTTGTGTGGTGTCGTGGTCACTGTTCTCCTGAAGGCTGAGTAGTTTGTTGCAGACAATGGTCTGTTTGAGGTTGCGCGGTTGTTTGAAGGCAAGAAGTGGGGGTGTGGGGAACACTTCAGCAGTCAATGGCATTCAGCCTCTGATCTTCGGGTAAGCGTTCTCCAAGGCGGCCTTCAAGACACACGACAATGCAGAATCGCCGTCAGAAACTGATAACCAGGTTCCGCACACGAGGACGACCTCAAGTCACACTATCTATAACCTGTACTTAACCCTCTCTCCACTCGCATTGTCTGTACCTGTAAAGACTTGATTACCTGTTAAGACTCGCATTCCAACCATTATCTTGTAATTGAGTTTGTGTCTATATATGCCCTGTTTGTGAACCCAACTCTCCACTCACCTGATGAAGGGGCAGCATTCCGAAAGCTTGTGCTACCAAATAAACCTGTTGGACTTTAACCTAGTGTTGTGAGACCTCTTACTGTGCCTACCCCAGTCCACATCATGGTCTTCATCGTCTATGGATGTGCCAGTGTTTTCAAGGAAGGTGGAAAAGAATGGGTTGATCCTCAGGTGGGGAACCTCTCTTGGTGGGGAATCTCTCTGTTGGAATAATGTGCTAGCAGGGTGGTCTGCACCATTCATGTTGACCTCCTAGTTTCTGCTGAAGCAACACAGGTTTTCAAGAATGATACCTGGACATCAGGGGTTAAGTTATGAGGAGAGATTAGACAAATTAGCCTTTATTCTCTCCAGTTCAGAAGGTTGAGGGATGATCTGATGGAAGTCTCCAAAATATTTACAGGAAAGGACAGGGTGGATAAGGATAAACTGTTTCCATCAGTTGAAGGCTCTAAAACCAGGGGCCATAATCTAAAAATTAGGGACAAGCAAGCCGTTCAGGAGAGATGTTAGAAAACACTTCTACACGCTGAGAGTGGTGGAGGTTTGGAACACTCTTCCTCAAATGGCGGTGCATGCTGGTTCAATTGTTAGGTTTAAGTCCAAGATAGACTAATTTTTATTGGGCGGGGGTATCAACGGATATGGACTTAGGGCAGGTGCATGGAGTTCGGCCACAGATCAGCCATGATCTTACTGAATGGCAGAGTGGGCTTGAGGGGCTGGATGGCCTACTGTTCCTGTATTTCTATGTTCCTAACCTTTCCGTGTGAGGGGCCCATTTTGAATTTTTTCTCACTCAAAGCAAATTTCAGAAAGATGAGGCATTAGGAATTTATCTTGTTATAAATCAAAACAAGAAAGAAATTTTACAAACAAGCTTCAAATGAGAAAACTGGTTTATTCGCTTACTTGATGAGAATTTTGAGACCCAGCGTAACCAGAAGCCAATGTAGGTCAGGATGCACAGGGAATGGTGGGTGAATGGGACTTGCACAAATTAGTCCTTAGACGGTGAAAGGCACTGTAATGCAAGTTCTTTATTTTTTATGATTTATCTCTTCTTCTGCTCTGAAATCTGGACAAACCTAACACTAGGCTTGAATCCAAGTGCACTGGTATATCAATTCTTTAAGAGCTTTGAAAGTGGAATGAAACTCCAGCTGCAACATGGTCATACCTTGTGCTAATGCCCTATGACTATTGCCAAGTTCAGCACTTAAACTAACTGGCTATAGTGAGTCTTTAAGGCCGATTTATTAAGATTGTTGACCTACACCTGACAGCCCAGACTGATGGTCAGTGAGCATCAATGGGGATTAAGCAGTTGAAGGATTGAACCATCATTGGCATTTCTGTGTGAGTACTTTCCATGAGGAAATGGAGAGCAAGCCCAAAGGAACTCCCAGGATCTCGAATCTGGCAATTCCAGGCTGCAGTCCCACAATCTCTTTTGATTGCAAGATAAAGGCGCAACTCATTCACAAATCACTGACAAAAGAGAAAAAACACAGCAGTAATTTGGATGCAACTCTACAAATTTCCTGCCATTCTGAAACTGGAATTTTAATTCAGTGCTTGTTGATGACAGGACATTGACAGAATAATCTGGGATTTGTCAGAGCAATTACTGATCAGTTTCAATTCATTCCTGGCAGATAAACATCGGCAGGCAAATATTCCCTCGCAGTCTCTTTCCACTCCCACCCTGGCAGACAAACACTCCCTTACAGCCTTCCCCAACCACCGTCAGACAGACCCTCCTTTCAGTGTCTTGAGCCCCAGCCTTCCCCCTCCCTCCTGACTCACCATTGCTACCGCTTCAGCACTCAGGTCTTGGGTCAAAAGCCATCAGTCAACTTCCCACTGCTCACTGCTCCACCAATCACAGGTAGTTTCTCTCCCTGCATTTGCTGCTGATTGGATGACACGTTGGGCTATCAGCAGCAAATGCAAGAGAGAACCTGCCTGTGATTGGAGAAGCAGCTCCTTACAAAATCCTTCATTTCCACTTGCAAGTATTTTGAACATCAGTTGGTAGGCTGGATGGAAACCATTGGCAGGCTGGACTCTAGCCCATTGGCCATATGTTGGACAAGCCTGTTCTACCAGCCTGCTACCAGATTTTCATGCTTATATTCATTCACCCATCTGTTCCCCATCTTTCAGCTGTTCACACACTCTCCTAAGATTTTGGTTATGTCTTTTGCTTCCTGCTTTATTTCACTGTGCTTCCAATTATCTCCTATGTATATCACTGCCATTTAACCATTATAACACGTTACAAGTCATTCTATTTCTCTTTTTCACCTCTTCCTTGTGTTTTCCCCAATTCACTTCCTTTATAAATTCAATTAATCAGAAATTTGGGGAAACCATGCAGACGCTACGACAACGGATGAATGAACACCGCTCGACAATCACCAGGCAAGACTGTTCTCTTCCTGTTGGGGAGCACTTCAGCGGTCACGGGCATTCGGCCTCTGATATTCGGGTAAGCATTCTCCAAGGCAGCCTTCACAACACACGACAGCGCAGAGTCGCTGAGCAGAGACTGATAGCCAGGTTCCGCACACATGAGGACGGCCTCAACCGGGATCTTGGGTTCATGTCACACTATCTGTAACTCCCACAACTTGCCTGGACTTGCAAAGTCTCACTGGCTGTCCTGTCTGGAGACAATACACATCTCTTTAACCTGTGCTAATGCTCTCTTCACTCACATTGTCTGTACCTTTAAAACTTGATTAGCTGTAAAGACTCTCATTCCAATCATTATTCATTATTCTGTTAATTGAGTTTGTGTCTTTATATGCCCTGTTTGTGAACAGAACTCCCACACACCTGACGAAGGAGCAGCGCTCCGAAAGCTAGTGACGTTTGCTACCAAATAAACCTATTGGACTTTAACCTGGTGTTGTTAGACTCCTTACCAAACAAAAGCAACATACTTGGAGCTTTGGATATGCATAACACTGACCTTCCATTCACATGGACGTTACTGAACCTTACCTGTGTTTCCTGCACTTGGTGGCCGCTGTGTTACTCCAGGAGACATACTGTTCCTCTGCAGAGAAGGATGACCCAGTGACATTAGGTTGTGATTGCCCAGTGAGCTGCCTGGGCTACTGTATACCAGACTGTTTTGGTTGGACACTGGGATGGAAACTGGCATCTCAAAGTTAGGTGGTGGAACAGCCTATACAACAGGAAAGAGCATAAAAAAATACCAAAATAGGAAGGAATAGTCAATGTTACACAAATAAGCCTGAATTCAGCTCTGAGTTCATACCAGTGCAGCGATGGTTTGACTTTGCAGGACATTTCAATCAGTAGCTTTTTTTTCACTGCAGAATTTTGTACAATCCATTTTGTACAGATTAGAAAGTAATTTTATCCCGATAAAAGGAAAGCATTAATGAAAATGTAATACATAACTGTCATAAGATGCTTTCAAAAGTGATAGAACATTTTGAACAAGGAAAACTAGTCAAAGTAACTGAACAATTGGAATGAACTTCACAAAAAAAGTAAATTCTGTATTGTTAAACATTTTCATTTTATGTTATGAGGCAAAAAAATTTAAAGTGACCATTTATTATTCATTCATAGGATATGGAAATTATTGGCAAGGCCAGCATTTACTGTCTATCCTGGAAGACCCTTCAGAAGGTGGGAGTGAGTCATTTTCTTGACTGCTGCAGTCTGTTTGTGAAGTTACTTCCATCAGTACGGTTATGGATGGAGTTCCAGGATTCTGGT
This sequence comes from Mustelus asterias, assembly GCF_964213995.1. NCBI lineage: Eukaryota > Metazoa > Chordata > Chondrichthyes > Carcharhiniformes > Triakidae > Mustelus > Mustelus asterias. The sequence continues at coordinate 100,442,260 of NC_135806.1, read as the reverse complement.
CTAGTGTTGATGAAGGAACAACAATACATTTCCAAGTCAGTGTGGTGGGTGACTTGAAGGGAAACGTGGAGGGGGTGGTGTTCCCATGCATCTGCTGCCTTGATTTTCTTGGAGGTGGCAGTCCCAGATCTTGTCGATGAAGCCTTTGCAAGTTGCTGCAAAGTATTTTGTAGATGGTACATACTATATTCATGGAGCACCAGCATTGGAGTGAGGGAATGCTTTCGTGTTAACAGAGAGGGTAGTCTGGTTTATGTAGTGTACATGGATTTCCAAAAGGTATTTAATAAAATGCCATGCAACAGGTTTGCTAGCAATGCTGAATTATGTACATGGAATAAGAGGGGCAATGGCTGCATGAATACAATGTTCGCTGAGTGACCCCAAGCAGAAAAAGAATAGTTGTTTCCAGAATCGGACAACTGGGTTCTGCTGAGATCTGTATTAGGACCTCTACTTTTCCTGATATCTTTTGATGTCTGAGGCTTGAATGTACAGAATAGTGGGGACGATTTTCAGCTGCATCTGGTTACGCAGGTGGAAAATCCAGGTGGAGTCTGTAAATGCAGTCTCTCCAGAGATCGTGTTTCTCGATTTTCCCTGTCCTTCACCACAAAGGGAGAGAACCTCATTTTAATGGATTCTAATAAATTTGAATATCATTATGCAACTCCCCGCCACATGACCCCCCCACCCACCTGAATATTCAAATCTCACCAACGTGACATCAAGTTGGTGAGGTTTACAACAGCTTTTTGTAAATGAGATTCAGTCGAGGGATCTCCTTTGGGGTGCAAAGGTAAGCATAACCCCGGGGGGGGCATGTTCGGGCATGTGCTTAAGTGATGACTGATAGCATTGTCATCAACCTTTTCCGTCACTTTGCTGAAGACTGAGAATAGGTTTGATGGGAGAGTAATTGACTGGATTGGATTGGTCCTGCTTTTTGCAGACAGGACACACCTGAGCAATTTGAACTTGGAAGTTTCTCTAACGTTTGATGTTCCATTGAACAAGACTGGTATTAAAGGTGTTAAAACAATACCAATGAAAATGCCTGGCCATGGGAACTCCCACTGCATTGTCATTTTGACATGTTGTTCTGATGGCAAAAAACTGAGGTCATTACTGATCTTGAAAAAAAAGGCAAAAAGCGTTGAGATTCCACATGGAACTTTTGTTCACATTCATCCTAAGGGATGGAGGAATGAAGAAAGGGTGCAACAAAGATGGAGGAAGTGTGGTCAAAGCATTTGTGACCTTCCACAAAATGAACCATATTAGCATGCACAAATGACTGAGGCCACAAAGGTAGGGGTGTGTGTCCGCATGCGCATGTGACAATTGTGAAGGCATTCAAGAATTGGAATATCAGCAATGCCTGAGATGGCAGTAAAGGTGACGTACTATTTGAAGAACATGACAGTTCATATAACACCAGCGATAATGAATGTGATGGCAGTGAAGAAGAATTTTGGAGCATAAATTTTGTGCTGCAATTTTTTTGTTTCTGTAATGGTAAATGTAAGTATTAAGTATCTACATGCTCTGAAATATTTTTTCCTCAATATTTATTTTTAAAATCCTGGTGCGTCTTATAGTCCGGCAACTGTGGCTGCTGTCAGTAGCGTAGGCAAACATTTTCTTTGTGAGCGGGCCAAGGGACTTTCATGTTGTTTTATGGTATTCTTGAGACATCAAGCTATTAAAGACATTCATGGCGCATTTGTACTTTCACTGATGCTATAGCAAAAATGAAGTAGTTTTCACATCATGGACAACAATAAAGCAGTTCTAAATCTGTATGATATTACTTTTCTCTAATAAATGTCAAAAAACAACTTGAAATCTCACAACTGCCAAACCACAGTGTTACGCAATGCCCAAACTCCCATCACGCACCCAGCAGCAGCCCCTAGCTTCCAGGTCACATGCCTAGCATTCACATGCTGCACCTCACCATCACACACCTTCCATTGATGTCAGCCTCAACCCAGCTCTTGCAGCCTCCACATTCCTCCAAATTTTCAGTTATGGATGGCACATTGCCCAAATGTGGAGATGCCGGCGTTGACTGGGGTAAACACAGTAAGAGTTTTAACAACACCAGGTTAAAGTCCAACAGGTTTATTTGGTAGCAAATGTCATTAGCTTTCGGAGCGCTGCTCCTTCGTCTGTATTAACCTGTGCTTAATGCTCCCTCCACTCACATTGTCTGTATCTTTAAGACCTGGTTGGCTGTAGAGATTCGCATTCTAATCAGTATTCTGTAACTTGATTTTATGTCTCTGTATGCCCTGTTTGAGAGCAGATATCCACTCCATCTGACGAAGGAGCAGCGCTCCGAAAGCTAATGGCATTTGCTACCAAATAAACCTGTTGAACTTTAACCTGTTGTTAAAACTCTTACGACATTGCCCAAACACAGTGCAACAAAATCAATGAGATTCTTTCCTCTCTCTTGCAGGACAAATGGTCAGCAGAGAACCGGTGGGCAGCAGGCATCAACCGAGCCCGAAGGAGGAATCAGTGCCCTGCAACATGGGCTGGTTGCAACCAAACCCACAGCATCTGACATTGCCAAGGCCATTCAAAATGATGGTATATCATTGTCTTGTGTGTCTTCTCAACTCCCTCCTCTTGTTATCTGGCATGATGAGCAAGCTAGAGGTCGTATAACTATGGACCCCTTTCCAAGATGCTCTCTGACACCCATCAGGTGCAAAGGGATTCTGGAGGGATAATCGCTGCCTCCCCCTCTTTCCAGGATAGCCTCTGAATTCCTGGAGGCAATGGCTGTTTGATCATGGTAATAATGTTATGGACAATCAATGCAGCAGTCCATTACAAAATTTGAAAGCTGCTCCATTGTGTACTGGACAATGTGCTGCTGAATGTCTGTTCAGTTGGGTATAGTAAGAAGTCTCACAACACCAGGTTAAAGTCCAACAGGTTTATTTTGTAGCACGAGCTTTCGGAGCGCCGCTCCTTCATCAGGTGTGGAGCAGCACTCTGAAAGCTCGTACTACCAAATAAACCTGTTGGACTTTAACCTGGTGTTGAGAGACTTCTTACTGTGCCTACCCCAGTCCAACGCCGGCAACTACACATCACAGTTGGGTATGGTCAGTGCGAAGGCCTACATTAGACATTCACAGACGAAGATTCTGAAATAAACATCAAATCAGCCGGAATAGCTGTTTGATATCATGATAACAGCATTCTTAATGCGCTGGGTGCATGGACAGCATGCTAGTGCTGGAGCCCTTGCAACAGGCACCATGAGGGTCTGTGCCAGAAGTGGTTAGAAGCAGCTGTAATGCTATTCTCTTGCTCCAAGGCTTCAAGCCCAGTGGCGCTTCGAAGTCCAATATTTTAAGAAGTTACCAGTCACACTTTATTGTTTACTTTTAAGTTAATTTAATTGATAACCTTTTTTACTTTGACCCAACCTTAATAACTTAACTTCATTTAAATGCAATAATGCAAGTCTTTTGCTCGTTAACATGCATTTAAAATGATTCAATACCATCTCAATGACTTTCCACACAAATGTGCTATGGAAATTTCGCAACATATCTTTTACAAGCAGGGCTGTTGCAAACATACTCAATTTATTTTGGCTGTGTTACTGTTATTTTTGATGGGAAGTTTTGGATTAGAGGCTGTGCCTAAAGTTCATTCAGGGTACCCACATTAAGTCAGGTCTTCAATAGCTCTTTGTTTTTATTTTCTGACCATGGCTTCTCTGGGATCCACCATTTCAACTTTCCTTAGTAATGTCCTTCCCACCCTTATTTTGTGGTCTACTGGGTGAGGCGATTTGAAATGGTGACACTACACCATGCATGTGTGGGCTTTTAGCAGGCTGTCATTTTGCTGGTGCCATCCTTCCTGTAAGATGACGCCATCTAATACTTGAATCTGGACGCCCTGCACTTTTTAACCACACTGACCACAGTATGAACTGTCACAAGCTGAAGCTGGAGACAGCAATATTCATTTTATTTATTTTGTGAAACTCTTCCAATATTTTTTTTCTCAAATTGAAATATTTACTTATATACCATGGCCTATATTGACTTACAGGACAAAAAACAAATTTAAAATGTTTAGAGTAACAGTTGTAATCACATTGCTGTGTTAGGAGAGAAAAAACTATTGTATTTACATTCATAATAACAAGCATAGTTTAAAAACAAAGGAAAAAATTAAGCCCAACTTAGCAGACCACACAATATTATAAAGGTGATCACTATGGCGAGCTTATTATTCATGCAACAGTAAGCACATGCAGAAGTTATGTTATTTCTCTCAGTTTTCTGGCTAGGCATATGAATGACTATGAGTATTGAGGTTTTGGTTTAGTTGTCAACGAAATAGCTTAGTGTTAAGGCAGGAATATAAAATGTTTTTGACGGGACGCAAAGCAATTTTTGTAATCCTGTTAAATCACCCCAGCACACAATGTGTTTGAATTTCATCAACAGGATTCCATGCAAACTGACTCTCTACAGCAAGCAGTTAGCTTTAACCCTTTGAGTACAGATATCAGGTTTAATTTTTTAACATAAATGTTGCATTTTGAAGTAATATTTGCATTATTTTTAATATTAAAAGGCATAGAATTGTGTTTAATAATGAACAAATATGATAGATGTTTCTATAAGAAAATCTTTATTAGTTTATCCAAATTGTCTTTTGATAGGCTTTTAAAACTTTATATAGCTGACAGTCATTGATGTGATATTGCATGCATGTCGTGCGTATATTATGCAGCAAGATATATCTTCACATAAAAATGCATTTATGCCTATGTGCGTATTTACAAAGTTGCTGCATGAAACATCTATTCTTCCTATTAATTGAACAAACACTTAGTAAATAAATCCATGTGGTTAATAGGATGAGAATAAATGTAAAATATATCCTAACGTTTGGTATTTGTAACCCTGACAACAACTTCCTCACATGCATAATAATAATGACCAGGTGGGTGGTGAACAAAGACAGGGAAGTACGTTGAGTAACCAACACTGCCTTTTCATCAAGGGTACCTGGGTTTGAATCTAGGTCAGAAATATAGAAAAAAGTTTTTCTACAATGGATATTAAAGATCCTGAGTAAATGAAGCAGTGTCAAACTGATCTGAAGTGAATGTTAGTACAGTATGGCATCACAAGGAGGTTTGGCACACTCAGCCTTACACTGGTTATATCATTAATATACGTCAGAAGGACATGGAGTAGGTGAGTGAAACAGACATATTGGGGTACACGTGTTTGCATTGCAAAATTGGCATACTGCTTGAGTACTGGAGCAGGAGGGCACTACCAAATCCTATCTGTGCCATATTTGACCAGTGATTATTGTTGCAATCATCGAGCGAAAGGAAGGTTGAGATGAAAACAGTTCTATTACGTGTTGCTTTTTATTTTGGATGAACAGATACAAATCATTGAGAAAAGAACTTGAGTTACATAATGAAGGCAGAAATTGTCAACTTTTGGTGGAGGGAACATTAATCGCTATTCTGTTAAGTGTAATTTCTACAGTTGCAATGTGGTTGCATGCGATTCAGTGACATTTTATAACAAAAATCCTATCTTCACAACAAAATCACAGGTCTGTCAACAGATCAAAATGACATGTGGCAAATTTATAGGATCTTAAAATCAATGGATTACTGTGAAAAATGACTGTTTTTCTTAAATTATTAAGAATACTGGTTTATGAAGGGTCGTGTGTATTAGCATATATGAAGGAGACAGTATGGATATGTTTCAATATTTTTTAAAAAATGACTGAGAAAGTTATCAGTATTTGTCTTAAATCTTTTCACTCAAACATCCTGTTTGAAAAAATGTAAGACATTGATACTAACATATGTTGGTAGTGAATGCTCTCTTAGGAAGGGATGGCTATTAACAGATCAGTATTTTCTGAATTATACACAGAAAACACGGTTCCATACCTGTAATCTCTTCTGTGGTTTTAGTAAAAGCCTTATTTATTCTTACTTGGTTCATTTAGAGTTGTACAATGAATTCAAAGGTTTTGCAGATAGACTTCCTGTTGTAGACTATGTTGCAGCCAATTTGCTGTTAATTTTAGACTCTCAGTTCTTCTATTTAACATTTCAGTCAATCACATGCGAATGAGCAATTCAGAAAGCACCTAAAAGCTGCTTTAAAGGGATGACAACTAGCTGCTTTAAATGGACTGCAAGTTTCAAAATAATTTAGAATCTGGCAATAATTTCACACTATTGTGACTGTACGAGAGCTATTTTCTTAAAAAAATGTTTTTATTTACTAGAAACAAAAATGGAATTATCATCTGAATTATGTATATTGGCGGATAAAATAATAATAAGGAATAAGATAATAAATAAGGGTTTATTTTGTCCTATTGGAAGGTGCCTTGTTTGTAAACTACATGTAAATCTGCCTGAAATGCAATTTAATATGAAAGAAACCTGCACTGAAAGGGTAAAGTAGATTACTGCAGCAGTCATTAGCAGAGCAGCCATCTAACTCATGGTACTTACAGGTATTTTATGATTCCTGATCATATTATCAAACTCTTCATTAATTTTTTTGTATTTTTCTTCAGTGCGTGGGGTGAGAGCGTAAGAGGAGTCAGGATCAGGGCTGTCACAGCCTTTGTTTTCTTTCTTGTTCAATGCCTGCCAGGTTCAGAGAAATATCAAAAGTAAAAATAAAGGAGGGCCCTCGTACTTACACACAATCTTTGCCTGCTGATCATTAGATCAATATCTTCATTTATTTTTCTGCACTTCTCGTCAGACTCAGGGCTGTGACCCACTGAATCGTCTGCGTCTGGGTCTGGGCTGTCACAGCCATTTAGTCCCTTCTTTCTCAACGTCTGAAATACACAATTTGCAAAGTTCAAACTTCTACACAGATCACAAGGGACACACCGGAATAAAGGATGTCTAAACTCTGAGGGACTTTGATCAAAACTGTAGTCCATTTAAGATCAAAGATGGTGAATAAATACTAAATGAAAGAAACCAAACTAACACTACTATATATGAAAGGATCCACATACATTTCATGAAAATACCAATTATCGGTTACAACTTTGGCGTGATTATATTCATAACTATTTACAATAATACAGTACAACTTTTCAGAACCCATCAATTCAACAAATTGAAACAGTGTTTTCTACCTCAAATTTATGCATCTGCCGTTTTATTGATTGTTGAGGGATTATTAGCTATTTAGCTTCAAAACTGAGCATTTTTTCTTCCATATCAATAGTTCAAGAAACTGTTTCCTGGGAATTTTAACACAATGTTATAAGCAAAATGCGCAGAAAGCAAATATTTAATATTCCTCTTTCAAAATGTATTGGGTGAAACTAATTTGTTATATTTTTGATTTTGGTTTTGTAACTTCCAAAAACTAAAAAAAAAGCTTTTGCCCGTCCTTTATACATAATTAAGCCATGAGTTTTCACATATTTAAAGTCTCTTTGTTTTCAATGAATTCTTTCATCAGGTACTTGCATCAGCAATAGAAATATTCTGTTCTCATCAATTACTATCTTATTCATTGTTATTCAAGCAATATTTATTTCACCAAGTATTTCTTGAACCACATGGAAAAATGAATAAATCATTGGAACAGAACAGGCAATATCATGCTATGCAACATTCTTCACCCAATGAATGACACCAGATTTTTTTTATTAAGACACCTGGATTTTGGTGAGAGTTTTGAAGAAATCTTGTTCCGCAGGCAAGCTTTTTTCAGTGATAATGGAAGTGGTAACAGATTTTGCTGTTGTACAAGTTTTGTCCAGTATTGAGTGACCACTGGGATGTAGCAAGTGTCTCACCTCTGCTACTGAAATGCATATTAGTTACTACCTCTGTGGTTTTATCAACTTCTTACTTTAAGATACATTTGCAAACCATGCAACTCCTATTCAACTTAAGAAATGAAATTATCTGCAGTTTGTACAGTAAATGCATTCATTTTCCATTTACATAAACAAACTCAAGCACACATACACTCAAAATAATCCTACAAATCAGCAAATAAAACTATTGCTGTAACAGTTATACGCAGAAACACTGACTCTGAAATTCCAATTGTCTCTCATGTTCCTCTGGGCAACTGCTATAACTTTGAAAAAAAACATTTAGCCAGATCAGCCCCCTTGCTCAGTGCTCTTATGGGAACATTGGTAGAGTTGGGGGGTGGGACCTGAGCAAACTCTTCCCTCTGCACTGATCTATTGGCAGAGTCGGAGGCTGCCAGAATTTATGACAGTCATGGAAAGGCAAACACTGGAGATGTGTCTAAAGTGGCATTTGGACCCAAACAGTTCAAGTGGATGATGTGTCCTTCTACTGACCCTGCAAATTCTAGCAGGGCCAGTGATGAAGAGGATCATCAGGCACAAACCGTGCAGAATTATTAAGATCATAAACCAAGAAACTTTGTGAAGACTATGTTTATTGCCATATTGAGAAAAATATATATTGAGCTCACTTCAAACTATCTGATGTCCATGAGTAATACCACATGAGTAATACCACATCATGAGTAATATATCAGGATCTTTGGCAAGATGTAATGACAAGACAACACGTAAAGGATGGCAATTTCTAGTTGTGACCACCTGATGGCCACACACTGATTTGTCAGTTTCCTTCTGTTCTTGACTGCAATGTTCTTTCAGCTGCTCTGCTAGTGTCCCCCTTTCTGACACGACCAGCTGTCCAGCAATATTCCATGGTTGACAGGTGCAAATGTCACAGCAGTGATTCCCTCAAAGAATAAATGTTACCAAAAAGCTGTTAGCAATTGGCAGTTTTTACAAAAGAGATATTGCTGGAAGTTTAAATCATCAAAGTAACAATATCACGTAAATCATGACAATATTTACCTATAACCCTTTAGCTAAACATATACTTAAAGCACATCATAAAATTATGCATCTGTGTCACTTTTATTATGGAATTCTGTACAATAATTGTGTCAAGTCTGTACAGACAAACTATATTAATTCTAAAGTGCAGGTGCAGGGATTTTACTTCATAATTTTCTAAATTTGCTTGAATTTTCCATACATTGAAGGAGCCATATTTTATCTTTGAAGGTAGATGCATGACCATTTTCAATGAACTACAATTTCAGACCACATATTTGTGAAAATAGTCCTCATGTTCCTCTCAATGAACGAAAAAAATGCAGCAGTCAATAACTTAGAGACAACTCGGCTGAGGCCAAGTTCCAGCAAGTTTCCAGTAAGTCCCTGCTAGACAAACAGCTCGGAATTCTTATGCCATCTCCCAACTGACAGGATTACATTTCCCAGGCGTTCCTGAAACACAGATACCATTTTCACAGGGTTTAGTAAGAGCTTGGACCTCGCCACCCGAGAATTCATACGGGGGCGTGGGGGAGGGCCAACTCTGGCATCAAGTGATCTGAAAGCATGCAAGTTGGCTTTGTGTTCTGTCAGAGCTCAGCATTTTACAATCTAACACGTGGCTACATTATTAGCCATCAGCAATTTTACTCATCCAAGATATCCACACCTGTCAGCAAATCTGCACCTGTTGTCTGGGGAAGATCACTTGACAACAGCCAATCAGCGCTGACGGTTCAGCTTCATGGCCATAGATGGCTCTGTGTCTGTGATGTCTCCAATAAGTATCTCTGTTAATCTCTAAAGGTCCTGATCTGCAGCTTTGTCATTTGAACATTGTCAAAAACACATTCTCCCAGTCGACCAAATATGTCATAACCTCTTGCTTCGGTAACAAAATAAGTAACAAACTAACTTTTGTCTCATTTGTTTTTCCTATTGATCAACGCATAAACACTGTTTGTCATTGCAGTTTTCAAAATACAAAACATTTTTAGACATTTGACATTCTATAAAATGTTGCTGCATTTTTTCTAAATAGGATACCGTGTGAAATGAGAGAAATGTATAGAATCGTACTATTTATAATAGAGACATGAGATTCAATTATTTAAATTTTGATCGGAAGTAGCACAGCTTCAAAGGTTCAATGTCATCAATTGGGTTTGCATTTAATCTTTTTTCAGGAAGAAAACTGTATTAAATCGCTGCCATTTCACAAAGAGACTTGGATTCATTTTGCACCCTATCACGTGATTTAGAAATTTCTAAAAGCAATTCACGCACAACGAACCACTTTGATGTGTTTTTTTGGTTGAAGAACAGCTTTTTAAATGGATTAATAATCATGGATCCTCCCCCCCATTTAAATTATAATATTGTATAATACTCAATATAAAACTGTTGCAAGTAAAGAGTATTTTTATTAAGGCTTTTAAGAAAACAGATATTTATTGCATTACTGCAGAGTTCTTCCACCTGTTTGTGAGTGACAATGCCAATGGGTGGAAAGCCTCCCCCCCCCCCTACCCCCGCCCCGCAGTGTGTGGTGGTTTGCATTTGGTTGCAGGTGGGATCTTCTGGTCCTACCGATGTCTGTGGTATTTTGCGTGGCTCACCCTTCCTGTTGCAAGGGGGTCGCCTTCAGTGGAACCGGAAGATCCCACCGGTGGGAAGGGCCAGAAATTCTCACACAACGTTTCTTGTTTCTAAGGAAAGGGTTGATGGAATTTTTTTTTATTAGCTCATAGGGTGTGAACATCACTGGCAAGGCCAGCATTTATTACCTGCTCCTAATCGTCCTTGGGGAGGTGGTGATGAGCCACCTTCTTAAACTGTTGATGTTTTCGGTGGGTGGAAAGGCCCATGGGGGCGGACAATCCATTGGGAGTCACCAATTGGCTTTCACACCTGGCCAGAAAGGTTACCATATATTTTAAGATCATTAGCGGACTTACCCACTGTATCATTCCCTCCATATTTGGATTCCCCCATGTCGGCAGGGTTTATCACAGGTGAAATTTTCCCATAATTGTTAGTGTTAGGCTCTGACTGAAAACTGGTGTGCATCTCCCCAGATGGACAGCTGAGTTTTCAGACCATGGAAATTTTCCCAAAAAAGTGTCATAACAGCATGAAAACGGGAATCCTCCATGCCGGTCTTTTCAGCGAGCTAGGTACCACAATCATCCGGCACTCTGTCCATTTTTTTGACAGCTTGGAGCTTTGTGCCCAGTACTGGGGAGAGAGTTTGGGGCGGGGGGGGGCCTAAGTATATTTCAGAGCGCTTGGGCACTATTGTGTAAGCATCTCAATCTGTCAGTGAACTGGGAGATCTCCTCACCCGCTCCCCACCACACCCTCCCCCCCACCCCCTCTCACCCCCACTCACCCCCCCCCCCCCTCCCCACCCCCTCACCCACCCATCATTGACAGCATTGTCACCCCTCCACAGTGATACAGGTTGCCGGAATTGGAGCATCAGGACCCTCCCGATAAGTTCCCCACCCCACTTCAAGACCCAGCCCTGCACGACCCCGTTGCTGTATGCCTCCACCCTGCATGACCACCCCCTTGTATAAATCCCCCCCTTGCACAACCACCCTCCACCCCACACTTGTGAGCATTTCCTTGCATAGGCCCCCCCCCCCGACATAAGTTCCATGTTATTGTGTGTAGCTCCTCCTCCTGTCATAGCCCCACCCTCATGGATGCCAGACAGGCACTGCCTGATGGGCATTCACCAGCCATGCCGCCAACCACCCAAGTGCTTCAATGGCCTCCGATTCCCCCGGCGTGACCATGGCGTTTGGTCCCCGTTACTGCAGAGCAGTAGTCATTCTCACTGGTGTGACATCTCGCCAGTCTGGTAGGATGCATCTGGGTGGGCAGAAGAAGCCACGCTGAACTATGTAAATAGGCTTCGGGCCCTTTCCGGGCACGAAGCCATTCTCGCCAGTAAAATGGGGCCAGGAAGATAGCAATCCAATTCGGGCCCGGTGCGAATCGGATTTTTGGTCTCTCACACTATCTTCCCGGCTCACCACACTGATCGGCCGGCTTCAGAGGGAAAATCCAGTATGAAATACCTGGAGGCTTTTTAATTATCATTTGGTACTTTGCTTTCTATGTAAGAATTTATAAACCAAACGTTTTTGATTTTAAACATAAAGAAAATTAAAAGTATCGTCAGGAAAAGAGAAATAATTTTCTCTGAAAGGTTAACAAATGTCACCACCATCCTGACCGCATTTAACTTTGCATAATTTCTATGTTCACCTAATAAAATGGAAGAGCAAGTCATATTAAAACGAGAGAACCCTGCTAGGAATGAAATTCCAGTGAGCTAAGAAAATGTAGGTCACCAAACAGTGCAGTAAAACATGTAGCTCAAAGAAACACTCTGATTTACTTATAAAGGTAATATCCTCCTTCCTTATGTATTATTCTTACATTGGAATAATTAGGAAATTGATACCTTTAAACAATTGGTTTTACTGCCTTCCACAGTGCCTTCAGGTCTGCTGATTGACATAAGTGACATTGAATCTATCACATCTATCTCTTTACAGCGTAGAAAACATGAAATATGGTGATGTTATAGCTAGAATTATGAGAATGCATAACTGCAGTTTGCTCAGTTAATAGCTCCCAGCCCCAAGTGAAATTCCAGTTAATTCCCAGTGGTTCATTGCCATCGTACTGAACTATGCAGGCCAAGAATTTTGCAGTTCAATCTCTTGAGTTAGCTAGTTTCAGCTATTTAATTTTGGAACCTTGGGAAAGATCGTAGCGAAGGTTTGTTGTTTCCACAGATAGCCATTTTCACCCAGAAGTCATCAGATGGAAATCTGGTGCAGAAACTTGGTTGATTTTCCACTCCTAAACTCAGTGACACTGAGTTTAATTGTAGCAATTGTATCAACAATTTGTTTATCATGCAAATCCTATATAACTCAATAATTGCAATTCTGTTCACTATGCATAAAACATAGAATCCCTACAGTGCAGAAGAGGCTATTTGGCCCATCGAGTCTGCATTGACTCTGACAGATTATTTTTCCCAGGCCCTCTCCCCCGCCCTATTCCTGGAACCCCACACATTTAACATGGCTAATCCATCTCACCGACACATCTTTGGACACTAAGGGGCAATTTAGCATGGCCAATCCACCTAACCTGCACATCTTTGGACTGTGGGAGGAAACCGGAGCACCCAGAGGAAACCCATGCAGACACGGGGAGAACGTGCAGACTCCACACAGACAGTGACCCAAGCCGGGAAACAAACCTGGGTCCCTGGCACGGTGAGGCAGCAGCGCTAACCACTGTGCCACTGTGCCAGCCAGCATGGGCTGGATTTTTGCACAACCTGATTCCAGGTTTTCTGTCCCCATTTCCAGTTCCTCAATTTTTGTCAGCGCGGAATATGGATGGGCAGCTCGCACCCTGAAGTCCTGACCAGGCCCATTGTGAAGGGAGATATCTCATAGCAACCCACAATTTTCATTGAGTTAGGATCCACAGCTTCTCCATGGCTCTGAAAATCTGGCCCTAGATCTTAAGTCTCAACAGTCGATAATTTCTTTCCATCTACACACACATATTAATTTTCTTACACACAGTAAATAGCCAAGAAATACACAAATAAACATAGAACTGACTGCTTTAATAGCTACACTGAGAAACACCTGGCCTTAAAATCACCTGGTCTCTTAATATAACCCACTAATGATGATATAAAGAATGTCTACTTCAAGAAAACAATGCTCCAGCAATATTTTTAAGGAATGAAAGAAAAAAATAGAATAAAAAACCATATAATATCTTTAAATATATCAATGCAAGTGTCAAATGACTGGGTAGGCTGATGTGCTCAGATTAAATATCTGGAATTTAGAATCTATTGATGATCATAAAACCATTGTCAATTGTTGCAAAAACCTATCTGGTTCACTAATGTCCTTTAGTGAAGGAAATCTGCCATCCTTATCTGGTCTGGCCTACATGCGACTCCATAGCCACAACAATGTGGCTGACTCTCAACTGCCCTCTGAAATGGCCTAGCACCCAGTTAAAGGGCAACTAAGGGTGGGCAATAAATGTTGCCCAGCCAGCGATGCCCATGTCCCACAAATGAATAAAAAAATGGGCTAACACTACCAATCTAATTTTACACAGTGGTATTTTCCACACACCATAACCAGCTAATATAGACATTTGGCAATGCTTGTTAATGAACTATCAATGCTTTCCTCTTCTTTTCTCTGTTCGGTGATTCTGTTTAATGACACCACCAAGCCAAATCTCTGTTTGATGTGGGTAAACTGCAGATGTGAAGCCCCACTGTAGCTCCCCATGTGCGCTGGTGTATCCACACACAGCAACATCATAAAAACAGCTTCATATAATACATAAAATAGTCAAACTCAGGAAGTACAGTTTATAATCAGTTATATGATATGCTTGAATAGGGTAATTCTACTTGGAGATTTTTAGTTTTGGAAAATTAAGCTCCAAATATTACTTGTTCAAATAGAATCTCGCTCAAAATCATAATTATTAATTTGCAATTAGCAAATGCAACTGCAGAACATATAACAAAATATTGGATGGCTGGAAAAATAACGAAGTGGAGATGCCGGCGTTGGACTGGGGTAAACACAGTAAGAAGTCTCACAACACCAGGTTAAAGTCCAACAGGTTTATTTGGTAGCAAACGCCACTAGCTTTTGGAGCGCTGCTCCTTCATCAGGTGAGTGGGAGTTCTGTTCACAAACAGCGCATATAAAGACACAAACTCAATTTACAAAATAATGATTGGAATGCGAGTCTTTACAGTTAATCAAGTCTTAAAGGCACAGACAATGTCTCCACTCACATTGTCTGTACCTTTAAGACTTGATTACCTGTAAAGACTCACGTTCCAATCATTATTCTGTAAATTGAGTTAGTGTCTTTATATGCCCTGTTTGTGAACAGAACTCCCACTCACCTGATGAAGGGGCAGCAAGTGCTCCAAAAGCTAGTGGCGTTTGCTACCAAATAAACCTGTTGGACTTTAACCTGGTGTTGTGAGACTTCTTACTAGAAAACTAACAACAGTATGGATAGGAATTTGGGATTTCACATGGTTGGGAAAAAAACTCACAAGTAAATTATAAGCAAAGTAAATGATCATCATAAACAATGCGCCCGATCGGGACTAAGTGCCCATGCCAGTGGGAAAAGGGGAATGTTTTCCGCTGTTGATGGCAGCGTCTGTCAGTTGGGATTCACCCACCTGAAAACGCTAATAGGCTCATTTTGAACAACCTGCTGGCCAGCCCCACTGTTCCAAGACTGGGCACCATTTTTAAATGGCTCCCTGATCTCTGCGCTTGGAGACAGCCCCCCTCCCCACAAAAAAAAGAAATGGTGCCCCCCCCACACTGACCAGGGGAGAACCACCAACCACTCATCAAAGAGGGGCATCCTCTCCTCACACACAAATAAAGGGTAACACACCCAACACCACGCAGGCATGAGTGACCTATCCCAACCCCACCCCCCCCAATCAGCCCCTTCCCCATAAGACACCCCACTCAACCCGTTCCCCAAAGACTCCATTCGGCCTCCTTTCCCTCCCTCTTTCGACCCCCCACCTCAGACACCCCCCCCCCCCCCCCCCCCCCCGCAGGCCCCACTCTGGCTCCCTTCCCCCTCAGAGCTCCCCACGCAGCTCCCCTTCACTCTCAGACCTTTCACTCAACCCCCTTCCCCCCTCCGACCCCTCACTCAGGCTCCTTACCTTCAGACACCCTACTCAGGCTCGCTTCCCTCTCAGTCCCTCTACTCAGGTCCCCTTCCCCCTCAGATCCTCCACTCATAGAAAAAATCATAGAAACCCTACAGTACAGAAAGAGGCCATTCGGTCCATCGAGTCTGCACCAACCACAATCCCACCCAGGCCCTACCCCCATATCCCTACATATTTACCCACTAATCCCTCTAACCTACGCATCTCAGGACACTAAGGGCAATTTTTCTTTTAGCATGGCCAATCAACCTAACCCGCACATCTTTGGACTGTGGGAGGAAACCGGAGCACCCGGAGGAAACCCACGCAGACACGAGGAGAATGTGCAAACTCCACACAGACAGTGACCCAAGCCGGGAATCGAACCCAGGTCCCTGGAGCTGTGAAGCAGCGGTGCTAACCACTGTGCTACCGTGCCTCCACTCAGGCCTCCCACTCCTACAGCACCCATTAGGTCACATGCTTTGGCTGTGCCCATGGTGCACTGTCCCCTGACACCTTGGCACTGACACCCTGGCCTGGAACCTTGGAGCTTGAGGGGGCTCAAGGAGCTAGGTCCAGTGGCCATTTGCCCCTCTGCTGCTGCCAGGCTGCAGAGAAAGGGTCCATCGGAGATCGGGTGGGCTCAGGCTGGGGTAAGGGTTGACCTCACCACTCTCCAAAGTCCAATGATGTGCATGTTAGGTTGATTGGCCATGGTAAATTGCCTTTTAGTGTCAGGGGGACTAGCAGGGTAAATACATGGGGTGAAGAGGATAGGGCCTGGATGGGATTGTTGTCAGTGCAGGCTCAATGGGCCGAATGGTTTCCTTCTGCACTGTAAGGATTCTATGATTCTCTCGCCGGGATCGGGGTGTTGTGGCTGGATTGCCCTTTCTAGTCTTGATGTGGAGATGCCGGCGTTGGACTGGGATAAACACAGTAAGGAGTCTAACAACACCAGGTTAAAGTCCAACAGGTTTATTTGGTAGCAAACCAAATAAACCTGTTGGACTTTAACCTGGTGTTGTTAGACTCCTTACTTTCTAGTCTTGGCAGACATGAAGATCACCCCTGGCATTGTGATTTCAGGAAGCCGTGTGATCAACATCTGATTTCCTGCCTGCCAGCTGTGCAAATTTTCAAGTGGCCATTTCACTTTAATCTCCATGCCCCTCAGTCACCTGGCAGGATTTTAAAACATTGCAGCGCACAATTCTGCAGCAGAGATTTTCCTTTCTCCCTGTCAGAAGCTGCAGGTGTGATCTGATCCCTTTGGAGTCCTCTGACAGAGAGAAGATGTCAATTTCATCTGAGAGTGGGGGTTTCCATTTTGCACAGCTGTACACTGAGCCCCAATGTATGCACACAGCTTTGATTTGAAGTCGCTGAGGCTTCCTAAGGAGCTGAATTCTTTGAAACTCTCTCGATTCCAATGGAACCATTTGATCTTTAACAAATTCAAAGAGCAGTACCTTGAAAAAGGCTTCCATTAACAACTCAATGGAGTTCTACCATCCTCCAGCCACCTGTGTTTATTTTCAATTTCCCTTCATGCTTGAATGCACCTCAAGTACTCCATTGATCCTGACCACAATGTTGACAGAGTCTAAGCCTAGTGTCATTCCCGCTGGTGGGCCATGTGAATGGCGGGAGGCTGGCGAATGACCGGTCAAACCCACTAATAATAATCAAATTAGCGGATTTGCATAATATTCGGGTTATCTCCGAACTGTGAAGTTCAATACTACACTTCCGAATATTAGAAACCAATTATCGATTTGAAGTTTATTTATTTGTGTCACAGGTAGGCTTACATTAACACTGCAATGAAATTACTGTGAGAATTTAGCATGGCCAATGCACCTAACCAGCACGCCTTTGGACTGTGCGAGGAAACTAGAGCACCCAGAGGAAACCCACGCAGACAGGGGAAGAATGTGCAGTCTCCACACAGACAGTGATCCAAGCCAGGAATTGAATCTGGGTCTCTGGTGCTATGATGCTAACCACTGGGCCACCATGCAGTTTCTAATTCTTGTACAGTATACTGTAGCAGATAATATCAAACTAAGGATTATTTCCTTTTTATCTTATTAACTTTATGGCATCTTAGAATTTCAGATAATATAGAATATTTTGGACCTAAAGGAAAGTATTATGAAATCCCTAAGAAAAACAGACAAGAGGGGCAAATCATAGTCCAAAAGATAACACAGAAACTAGACATTATATTTCTAACTAATTTCTCTAACCTTTCAAAATACAAACAATAATTTAAAGGTCTCATTGTTTTAGATGTTGGCTTTCTTCATTGTTCTTTCATCCCTGAAATTAAACTATTGCACAGACTTAAATTACACAATTTAGCTTAAAATTAAGCAATTCCTTTTTTTCCTCAAGCACGTGGACGTAGAAACCTCTGAGTTACCAATCACCGAATGTGCTTTATTACGTTTCTTTCATAGCTAATGAGTCCAGTTAATTTGTCAAACTATCTATTTAAAAAACACAATCTCAAGCCTGCTGCCTCCAACAATGAATGACTTGAGTTTCTCTCTGTTTTTATAGACATACATTTTCCTCCTCTCTTTCCTGCCTAATATGAGGCAGCCCACCGCTCCAGGCTGTTTCCGTAACTAAATCCCTTTACGCACAGACTGGTCATTAGCCTGACTCACAACTCCCCACCAGGAGAACTTTGGATATGATGGGAGGTTGCCATTCTGCTTTCATCAGACATGGGCATTTTGCTGGATGTCAACCTAGTATTCAGTGACCTAAAACCTTGTGACTCGAGACAGCAATACTTCCACTGAGCTAAGGTTCATTCCTGTATACATATATGCTGATTATAAAACAATTAAACTGAAGCCATCAAGCAGTCTGATGCAGTTACAATAATTGTGCTTCTCCACCAGGAAACATTCTTCTTTGGGTTATATTTATCCCAGGAGCATTGCCACTGTTGTCACACTGACCATATAGGGGATAAACATAATGGGGATTTTTTACTTGAGAAGTTGGGTTTGAATTTTAATCAAGGCTCACAGAACCTCTGGGTAGAGCATGATGGGGGAAATCCAGAACTAGGGGATCATAGTTTGAGCATAAGGAGTAAACTTTTTAGAACTGAGGTGAGGAGAAATTTCTTCACTCAGAGGGTGGTGAATATGTGAAATTCACTGCCACAGAAAGTAGTTGAGACCAAAACTGAGTTGAGGAGGAACTTCTTCACACGAAGGGTTGTGAATCTGTGGAATTTCCGGCTCAGTGAAGCAGTTGAGGCTACCTCATTGAATGTTTTTAAGGCAAGGATAGATACATTTTTGAACAGTAAAGGAATTAAGGGTTATGGTGAGCAGGCGGGTAAGTGGAGCAGAATCCACAAAAAGATCAGCCATGATCTTATTGAATGGCGGAGCAGGCTCGAGGGGCCAGATGGCCTACTCCTGCTCCTAGTTCTTATGTTCTTAAAACATTGTCTGATTTCAAGTAGAAATTAGATATAGCTCGACAGGGGCAAAAGGGATCAAGGGATAAGGAGGGAAGGGGGTGGGGGGGGAAATCAGGATATTGAATATGATCAGCCTTGATCATAATGAATGGCAGAGCAGGCTTGAAGGGCCAAATGGCCTCCTCCTGTTTCTAGTTTCTATGTTTCTAAGTGTACAGGACTTTAGCCTCATGGAGTCATTTATATTTTGAATTTTCCTTCCCACCAAATGAGTGGCTGCAAAACAAATAGCAGTTATCTATTTGCTGATTTGTATCAGTGCATATTTACAAAGATAAAATATAGATGCTTCTGCATCTTTGCTCATAATTTTTGCCATCATATCAGATAATGTTAATAATCTAAATGATTCTACGCACTCAACACCATCTTCTTTCACTGTCCCCAAGCATAGCAATTTTCATTTAACAGTATTGGCCTAAAAACAGGAAAAAGAAATGTTGAAATATAATGTACTTGGAAAAATGCAAACAAGAAAATAAAGCACAGAGCAACTGAAAAAAGAAAAAACTTGTTTGATGTGTTGTCCTAAACAAGAAGAATTTTGCTCCTTCTCATTCTTTCCCTCTGAGCTCTGGTTCCAATAAAACAACTGCTTTGTATTTTTCTCACTTGGCTCCCCCTTGTCAGGCAGTGCTCAGTGCCAAGCTGAATGCAGACATGGTGTTCTACATCCACATCATCTGTATCTTTCAGTTCAAGATTTGTAGTTGCAAGTATTGGTTGCATGCTTGGCCCTAAATATCATCCCCTGCTATCTGAATGTAAGCCAAATTCTGCAGATGCTGGAAACCTGAAATAAAAACAGAAAATGCTGGGGAAACTCAGCAGGTCTGGCAGCACCTGTGGAGGGAGAAACAGAGTTAACGCTTCACGTCTGTATGACTCTGCTTCATAGTTAAAGAGAGGGAGAAATACGATGGATTTTATACTGCATCAGAGGGCATGGAATAGATAAAAGGTCAGTGATAGGTAGATGCTGGGAAGAGATTGCAAAAAGATGTGTAGGGCACGAGACAGAAGAAGCATTAATGACAGTGTGAAGGACTATCGAGGGTGCTGGTAGTGGCATAAAGGTAAAATAGCAGAATGTGTTATTAGGAGAGCAAGGAGTGCTCAGTGAAAGTAAAACTTAACAAGAAGTGACAGACGGCTCAGTGGGGGGAGGGGGAGGGGAGGGTTTGTGTTGGGACAAAAATGATGTAGGAGAAAGATTACAGTCTAAAGTTGTTGATCTCAATGTTGAGTTCAGAGACCTGTATCATGTCGAATTGGTTTGCTGTGGGCTTCACTGGAACTTGTGAAGGCCAAAGGTGGACACGTGGACAGGAGAGCAAGATTGAGAGTTGAAATGGTAAGCACCAGAAGGCTAGGATCATGCTTGCGGACTGAGTGAAGGTGTTCCGCAAAGTGGTCACTCAGTCTATGTTTAATCTCCCCAGTATAGAGGACAGGTTCCTCCCCCTCCTCCACTGGGCCATGCGTCACTTCTTAAGTTTTGATTTCACTGAGCACTGACCTTTGTTCTCCTATTAACACATTCTGCTTTCTTACTTTCTGCCACTATCAGCACCTTCTATAGTCCTTCACACTGCCATTAACGCTGCTGCTGTCTCGTGTCCTACAGATCTTTGTTGCAATCTCTCCTAGCTCCCATGTATCACTGACCTTCCATACTCCTCCAGTTACTCTTACACTATGTATAAATAATCCTCACTTTTCTCCCTCTCATTAGCTTTGAAGAGGAGTCATACAGACTTGAAACGTTATGTTTTTTTCTCTGCAAATGCTGCCAGACCTGCTGAATTTCTCTAGCATCTTCTTTTTTATTCTTGCCATCTGAAGCCATCACTGGCCTTTTGTGGCAAATACTTCAAGGCTTCAATAGCGAATGTTGTTCCTCTGTTTAAGAAGGGTAGCAAGAATAATCCAGGTAATTACAGGCCGGTGAGCATTACGTCAGTGGTAGGAAATTTATTGGAGAGGATTCTTCGAGACAGGATTTATTCCCACTTGGAAATAAGTAGATGTATTAGCAAGAGGCAACATGGTTTTGTGAAGAGGAGGTCATGTTTCACTAACTTCATCGAGTTTTTCGAGGAAGTGACGAAGAGGATTGATGAGGGTAGAGCAGTGGATGTTGTCTACATGGACTTCAGTAAGGCCTTTGACAAGGTCCCTCATGGCAGACTGGTGCAGAAGGTGAAGTCGCATGGGATCAGAGGTGAGCTGGCGAGGTGGATACAGAACTGGCTTGGTCAAAGAAGACAGAGGGTAGCAGTGGAAGGGTGCATTTCTGAATGGAGGGCTGTGACAAGTGGCGTTCCTCAGGGATCAGTGCTGGGACCGTTGCTGTTTGTAATATATATAAATGATTTGGACAAAAATGTAACTGATTTAATTAGTAAGTTTGCGGACGACACAAAGGTCGGTAGATTTGCAGATTGCGATGAGGACCATCAGAGGATACAGCAGGATATAGATCAGTTGGAGGCTTGGGTGGAGAGATGGCAGATGGAGTTTAATCTGGACAAATGTGAGATAATGCATTTTGGAAAGTCTAATACAGATAGGAAAATATACAGTAAATGGCAGAACCCTTAAAAGTATTGATAGGCAAAGGGATCTGGGTGTACAGGTACACAGGTCACTGAAAGTGGCAACACAGGTGGAGAAGGTAGGTCAAGAAGGCATATGGCATGCTTGCCTTCATCGGCCGGGGCATTGAGTTTAAAAATTGGCAAGTCATGTTGCAGCTTTATAGAACCTTAGTTAGGCCGCACTTTGAATATAGTGTTCAATTCTGGTCGCCACACTATCAGAAAGATGTGGAGGCTTTAGAGAGGGTACAGAAAAGATTTGCCAGGATGTTGCCTGGCATGGAGGGCATTAGCTATGAGGAGAGGTTGGGGAAATTGGTTTGTTCTCACTAGAACGACGGAGGTTGAGGGGCAACCTGATAGAAGTCTACCAGATTATGAGGGGCATGGACAGAGTGGATATTCAGAAGTTTTTTCCTAGGGTGGAAGAGTTAATTACTAGGGAGCATAGGTTTAAGGTGCAAGGGGCAAGGTTTAAAAGAGCTGTATGAGGCAAGTTTTTTTTACACACAAAGGATGGTGGGTGCCTGGAACTTGCTGACGGGGGAGGTAGTGGAAGCAGATACGATAGTGAGTTTTGAGGGGCATATGGACAAAAACATGAATAGGATGGGAATAGAGGGATATGGTCCCCGGAAGGGTAGGGGGTTTTAGTTTAGTCCGGCAGCATGGTCGGTGCAGGCTTGGAGGGCCGAAGGGCCTGTTCCTGTTCTGTAATTTTCTTTGTTGAATGTCCTGATTTGGGACAACCAAATTGACACACTGCAACTTGCTGATCCTTTGTACGTTACACTACTTAGCCTGCTTTTTGCACATATTCCTTCATTTTTCAGGTATTCTTTGTGCATGCTGCAAAATGTTCAGGTTATTATTCTGAATCTGCAGTCATCTGACACCTGTTTTATTTTACTCTCCTTTCCACAAATTTATTGTATTGAATGCAAAAAAAAATTAGAACCAGATGAGAACAAAAGAAAGAAAGTATCATTTACTGAAGCTAGTTTTAACACTCCAAAGCTATACAATAACTCAAATTTATGTGCAATGCAACAACAGTTAAGAATTGGCTTCCATCAAGAACATCAAAGTGTTGCACATTTGTACAATACTGGCAATGCTCTCAAGACATGAGGAAGTGTACACATGGCAGCATTTTTATATACTTTGATTCAAATTCTAGTAATGCTATTCCAGTATGTTACTTTGAAGAAGCATGCTGACTTTTTATCTGCAAATCACTTCTTTCATTTAAGATAACTGGGTACAAAGTTCAAAAACTATCGGGGCAATTCTCCGATCCCTCTGCGCTGCTTTTGTAGTGCAGCAGACCGGGAGACTCGAGTGGAGGCCATTTCACGGGCTCCCCGCTGGGCATCATGACCTCCGCACGTCTCTGGCAGCCGAATTTCTGGGGCCGTCAGTAGTTATTTAAATATTAATTTTAAGTATCATTAGTGAGCCCGGGACTGAAATTTCCAGGCCCGTTAGCATCTCCCTCCAGCCCCGCCAGTGGGGTTTAGTGTAGCTCCCCACTTTTTGGAAGCTGGCGGCCCAACACCGCTGGAGTGAAGGGGAGGCAATCGAGGCCCCCCCAGATGGTCGGGGACAGAGCGGGGGGTGGGGTTGCTCTCTGGGCATTGCCACCATGGCAGTGCCAACCTCGGCCCCCGGCACTGTCCAAGGGGAAAAGTGGCATTGCCCAAGGGGGCATCTTGGCACTGCCCACTGGGCATCAAGCAGTGCCAAGTGTGCGGGGTCTCTGGGGGGCGATTGGTGGATTGGGGGGGGGGGGTTCTCGTTGCCACTCTGTATTTGAGTTGAGTGACAGAGGGAGGGAGGCCAGCGATCGGGGCTGCAGGGTGGAGGGGGGGAGGAGATCGGAAGACCGTGGCATCGAGGCTGACCTGGGCATGTTCGGGGGGGGGGGGGGGGGCAGTGATCGGGCCATGGGGGACTGGGGGGAGGGGGGGGAGAAAACAGTGATGCGGGGTTCGCAGAGCTGGCCAGTGATCGGGAGGCTGGCAGTGCAGGGTCACTATGCATGCGCCGATCTCGGTGCTATGCTGCCAGCTTCTCCAGCGGGAATAGGCTCTGCCTACTGATTTTCAGCATGATTCACCCTGAGGCACTCTGCAGCGCACAGAGTGTGGGAGATTCATTTTGAAAATACTCCAGTTTTTACGAAAATTCGACACTTTGAATTTTTTTGGGAGAATCGCCCCCCATGTATCCCCTCCTCAAACTAAAGTGCCTGCATGTGGTGCAATAATGCACTCTTAAACACAACTAAGATTGTCTAAGCATCTTAAGAAAAAGATGCTAGAATGGTTTGTGCAGGCTTTAAGAATACAATACTAAACTTAAAAACTTTTAATGCGAAATATATTTCAGCAATTATTAGTTACAAAATGGATCTTCAGTGAGTGGTAATTTTGCAGAATGGATCACCAAATTCTGGAATGATGTTGGGGTATCAAGGATAATAGATGGGCTCCACCAGCTTATCACTTTGAGGAAGTTTCAATGTAATCTTCATTTTCTCAATTCTTTTTCTGTTAAACTAAAGTAAAGCTTCATAAATGGCCATCTTATATCTTGTGCTAATAGTCATTTTTCATCTCAGCACGAAGACAATAAGATCTGGTAATTATTTAATCATGGAGCCCAATCTACCTTCAAATGTTCTCTTTCGAAAAGGCATCAGTGGACAGTGATCAGCAGCAGAAATAAAGCTGATGTCCCTCCGACCTAGTTATGGAGTACGTTTACCCCTGGAGATATTTTGAACATTGCCTATTTAAAGGGAGCTATTAACATTTGCATGGGGCTCGAACAAAGAGAAAATGATGAGCATATGTTTTAAAACTTAGAAATTAAGAAAGCAATTGAAATTGTCCCTTATTTTAAAGATGGTCAGCTCCAAAATAAAATGACCACAATCCAAGCAGTTTTACAATAAGGTAGTATCAAAATGGTCTTAATGGAAATAATTTGCTCTTTTTTTGAAAGATCTAAAATATAATCGTTTGCAGGTCTCATGACAAGGAAGCAGCACTGAATTCATTCCTCAATAGCTGTGAATACACCACACTAACACAATACAATCCAGTATACAGGATAAAGAAATTGCTTGAGGTCTATTTCATTACAAAGAGCAGCAGGGGGTCAAAGCACGAGGGACAAATACTTTAGATCGTTTTGGAAAAAAAGGACTAGTGGGGTCCAGGCACACAGACATTAGGACCACAGTTCTTTCTATGGCACTCCACATCAATTATTGGCTTTGTCACTAAAGCCTTATTACAAATGCCCTACAGGATGGATCTGAAACTATAGGCAAAGGGTACTGATACATTTGACCCTCTGAATGACAGTGACATTTACACGCCCAACAGTTCATAATGCAATGATGCTTGATTATTCACACATTGATTTCTAAATAAATGTTTAGCTCTATTTGTACTTCTTAACCCATTACATGTTAGCTAAAATTGTTTAGCAGTTTTAGCAATTTAGTGGCTAATATCTCCCTCCCACGGACGCATAAAATTCTGCAGTTTATTCAGTTAATGTTTTTCTTCGTTTAGTTGCTTGTTCAGTAACTATCTTGAATTATAGCTTGAATTCTCCAAATTTATTTTTATGCAATCTTGTGTTTAATGAAAATGTTCTGCGCTGCATATATATATATTTACCTAGTTGAGCCTATTTTGTCTGTCCATTTTCTCCCCTATTCTGCACTTCATGTCCTCTTCCAGCAGAGAGGACAATGTGACATAGATAGAGGTTATCCATAACTGGTGCCATTTTGTGACTATCTAACTGAAATCACAATTCAGTTTGGCTAATGGGCCTATATTTTCTCACCATTTCTATTTTGACTGCTCGTTAATGTTTTTAAAATAGTAGAAATGACAAATTGGGAGAGAAAATTGTAAAGCTGTTCAAAACACTTGTTCAGAACTAGAAATCATAGCTTAGAATGTAGGGTTTGCAATTACTATCATAAATGTATTTAACCCTTTCCTAATTTAAAAAACAGTTTTATTCTATTTTAACTAAGAGTTAGCAGGTTCATTTTAAGCTGATAACATTACAGTAAAAGTGACATCAGCAGCCTAGAAAAACAGAAGAAAATGGAAGAAAAGTAATGGCTGGATATGTAATATTACCAACATCAACCTGATTTTAATTCATTTGTGAGTTAAACAGATGACCTGACATAAGTAAAAATCTACGTAACACAATCATCTATTCAGCAGCCTGCTAAACATAAAGTATTAAGCAAGAATAGCAAAAAGATGTCTGTAAGTTAAGGGGTTTTTCGTGCTTGGGATTGTTCTGAAACAAAGTGAAGATGGGTGCTAAAATAATTGCTATGTGCATGTCTTAGAATGCATTACTTTTGTTAGATTAGTAGCTTTTGAAAATCAGTGAATAAACAAAAAAACAGAACAGCCAAGTTATATAAAATAAGAGGGCAGACACAAAGAACAAATGAAATATGTAGTGAATTTCTTAAAATACTAAGAGCATTGTCACTGTTTCAATAGTGTGAGGATGAATTATGAACAAAGTGATATTGCTTTTAAATCATACATTCTGCTGCAACGATTAATTGATGTAATCAAAGGCCCAATTATGAATGATAAGCCTGACTAAAACATATTTGATAGTGTATTTGCTGGGCAGGAAATTGTGCTTTTTGACTATACACTGTCTGTTAATAATGGTAAACAGCTATTTAAACACACATACAAAAGAATGCAACAATTTTCTACAATTGCTATTTGTGCTGTTTGAAGCTAAATGCATATTTTATGCATAGAAACTGCACTGTATTTGTTTTATCTATTGCCCTTTCTGAATCTAAAATCTGTGTTTCACTGCTGTGCTGCTAAACAAAAAAAACTGTATCCTTGGGCTAAAAGACTTATTGGCACCCAGAAGTCTGAAGAGTGGAGTTGGAGACTGTGGCTTTTTTCAAGGGCACTTTATCATTGCCTATGTTCTCAGAGGAATCGTTGAATGAATAGAGCAGGATCAGAGAAACTGCTACTCCACGCCCATTCCTTTTCCATTCTCCTTGGCAAAGCGCAGAGCTAACTAATTTTAGCTGCACCAGATCCTATTTTTAGGATACTACCGGTTATGAGGCATTTCTTAGCAAAAGAATAAAAATACAAAAGGGGGAGAACTCCCATTCTCATAATTTGAAACAAGCCTACGATCTGTTAACTCCAGGCACTTCATCTGCTTCCAATCTTAGAAAAATAAAGACTATTCAGAGTTCAGAGATTTAAAAATAAACTTGCCCTCTGGCAGGCTGGCCAAAAATACTGAAAACGACAAGCTTTTACTGTGTGAAATAGCAACTAGAAAACAAAGAACTGACTCTACTTGGGAAATGCAGAAAATGCGAGAACGCAAGTTATAATTATGAGCTGTGTAACTTGCATGCTTGGCTTCTAATGTAGTAAGATCTTTTTTGCTCAACAGGACTTTCGCTTCTCTTAAATTTTATGTATTGTATTTTTGAGAGGTAGTGCCTACCGTATTATGAGATAAAACAGTCTAAACTGCTGAAGTTATCCAATGGTATCATTTGATTAGAAACAGTAGTTAGTTTGAACTGTGGAACTCAGTCTTATGATTATTTTGGCTTTAACTCTTGCTTATGGCAAAAAAACTCAAGATGAGAGCTTACTAACTGCTGAAAAAGAAATCTCCTAAAGCTCTTAGTGTAATAACCATGAAGTACATAATGCTAATGACTTGAGATAAACCTCCTTAGACCCACAAAAGCTGATTCAATGCATAATCCTGTTTAATTCATTTCCAGTCAAAATCTGTGAACAGGACGAACGTGTGGAGCACTAAGATATCCAAAAGTATCTTTCCTGCTAAAACTACAACTCATGCTGCACCCCACCGAGCCAAAACAGCTATTTTTTATGATTTACAAGGGTGACATAGATTACAAACGCAGTTGGATTTGTGAAATAGTGCTCATGTTTAATAGGAAATTACACAAAAATTTCTTAAGTATTAAAGCCCAAATCCCAAAACCCCCCAAAAATGTTTTACTCTTAAGATATTGTTTGTCATGCACTAGATGGCTCCAGTACACTTTATAAAGATGTCCAAATAGCAGCATATTGATGCCGTTCAAAAAGTTTGACTTTTTAATTAAGAAAAGGTCGCTTTTTACACATTTATAAGTCTATCCCCACAGTCTTCTACTGCAAATACAGTGCAAATAATGCAGCTCCTTTGCCTATTTTTGTAGTCACACTCCATAAAAAACATAAATTTGACTTCACGGATAACATAAATTTGACTTCACAGTTTACGTGCTTTTGCTCTCGAGGTGTCTCTTTACCAATTTTATTCCCATACTAATACATACATAGGTACGTTATAGAAATTACAGCACAGGAGAATCTCTTTAGCTCACTGTGCCTATGTTGTTGCTAAGACTCTAAATGGAGCTGCGTAATCGGACTTCTCTCCCACTTCCCCTAATACTTTTAATTTGTTCCCTTTTAAAAACTTTATCCAGTTTCCTTTGAAGTGATCTTGTAACCTCTGCCTCATAGAACTTGTAGTGAAACATTGCATGCCCTGGTGACCTTGTAAAAATTTACAGAATCATAGAAATTTCAACACTGAAGGAGGCCATCTGATTCACTATATTCGTGTTGGTGTTAACACCATACTGGACCTCTTCAGCATAATCTCAAATCTCTGCTTTGTCATCGTACTCCTTACTATTTTTCTTCTGCACATGCAAACTATTTAACCCACATTCTGTGATTGAGTGGTGCGACTTCATCTGCTGTAATACATTTTATATTCTAATAGACCTTTGCATTGAAATAATTCCTCCAATTTCCCCCTTCTTATGCTTTTAGCATAGTTTCAAAGTTTATTTATTAGTGTCACAAGTAGGCCTACATTAATGCTGCAATGAAGTTACCGTGAAAATCTCCTACTCTCCACACTCCGGCACCTGTTCGGGTATACAGAGAGAATTTAGCATGGCCAATCCACCTAACTAGCACGTCAATTGGACTGTGGGAGGAAACCGGAGCACCCCCAGGAAATCCACACAGACACGGGGAGAACATGCAAACTCCGCACAGAATTGAACCTGGGTCCCTGGTGCTGTAAGGCAGCAGTACTAACCACTGTGCCACTATGCTGCCCCATAATATATCTAGTACTGCTATACAATAATTTTCACTGTTATCCTCTCAAAACCTGTCAATATTTTGATCACTTTTATTAAATTTCCCTTGATCTCCTAGTTGTTCTAGGAGAATCAGTTCTAGTTTGCAAGTCTCTCATGATGTGTATCCTCTTAAACATGGTATCATTCAAACCACTGTGGAGTGCAACTTTTCATTAGCCTCCATGTTTGTTTTATAATTGGTTATCTAAAATTGCACACTATAATCTTGTTCACATTCATCGTTACCTTCTTGTGTGTGTTTTCATTGTATGTATTAAAAATCCTAAATCAAATTTGTCATTTTTATGGTTAAGAATGATGAGAATTTGTTTGTGATTTTTATTATTTCCACAGTACATTACAGGTTCATGAAAAATGACTTAAGAATTCACATAGGTTCAATTTCTTATTGATTTCTTTCATTAATTTTGCACCATTTCCAACTGCCTAACAGTATGTGCTCCAGTAACTTTCCTCTTTACTGTACAGCTGTCTTCACCTTCTAATACCTTTAAAAAATTGAGCAATTCCAGTATCAGGATAGCCACAACAGGATTTTAAGATTATTTTGATTTTTGAAAGGCAATGAAATAAATTCAAACACCTCTAGAAATGTGTATTTTTATTTGTAAGTTGTGGAAAAAAAACTCTTCAGATTTCTAAGCGGCATTATAAAACATATTACCTCAGCAGCATGTCATTAGCATTTTGACCTTTACAAATAATTAACAGAGATTTCTTTCATCTCATTCAGAAGTTCTTACCAGGTGACTGAGTTGAAGCACGATGTAAGGCTAACCGCTGGGCTGCTAGCTTTGACAGGGATTATGCAGGCTAAAACAATCAGGATGATGTGATTGTTGGATTGCTCTCAGCTCTGAAACACTGTTCATGTGGCATGTCATGCATGAGCAACCCATGTCACCACAATTCTGTATGTTCCTCAACCTACAGGTACTGAAAAGAAAATCATCCTAATGCACAGGACCATAAGTTGTACTTTCTGATCTTCTCTATATAGGAGCGTCTTTTCTGGAGCATCATTAGCCAAACTCGTTTCCTGCTATTAAATGGCTTTACTAACCATCTTTGATTCATGGTTTCTGGCTATGAATATAATTAAGCAAAATTTCACACAAACCAATGGACTGTACAGTATACAGTGCAATGTTCCAACACTAAATAGCGCTCCCCCACCTATGTTTTGAGAAAAGATTGTGTTCCTCATAAATGGTGGTTTTTACATTCAGTCATAAATAACAGTAAGAACTGTACATTCTGATCCTAAACACCCTAAACCACCAACCCTAAACAAGAGCTCCATTGATGTTAGTGTTTTTTTTTGTAATCAAAAGACACATGCGACTGTTGCCATTCTGAAAAATATTCCAAGATTCTAAAAAGACATAGCAAGTATTTGTGCACAAAATTAAATATATTTAATAAGAACTGCAAGTGAATCAAATAACAATGACTGGGTGTGTTGTCACCCTTTACTGTAGGATGTAAATTCTTTTATGAGTATATGAAGCGACTTTATTACTTTTGTTCGTAAGTATTCAGGACAACCAACAGCTTCTTTAATGCTATTGCGTGCATTTTAACTGTTAAATTTGTAGTTTATTAATGTCACAAGTAGGTTTACATTAACACTGCAATGAAGTTACTGTGAAAATCCCCTCATCGTCACACTCAGGCGCCTGTTTGGGTACACTGAGGGAGAATTTAGCATGGCCAATGCACCTAACCAGCATGTTTTTCGGACTGTGTGAGGAAACCAGAGCACCCAGAGGAAACTCATGCAGACATGGGGAGAACATGCAGACTCCGCACAGGCAGTGACCCAAGCTAGAAACTGAACCTGGGTCTCTGGCGCGGTTAGGCAGCAGTGCTAACCACTGTGCCACCATGCTGTCCAATGTTTCCGTCAATGTTTTCAGTAGGGATAAAAGATAAGAATTTTATATTTTTCATACTTCGAAACTGGAGCAACTCGCCTGTTAATCTGTCAGGATTGACATTTCTGACTATGCGCACAGTTGTCCCACCTACTGATCTCATTTCTCAATTAGTCTGTGACTTTCAGATCTGTCGCTCCATCTGATCATTTATTTCAGTAACATAAAGTAACTAAAAACTTTATCAAGGCCAAATTTTATATGTTGGCCATGTGTTAACTTATTTGAAGTAAGTTTCAAAGGAATAATTGTATTACCCTAAGCACTGTGCATACAGTAAGGTCAGTTGAGGTGATCTAGTTATGCATATATGGGTGTCCATGTAGTGTGTTTGTGGATGTAGTGGTAGTGGTGGTTTGGGGGGGTTGCTGGCAGTGTGGTCAGCACATATTTTATCTGCTTAATTCACAAATGCCAGCTTGTGTTATTGTTGTGGTCAGCACCATGCAATGTAATAAATACACTGCTGCATTCTAACTACAAATTTAACATAAACATATAAATACGCAAGAATATCTGCACTGTACATAGCAAGGTAGGTTTACTTCTGTCCATTCATTGATGCGATTCTGCAGTTTGCTATCTGTACCACATGGTTTGTCATTGATTCCTTTCAGTGATATTACAAATTACTTTCAGCATTTGTACTTTGCCATCAGGTTGTGCCCGTTTCCGGGTACGGAAACTTGGTGAAGTTGGGCGTGAAGCGAGTAGCACGCGACCACCTCCGCGCTGGTTCCCCTTTACCAAGGGCCTAAAATGGCCACCGTCGGCACTGTGCCCAAAATGGGCACGACGTCAATTTAAATGGATTTGCATGCATTTAAATTGACTTAATGGGTTGCAGGCCCAAACTTACCGGCATTTCCCCCTTTACCACCGCGTTCGCCCATCCAGATTCAGCGTGAAACAGACATGGTCCACAAACCTTTCCTATCCAAATGCCTTTTAAATGTTGCCAATGTCCCTGCCGCAACACTTCCTCCAGCAGCTCATTCCACATACGTACCACCCTGTGTAAAAAAAGTTGCTCCTCAGGTTCCCATTAATTATTTCACCTCTTAACTTAAACCTATGCCCTCCAGATCTTGATTCCCCAGGTGCTCCAGCTTCTGAGGAGTTCAGAACTTCCGACGGCTCTCTGACTCAGATCAGTGGTGGTGGTAGTGGTGCGGGGGGGGGTTAGGCATGTCAGATTGCTCCCTGGTGGGGGGGGGAAGGAAGGTGTGTCAAATGGCTCATTGGTGGGGGGCAGGGGGCCACGATCGGTCTGGGTGGTGGGGGGGGGGGGCGGGGGAGGAGATAAAGGGGTCAGTAATGTTGTGGGGGTGGGGCAATGTCTGTGGGGGCCAGGAGGAGGCATTATCTGGCCCAGGAGCGATGTGGCAGGGAAACATTTTTCAGTTTTTTTTACTGTGCATGCGCAGTTGAAGACTCCGATCGGAGCTGCAGTGTTTTGGGCGTGATAAGCCCCGCCCACAGGGTTGTGCAGCACGATTCAGAATTGCTAATTTTTTTTCAGGCAGAGTGCGGTGTGGCGGTGCCGGAGATCGGATCTAGAATTCAGATCCAAATTTAAGTCCGACCAGCACTTCGAATCAAAATGGTAAAATTGGGCCCATGGTGACCAAAACTGAACACAATACTCCAGGTGCGGCCTCACCAATGTCCTGTACAACTGCAACATAACTTCCCAACTTCTATACTCAATGCCCTGATTGATGAAGGCCAGCATGTCAAAAGCCTTCTTCACTGCCTTATCTCCCTATGACTCCATCTTTAGAGAACCATGCACCTGAACTCCAAGGTCCCTCTGTTCCACGATACATCCTAAGGTCCTACCATTCACTGTGAAAGTCCTACTTAGATTTGACTTTCCAAAATGCAACTCCTTACAGTTATCTGTATTGAACTCCATTTGCCATATCTCGGCCCACTTCCCCAGCTGATGAAGATCAAGATGCAATTTTTGATAACTTTCCTCACTGTCCACAATACCACCTATTTCAGTGTCATTTGCAAACTTATTGATCATGCCTTGTACATTCTCATCCAAATCTTTGATATAGACAACAAACAGCAATGGGCCCAGCACTGACCCCTAAGGCACACCAGTAGTCACAGATCTTCAGTCCGACCAGTATCCTTCCATTATTACCCTCTGCTTCCTATCATCAAGCCAATTGTGTATCTCATTTGTCAGCTCTCCCTCGATTCCATGTGATCTAACCTTCCAGAGCAGCCTACCATGTGGAACTTTAACAAAGGCCTTACTGAATTCCATATAGACTATGTCTACCGTCCTGCCCTCATCAACCTTCCTGATAATTTCATCAAAGAACTTTAACAAATTTGTAAGGCATGATTTTTTTTTATTCATTCGTGGGACATGGACAGCATTTATTGCCCATCCCCCATGCACAAAGCCATGCTTATTACTCTTAAATCAAATCCTGTCTTTCCAAATGCCTGTATATTTCACCCCTCACAGTCGTCTCTAGTAACTTACCCACCACAGATATCAGGTTTACCAGTCTATAATTTCCAGGTTTTTCTTTGCAGTCCTTCTTTGCTACCAGTCTTCTGGTACCTCACCCGTGGCGAATGATGATGCAACTATCTCAGCCAGGGGATCCTGCAATTTCTTCTCAAGCCTCACGCAGTATTCTTGGATATACCTGGTCAGGGCCAGGAGATTTATCCACCTTTATACATTTTAATATGCCCATCACATTCTCTACAGTAATGCAAACTGTCTCCAACATATCGCCACTCACTTTTCCAGGTTCACAAGTCTTAGAATCCTACAGTGCAGAAGGAGGCCATCAGGTCCATTGAATTTGCACCAACCACAATCCCACCCAGGCCCTATCCCCATAACCCCATGCATTTACCCAAGCTAGCCCCTGACACTAGGGGGCAATTTAGCATGGCCAATCCACCTAACCAGCCCTTTGGGCTATGGGAGGAAACTCGAGCACCCGGAGGAAACTCACGCAGACATGGGAGAATGTGCAAACTCCACACAGACAGTGACCCAAGCCAGGAATTGAACTCAGGTCCCTGGCACTGAGGCAGCAGTGCTAACCACTGTGCCGTCCCAAAGTCTTCATGTCTTTCTCCATGGTAAACACAGGAGGAGAAAAATTCATTGAGAATCTTGACCATCTCCTGCGGTTCCACACATATGTGCCCACTTTGGTCCTCGAGAAGTCCTATTCTCTCTCTAGTTTTCCTTTTTTCTCTCTTTTCCTTTAATATACTTAAAGAATCCCTTTAGATTCACCTTAATCCTCTCAGCCAAAGCTACCTCATACCCCCTTTTTGCCCTCACTTCCTTCTTGAGTGCACTCCTATATCCCCTGTACAACTCCAGGGAATCCCTCGATTCCAGCTGCTTTGTACCCAAAACAATGCCTCTTTTTCTGGCCAAAACCTCAATATGTTTTGTCATCCAGGGTTCCCTACTCCTGCCAGCCTTGCCCTTCACCTTAACAGGAACAAACAGATCCTGAACACCAGCTATTTCATTTTTAAAGGCACCCCACTTGTCAGAGGAGCCTTTGCTCTCAAACAAGCTACTCCAATCAACCCTTGCAACCTTCTGTCTAATTCCATCAAAATTTGCCTTGCCCCAATTTAGAACTTGCACCTGTGGACCAGTTTTGTCCCTTTCCATAACTATTTTAAAATTAGTAGAACTATGGTCGCTGGTCCCAAAGTGATCCCCCACCGTCACCTCAGTCACTTGCCTTGCCCTATTTCCCAAGAGTAGGTCAGGTTTTGCCCTTTCCCGAGTAGGACCCTCCACATACTGCCTGAGGAAACTTTCCTGAACACACTTAACAAATTCCACCCCATCTAAGCCCTTAACACTATGGCAATCACAATCTATGTTAGGAAAATTAAAATCCCCTACTATGACAGTCCTATTACCCCTGCAAGTCTCCCCAATCTCCCGGCATATATGTTCTTCTATTTTCCATTGACTATTTGGGGGCCTATAGTACAACCCCAATAAGGTCACCATCCCCTTCTTATTTCTTAGTTCCACCCACAAAACCTATTAGAGAATGGAGAATCCAGGTTCTGTTAACACCATCAACATTTTATAGTTTGCATGACCATCATGATACTATTTTATTGTTGAAATAGTAAGGCCCAATGCCACCAATTATTCCAACAAAAATATTGTTTCCTATTTAGATTTTTGTTAAAGGAGTCAAGAGCAAAGGCCGTGGAATGGCCCCAGTATATTCCTCATTATTGGCTAGTTCTTACAATTGAAACAGTAAGTTTAACAATGTGAAGCCACATTAAAAAGTATTCAAAACCTATTGCCACAATAAAATGTAGGTATAAATGATAACTTTTGTGTTTTACTATGTTCAGGCATTAAGCTATTGATGAAACAAAACATGATGACTTCCACAAATAATCAATGTAGCAGTGAACTTTGTTAAAGGTTAGATTTAAAGTAGGGTGCACATGGCATACATCTAGAAGAATTTCTAACAAAATTACCTTTAAGAATTTAACAACAACTTGTGTGTGAACAATTCAACACTGAGAAGGCCAGGCCCCACTACAAACCACCCTCCTTTGCCATTAATTCCATCTCTTTCCCAGCCACTGTCTTAGCCCTACCTGATTGTTTGCAACTTTTGCTTCATGCTTGACATTAAGGTAAGGTCTCCAAAGATTTGCCACATACATGTCCTCACACACTAGGTTCTACTTGCTGATCATCATCCCTGTAGATTTACATTCAGTACCAGCCCTCCCATGCATCCAATTTAAAATCTTACCCTTTGCAACCTTCCACAGCATTCTTCCATCTGCACTAACCCATATCCCGATACTTGCTACCAGCCCCACCTGTCTTTTCCTGAAAATTCTGTATGTTTAACTCTGGCTTTTTGTGCACTCCCCCACATTTTGATTTTGTCCCGCCATTGGCAGGGAAGCCTTCAGTCACATAGAACCCAGTGGTAAATGCATCCATGCCAGATGAAGCGCATCTGATATTTTCCTTGTTAGTAGGTTTATTCACAGGATACAGCATTACAGAGCTCTGCCTCCAAACTACTATAAGAGTTTTAACAACACCAGTCCAACGCCGGCATTTCCACATCCAAACTACAAACCCAGTGTTCGAGCTGTCTTCCTTTGTATGCGATTTTGAAAGCCAATAAAATAAACCAATTAACAAATAAACCAATGAACAAATTCACAGCCCTTCAAAGGGGTATTGTAACAAAAGAACAAAACGTGAAAGGAAACATCAAATTAAATTTAAATAATGCTCCTGGGGCTGATGATGCACTTCAGACCCTGCAGTGCCTATTGGCCGCAGAAGGCCTCAAGCATACCAGCAGTCAC